>NC_090930.1:655190799-655495117 GCF_040938575.1 Ambystoma mexicanum
GGAGAGTGGGGAGGAAGGAGGGCGAGAACGTCCTAGTCAGGACACTGACACCTGAAGTCATTTCCAAATTCAAAAGGAGCCAGAACAGTGAAATGCCCCAAATGCAACGAACCCCATGTAGGGATGACCCACATGTTCTGGGGATGCCAGATCATAAAATCCTTTTGGTCACAGATAGCGGCGAAGGTCGCTGACGCAGACATCACTTTGGACGTGCAGTCACCCAAAGCGTGCATCCTGGGCAGATACAAAAAAAGCAACAAAAAAAAACAAACCCCTGAACAGGCTCAAAGACCTGATGTACATCTTAGCCAAGAGGCGCATCGCCATGGGATGGAAATCCCCCAATACCCCTAGCGTAATATTGAGGTGGGAAGATCTCTGCAAGTGGACAACGGTGGAAACTGGAGCATGGGAAAAAGTGCAAAGAGAACAGAGACAGGACATCAGCGATGACCTACACCAATGGGTGGCGCTCACGGTGTCATTATTCCATCCAGAAGATGTAACTTCCACCACCGACGACACTGGCAGCCCTTGAGGACCTTCCGGAACGAGTTTGTTTGTTTGTTTTTTTGTTTGTTTTAATCACTTGTAATGCGCACCAGACCCGGAGGTTACCGGGCGCAGAAGTACAGAAAATGCGAAGCTTAGGTTACAGGTTACAGATAATATACAATGGAGAACATAAATATACAGTAATGTGCAGGTTACAAATAGTGTGTATTGATGTGCATGTATGTACAATTATATACAGGTTACATTTGAGTGAATACCGGATTTTACATGTAGCATGCTGACAAGTAAAAATTTGACTTTTGAACAATGGAGTGCAGAATAAGGGTAAAATAGTAGCAGGCTACAGCCAGGCTCAATATACATAGACCAGAGAGGTCGATTAGTGGTAGGGCAAGACTAGCTTAAATAGGCACTATCAGGCTAACTGGCACAGATCAAGGAGGTGCAAGTGGGATAGAGTGGTAACCGGGAGGTGTCTAGCATGACTGCTCAGAAATGTAGCTAGTCTACTCTAGGGAGTAAGGGAGCTGGGTGGGTACTGATCAGCTAGATGTCAGAGGCTTTCAGGAGATTGATATATTTAGATCTGAATTTCAGAAATGGCTGGTCTTCACGTAAGGTAGGTGGCAGTGAGTTCCAGAGTTGGGCTGCTTGGACCTGGAAGCTAGTTCCTCCGGCATTGGACAATTTAAATCTAGGTGTGATGAGGCTGTTGACATTGGAAGTTCTTGCAGGTCTAGTAGAGCATCTTTTAGAGAATTTATCGGTGAGATAGCTAGGAGCGGCATTGTTTAGGGCTTTGTGAACCAGAGATGCCGATTTTAGTTGTATTTTTTTCAGGGTGGAAAGCCAGTTATTTTGGCGCCTAATGTGCGATATGTGTGATCTTTTGGGCACGCCGAGAGCAGCTCTCAAGGCGTTGTTTTGAAGGGTTTGTAGTCTATTGATGATGGATTTGTTAGCACCAATGTAAAGGGCATTACAATAATCAAGCCGAGATAAGATTAAGGCTCTGGCTAGGATCATGCAGTTGTTGTTAGATAGGAAGTGTTTGCCAGCTCTAATGAGTTTGCAGGTGTAAGCAGTGGCTGAAGCCAAGGACCTCACCTGTTTGTCGAATGAGAGGGTGGAGTCCAGGTAGAAGCCGAGCCTCTTCACTTCCTTCGACACCTTGATGGTGTTTCCATCAATCGCAAATGAGGCATAGTCATGGCCTAGTTTTTTTAGGTTGGCATGGGTCCCCAGGATGATAAGTTCTGTTTTATCATCATTCAGGCATAGACCGTGTGAAGCCATCCATGCCTGGATGATGATATACACCCTATTCACCAAGGCCAAATCCTTGTTGTAATCCCCAGAAAGAGGGAGGAGAATCTGGGTATCGTCTGCATAGTTCGTGTAGGTGATACCAAGATGGTCCAAATCATCAAAAAGGGGCTTAGTGAATATGTTGTATAGAGTGGGGGAGACACAGGAGCCCTGAGGGACTCCACATAGTATGGGGATCGGGTCGGCTGCTGCTGAGGGCAAGAACACTCTCATCGTCCTGTCGCTGAGGAAGGACTCTATCCAGGTTATGGCCTCTTTAGAGAAGTGCGCAGCCGAGTCTAGGTGGCTGCAAAGTACTCCGTGGTCCACAAGGTCAAATGCAGCCGAGAGGTCCAGCAACCGGAGGAGAGCCATTTTGCCTTTATCTTGCAGGACATCAATCTGTGCCTTAAGGTCGATGAGGGCTGTCTCTGTGCCGTGTTGTGGCCGGAATCCAGACTGGCGTGCTCCGAGGAGCTTGTGCAATTCCAAAAATGTTTGAATCTGGTTGTAGGCAATCTTGTCCAAGATTTTGAGCAGGAACGGAACTGTCGTGATGGGGCGATAGTTCGTCGGAATGAGTGGGTCTAAGGTTTGCTTTTTGAGCAAAGAGTGTACCCAGGATTGTTTTAAATTGGTCGGAACAATACCTGTCGCGAAAGAGGAATTGACAAGTTTCGAAATTAATGGGGAGAGATCTCTGGCGGCATCTTTTATAAGCTGGGCAGGGCAAGGGTCGCCCTGGCAATTAGATGGCTTAAGGGAGAGGATGACTTTCTCAACCTCAAGGGTAGTAGTTCTGGAGAACGTGAAACGAACAATGGGATCCAGTTCGTTGGAAGGTAGCATTGTATTTCCGTTGCTAGGCAGGGATAGTTGCTTATGGGTGTCCTTTGTCTTAGATATTTTGTTTTGGAGCGTTATTATTTTGTTGGAGAGTGCTTGTTGGATATTCCAGCACTAAGTTTTGTCTTTGGAACATATGCCTGGGTTGGGATAGGGGACTCTAGTTCCTTGAGGATGTTGAACAGTTCTTTCATGTTTGATTTGGCATTTGCTATGCGTGTGTTATACGAATTTTGTTTCGCCAGATAAATTTCTTTTTTGTACCGGGTGGAGATTTCCATAAGTTTGTTTTTATGGTCTATAGAGGGGGAGGATCTCCATGCTGTTTCACAGCTCCTTTTGAGGAGTCGTAAATCTTTTAGTTCCGGGGTAAACCATGTATTTAGGTGGGCCTTGGGTTTACTTGGTCTAAGTTTTAAAGGGGCAATGCTGTCAAGAGTGGTTAACATGATTTTATTGTATTCATCGACCAGCGTTTCGGGATCTGATTGGTCCGTTAGTTGGTTGAGAGTGGCAGGGATCACTTTCTCCTTCATGATGTTCTTTTTGTTTCTTGTGGGACAGGGCAAGGCCATGATAGGTGCTGGCGGGATAGGTCTGGAAGTGGCTAATTCAAAGGACACAAGGAAGTGGCCTGTCCAAGGTTGCTGTAGGATGGATTTGATGTTTGCCGTGCAGTTGTAGTCTGCTAGCCAGTCAAGGCTTCTACCTTTGATGTGGGTGGGTTCGAGCGTTCTTTGAGTTAGACCCAGGTCGGTTAAAGAGTTAGCAATGATACTTGCATTTTTATCTAAGGGGTCGTTGTAGCCCAGGTTGAAGTCACCCAGGACAAGTATTTGTGATGTAGTTTTCAGGTTGTTGGAGAGAAGATTATGGATATCCTCCTCGAATGTCCATAACGGTCCAGGAGGTCTGTAGATGAGGTGGATAGACAATGTCTGAGAGTTCACTAGAGGAAGTTTAATGGAGTGGAATTGATGAAGGGCAATTGTGGTCTTGGAAAAGTTGGGAGGTGAGGGAGGATGTACAAGAGTTAAATGATGCATCAATGATAATAATTGTTGTATTGTTACAAAACCAATAAAAATATTTCAACAAAAAAAAAGGAGCATTGTGCTATAATCCAGTTCTTATACTTTTGTCTGATCTTTTTTTTCATCTCAGACTGTTCTAATTTGGTGAAGTTTTTGATTTGTCGCAGAGCCCAAAAGGCCATTTTAATGGTCTGACCAAAATACCACATTAAATGATGTCAATGGAAAAGACGTATTTGAAGAAATAAAAAGGATCCCGGCCAGAACTTTTGTTAGGAAAATATGAATTTTGCAAAAAATCTATTTTTGATTTGAAAATATTTTTTTAAACAAACATTTCAACATATGCATAATCAGTGATTCTATGTCATGACCCAAAGCCTTGGATTATGCTTCTCTTATCTTTACTTAACTCGAGCAGCATAACAATAACAATATCTGAACAATAAAGCGAGAAAAACTACATGTTCGATGTAAAATGAGTCTTTAGCAGTTCTCTTGTCATAGCTCTCAATGTTTTGTCACCCCATGGCAGGTGAAAACACCCGATTTTGCTTTTGGTGGGCGAAAGCCTATTCATTTACATGGAAGGGTAGGGGGCTTGGCGGGTGAGAGAGATGCTTTCTGGACGGTTGACACCCGCCAAAAGCGTGTGAGTTGAGAAATATGACTTGTTATTGGTCCTTAAAGAAACGCGTGACCTTATTCCACCAATAGTCCTTTCTCACATCCATAAATCTGTCCACCATCTTATCCTCCTCTTTCTTTGCTGCTCGGGCAGCTAGTTCATTACCAATTTGATTAATATACAAATTATGAACCGTGAACTATATTGTGATTGATATGTGAAGGCAGCGCGAGCGTGGGGATTAATAGTGCGAGCAGAGCGGGTGAAAACGTAAGGCAGATCATATCCACAGTGTTTACTAGGTGTTAAGCATTTTGCCGGTTGTGAAGCTCCTTGGAAGGAGACCCAACCAGCATCAGGGGGCAGAGTAGACACGGCACTGGGGGAGAGGTGTGTCGGGAAGACATATTTCCACCACGCCCCCACTCAGTGTTATCCGTGTCTACATCGGGTGCCTGCAACGATTCAGAGAATTCATCTCATTATTCAGCGAGATATTGGCCTCATTACAAGTCCGGCGGAAACCCTGCTGGTGCTACCGGCGGGTTGCTGCCGAACTTGCAATATTTACTGTCCCCTGGCTTGCTGGTGACACCGGGGGATTCCAACTGCACCGTTCCGGGAAGTCAGGCACCATTACATTTTAAATTCCCATTCCCATTTGAGTCCCAATGGGAATGGGGACCACAGAATCACTGGCACCGTTAATAACAGTGCCGGTGCTTCCGTGAAACTCTGCAGGCAGGTTCCGCTCTGCCCGCCAGGTCTGACCCTGGCGGGCAGGACGGCACCCGTCCGCAGAGTCGTACTGTGCCGGTCCAGTAACAACAGTGCCGGTATCGTTGTTACCGAACAGGTACAGTTAGAATGAGGCCCATTGACTCCACTCGGCAACGTTGAGATACGGAAGGGCTACAACCTACAGCGCAATACGCGCATCACCCTCAGAAGCAGAGAGCTACTGACAGTTGAAATGCACGACAGAGCGTAGCAACGCCACCTGGTGGCCAATTGAAATAAGTTACTAAAAAGCAACAAATTGTCGGGCACAGTCCCAAGAAAACCTTGTTTGGCATAAAAGCCTTATTTTATTATCGCTGCTCACACTCTGTGTGAATTGAGACCGGTACTGGCCCAAGAAACTTGTGGATATATATATTTGGTTGTATATACTGAGTCTGTGGCAAATACAGTTGAATCTACAGTGTCCAGCTCCAGTGAAGAGGGTAAAGCACAGGTGAGTCAAAAAAGGAGCCACCCAGGTATGGGTCAGATTATTCAAAAGGCTTTGAGGGCCAGTAAGGGGGTTCACACCAACTGGCCATTATGGTGGATTTGTTAAAATTCTCTCAAGGTATGGAAGAGCTCATAGGGGCAAGTGGACATTGGACAGAAAAAGTGGTAAGAGAGCCCATAAGGTTAAACATACCAAGACCCCCCCAGACACGCCACAGAAAAAGCAAAGAAAGCAGTGAAGTCAAAAAGAGAGTGAATATGTAGCATGACACATCCTCTGAGAGTTCAGAAGAGGATGACAAATGGCAAGAACAATCCTCAGAGGTGGTGGAAGTGATATCTTCATCTGATGAGGAGGGAACCTCAAAGAAAAAGAAAACAACCGAAATAGAGGAAGAGGCCAGGGAAGATTTTGACCCAGATACCCTAATATACCCGCGTTCGGCGGAGTGGGAGCCACCGGCAAAGATAGCCTCATATCTAAAGAAACGGCTGATAACGCCTTTAACAAAAGAGACCAGGAATGCCCTAGAACTCAGAGGTTATATCAGAAACCCCCGAAATAGATGAAAAGATGGTGACATTTATAAGCAAATATGATATGATATGGCATTTATAACGCGCCTATTCACAAGTGTTTCAAGGCGCGACGAGGCAAGGGTGGGGAAACAGAGGGAAGACAGAGACAATGATCCTACTAGACCAGGTGACATTGAGATCGCGCAAGTGCAGGGGAAGGGGAAAGGTGAAGGGGGAAAGGGAAGGAACCAGTGCAGTACATAGAATAACAGTAAAATAAAGACAATAAATAATAGTGCAGCCAAGTGAAGAGGGAAAGGGAAGGAGCCAGTGCAGTACATAGAATAACAGTAAAATAAAGACAATAAATAATAGTGTGGCCAGCTGGTGGCAAGTGCAAGGGTAAGTGCCGACATCAGGTGTCAAGTGCTAGTAGCGGCTGTAGGGATGCAGAAACAGTCCCTGAGTGCAGGGTTGCCAGGGGGGCAG
Source organism: Ambystoma mexicanum (assembly GCF_040938575.1). Lineage (NCBI taxonomy): Eukaryota > Metazoa > Chordata > Amphibia > Caudata > Ambystomatidae > Ambystoma > Ambystoma mexicanum. Next base: position 655,197,379 of record NC_090930.1, read on the forward strand.
TGCAGGTGTGCAACTAGCGGGGAGGGGACCTGGGCCAGAGATCAGAGGGTAGCCAGGTAGCCAGTGCAATTTCAGATTCAGCCAGGAGATCAGCAGGGGAGAGGAGGAGAGAAAGCAGAAGCAAAGAGGAAGGTCTTGAGGTGCTTCCGGAACTGGAGATGGTTCTCCTCAAGTTTCAGAGAGGCAGGGAGGCTTTTCCAGAGGGAGGCCCCAGCAGAAGAAAAAGATCGACTACCAACTTGCTGCTCAGAGAAGCGACTCACCCTGAGGGAGTTGGAGGCGGATGAGCGAAGAACTTGAGAAGGAAGATATTTAGGAAGAGAGAGTTGAAGGTATTGAGGTCCCAGGCCCCAGAAGGCCTTGTGGACAATGCAGAGGGTTTTGAACTTAATCCTCGCCCCACTGGGAACCAGTGCAGAGATTTCAGTCCTGGAGAGGTACGATCCCTAGGCTTGAGGCCAAGGACAAGTCTTGCAGTCCTGTTTTGGATGAGATGCAGAGGGCGGAATGTAGAGGCAGGCAGGAAAGAGGCTGTTGCAGTAGTCCAGCCTAGGGAGAACCAGAGCTCTGGAGACAGTGAGCTTCTGGGGGAAGGATAGGTGGGAAGAATAGCACTGAGGAGGTGCAGCTGGTAGTGTGACTTCTTAGAGACGTCAGAGATGTGAGGAGAGAAGGAAAGTGTGGCGTCGAAGATGATCCCAAGGTTTTTAGCCTCACAGGTGGGAGCAGGAAAAGGGCCAAGAGAGGCCGGCCAGAGAGTGACAGGAAAGGCGGGAGCAGGTGTGCCGATGAGGAGAGTCTCGGTCTTACTGGCATTAAAGTAAAGATCATTGGCGGCACACCACTCCTGGATGGCGGACAGACAGTCAGAGATGAGAGAAGGAGAAGAGGTGGCAGAAGGGAGTCTGAAAATGAGTTGAGTGTCCTCCGCATAGCACTGAAAGTTGGGGCAGAGAGAGGCAATGCAGTGGGCAAAAAGTGCCAGGTAGCCTGGTTGAAAAGCCAGGGAGAGAGGCTAAACCCCTAGGGAACACCACAGATAGAGATAGAGGAGAGGTAGGACCCAAAATGGGCCTGGAAGGGCCGATCAGAAAGGAAGGAGGTCAGCCAAGCTAGGGCCTGATCAGTGATACCCAGGTTATCACAGAGACGGTTGAGCAGGATGGCATGGTTGACCGTGTCAAAGGCAGAAGAGAGATTAATTAAGATGAGGACACAGGGGGGTGTTGGAATCGAGGGTGGAAAGCAGGTCTTCATGGATGTTCAGGAGAGCAGTTTCCGTGCTTCTGGCAGCTCTGAAGCCAGACTGATGGTCAAGGAGACAACCAACAGATTAAAAGTGAAGATTAAGCTGGGAGATGGCCAGCTTTTTCAGGAGTTTGCCCAGAAAAGGGGTGATGGAGATTGAATGATAGTTAGCAGAGGGTTTCTTAAGAAGAGGGTGCACAAGGGAGTGCTTGAGTGGGAGGGGAAGACTCCAGTGGCAAAGGAGTGGTTGCTTAAATCGACCATAGGAGGAGCCAGGGTGTTAATGTGGTCCATGATGGTTTTGGAGGAACAGGGGTGAACCTGTTTTGATGAGACTTTCATAGATCGGACTTGTCTAGAAACCTTGTTTGAGGAGAACAGGGCAAAGGCAGAGAAGGAGGGAGAAGAGGTGGCCGAAGAGGGACCAGAGGAAGAGCAGGGAGTAGAGGCAGGAGGGGGAGAGGAAGAGAGAGAGGACAAGATATCCTGAGTTTTAGAGATAGAATGAGAAGCCAGGGCCGTGCAGAGGGCCTGGGGAGGTACAGGAGAGGTAGCGACTGCAGCAAGATTGGCCAGCTCCTTGCAGCTTTGAAAGAGTTCGGCCGGATTGTTAGATGCCGCAGAGATGCAGGCTTGGACGTGGGCTCTGTTCTTGATGCCGACGGCGAGCCGGTACTCCCAGGCGTCAGACCAGTTTGTCAGAGGACGTACTGGAAGCACGCCATTTCGTCTCAGCCACCCTGCACTTGCGTTTAAGGGTGACGAGGTCTGAGTCATACCAAGAGTTGCACTTGGATTTGGGCTTCAAGCGGATCCTGATGACAGGGGCAAGAACATCGAGAGTGTCAGATATAGCAGAGTGGAGCATGGAAAGGGCTGTGTCAGGGTGTGAGTCAGCCACGGGAGGAGGGAGGTTGAGAAAGTGGCAGCAAAAGCCTCAACTGACACACGCTTCATGGGTTGGATAACCGACAGGTAAGTGGAGTTCTGGAGTTGGCTTGGCCTGAGGGGTAGAGAGGATGAGAAGGGAGGAAAGGAGAAAGTGATCACTCCAGGAGGAGGAGTGGTGAGAGGCATTGAAAGGGGAAGTCTGGAGGGATCAGAACATCCAGAATGTGCCCTGCAGAGTCGGGCCAGAGGGGAGAATAGAGAGTGAGAGAGAGTCGCAGAGGTCACGAAAGAGTCCAGTGGAAGGACAGGAAGCATCCAGGTGGATGTTGAAGTCTCCAAGAAGGAGGAGTTGAGTGGTTGAGTCCAGGAGGGAAGACGAGAGGTCTGCCCACTCAGTGAGGAAGGAAGAGATTTGACCAGGTGGCCGATGGATGGTAGCCACAGTAAGGGAATGGCCAGGAGAGAGAGAGCCTGCAGACGAGGCATTCGAAAGAGGAGTAAGCCTACGTAGGAATGACAGAGGCAGGAATCCACTCAGGGAAGATCAGGGCTACACCCCCTCCGGTACGGTTGGATCTGGGCGCGGAGAGGATCTTGTAGCCATCAGGGAGGAGAGTGTCAAAGCTTATGACAGAGCTGGCCATGAACCATGTCTCGGTGAGACCGAGGACATCGAGGTCAAGTTCCGCCAGGAGGCTGCAGATGTCAGAGGAGTGTTTGACAGCTGAGCAAGAGTTTAGAGTGGCAATATGGAGAAAGTTGCTGTCCTTGAAAGACTTCCAGGGAGGGGTACAAATTAGAGGTATGCCCTGCGGAGGTGTAGAAGAAGCCCAAGGGGGGGGGCAGAAGAGGAAGGAGGAGAGGGCAAGGTAGCCAAGGAGGAGACAGCAGGGGAAGGCGAGGAAGCCGTGGAGAGAGAGGGCACAGCAGGGGAAGAAAGGAAATTAATGAGGCGCGGGAAGCGTCTATCAAAGAGGAGAAGGTTGGCTTGAGGGCCTTGGACCATGACGGTACACAATGCAATTTTAAATACTTTCACAGTGCAATTTTAAACACCTGAGTTTGAGAGTCCTGACTAGTGGGAAAAGGCCTAGATTTCACACTGCAATTTTAAATACTTTTTTTATTGTTTCATTTACAGTTTACAACAAAATACAAAGGAAAACATAGATTAAAAAAGTTAAAGAATAAAATACAATTCTCAAAAGACATCTTCAAAAAAACCAAAGAAAGGAACCTTAGAATACAAAGTGACTTCAATTTACAATTTGTTATACTTCCAAAAATACATTTTTCTTATTCAACTAAGAAATTAAAAATATAAGAAAGCAATTCAAGGATAAAGTTAAGGAAATAGCAGTACCCCACATACAACGACACCAAAACAAGTCTCTCGAAACCTCTGAGCATTCAATGGTGTTAGCTTTGAAAAACCCACATCGTTCATTATCAAAGAACGTACACTCAACTACCAGGTGTTTCAATGTTTCTCTAGTATTGCTTACGCCACAGAACCTACATTCATTAATTAGTCCATTCAATTCATCCAGCATACTCATGCTATGCCAATTCTTGACTTTCTCATTTCTAAACAGGTAGTTGATTAAGCCTGAAACGCATGAAGTTCGTATGTACAACAGAGCAGGGAAACCTTTGAATATATAAAGGCAGCCATTCCCTAGCATTGGTAAGCCTAGAATATTCCACAAAGCTTGTATAAGAATAAATACAGTCAACGGTCTCAGCCCAGTCAGACCTGAAGAGAATCTTTTTAACAAGGCCCAGTCTAAGGATCAAATCCTCTTCGGATGCACACATGTACACCAACACAGAGCACATTCGTTTGTGTAGCTCATTCAACGATGGTACAGATCCTGCTGTCATAGCAGCCTGAAGATTCTCATAGAGGGAATTTTTATGCTCAGCAATTATTCTCCAGACATACCTTGCCCTCAATGACACCAGGCACAACTTGTGTCTAATGATGGCATTAGGAATAGCCAAAGAGAAACCAAGTACATTCTCCCATAGTGTTCCCTGAATAATATTCAACAGCTCACCCATATTCTGGGAGCAGAGGCCAAGTCCGTAGAGGATAATAGCCTCAAATTTGGCCAAATAATATCATCTCAGGGGAAATAAAGAGAACTTACATACTTTTTGCATTACAAATTTCATATGAGCAGTAAGCTTCTTAACTTCATCATTCAAGATGGATTTCCATTGATCTATACTAACCCTGTTGACCAAATGATATCCCAGATAGATTACAGACTTGACCTGCTCCACAGTATCAGTTCCCATATTCCAAGAGTATTGAGTGTCCTTGGTTCTTCTCGATAGAACCAGGACTTTAGATTTCAAAGCATTAGGGAACAGATTATTTTCCACTGCATATTCATAAAAGAGCTGCATCTTAACTCTGAGACCACGTGGAGTTCTATCGAACAATATAAAAGTGTCTGCATAAGCCATCCACTCCAACCTAACACTCCCCAACCTCGCAGGTGCAATGGAGGGACCCTGCCACAGTCCATCAGCATTGCACGTAAAGACGTTGAAGAGCGTAGGGGCCAGAGTACATCCTTGCTTAACACCTGTAAAGGTAGGTATCTCAGAAGAGAACACCATCCTCAGTCAATCGTACACAAACAGATGTTTTAGAGTGAAGTAAGGCAAACAACTAGACCATTTTAAGAGACATGCCCAAAGAAAGCATTTTATGCCAGAGCCTAGATCTCATCACCCCATCGAAGGCACTAGTCATATCCAACAAGGCCAGGTAAACATCCCCAACATTAGAATGATGAACATAATGTCTAAGGTGAGAAAGAGTAGATGCATTCCAAGAAGTACCAAGCTCAGCACGGAACCCAACCTGAAATCTACTAAAAAGGTTTAGTTTGCTTATAACACAGTTAAGGTCCCTTAACAGCAAAATAGAGAAAACCTTACTAGTAGACTCCATTAAAGCAATAGGAAGGTAGTTAGACAAATCAAGTTTATCGCCCCTCTTGAAAATGGGTGCTATGATTGACTTAGACCAGGAGACAGGCATCGTATGAAACAGAAAAATATGGTTGAACATAGATTTTAAAAGCACGACCCAGGTTCCAGGCTCTTCTTTAAGAACAAAGGGGGGGGATGCCATCAGGAGCAGGGGCCCTAGATGGGTTAAGTCTCGCAATCGCCCAAGCTATATCCTCCTTGTTCCAATTACAAAGTCCCTTCACAGGAGAGCCCAAATTGAGGTTATCCAAAACTCCAAAGGCATCAGGCAAAGCATATTTCTTGGTATAGAAGGAAACCCAAGAAGCAAGTCTTTATGGCAATCCTTACTCCCTTTGACATTCCCTGTCACCCTGTTCACCGTAGACCAGAAATTACCATCTTTACCCTTGCACAAAGACTCCAACATGTTCTGAAGGCAAAGAAAATACGCGTCCATCCTAAGCGATTTGACGTAGTTCTTATGCCTCAAGATAATCGCACTTTGAGTTTCCCATATTCAAAGGGACTTGATCCTTCTTTCCTCAGAGCAGCAAGTTCTTTTCTTTTGCGGACCTTAGAGGATAGAATTTGGTCATCTCTTACTATACCTTTCCTATTAATGCTCACAAGATTAATTGAATCCCTAACTTTGCGAATACAAGCCAAGATAATGTTATATGGAGAAGTGCCATTGCTAGCCCCACGGTTAAGGCCGTACAAATATTTTAAATAGTTTCACAATGCAATTTTAAATACTTTCACAGTGCAATTTTAAACAGGAGAAAACACACCTAAGTTTGAGAGACAGGTTTGCAGGGTAGAGTGAGGTTCTATGTGTGTGTATGTATATATATATGATAAAAAAGAGGAGAGGGGCGCACTCCAGTTCCCTGCACAGTAAACCTTCTCAGCTGCAGGTGTTCTCCTCCGACCGGTTTCTGTGCCAATACACGTCATCAGGGAGGCTGTCTTAACTTGCAGCTCACAGCAAGTGCAGGTGTTAACACTTAGTGATGATTCTGCTGCAAGGACTTCTGGTAGCTGTAGGGTGTGAGTTTGTTCCTTGCAAACCTGATGACTACAGCTACCAGAAGTCCTTGCAGCAGAATCATCACTAAGTGTTAACACCTGCACTTGCTGTGAGCTGCAAGTTAAGACAGCCTCCCTGATGACGTGTATTGGCACAGAAACCGGTCGGAGGAGAACACCTGCAGCTGAGAAGGTTTACTGTGCAGGGAACTGGAGTGCGCCCCTCTCCTCTTTTTTTATCATATATATATATATATATATATATATATATATATATATATATATATGCAATGGACATACAAAAGGGACCAGATAGGTCCTGGCGGTCATGCCAGGACACAAGATGCTATACGTGGGGAAAGGGGAAACTTCTGGACAAATGAGACCAATCTATGGTAGCTTGGAAGGTGGTCAAGACTAAATCTCAGGAGCGGTGAGAGTGATCGGAAGCATGCAGTGAGCACAAACAGTAAAGCTCCACAGATTACTCTTAGACAGATGTATATAAAAAAATACATTTATTATAGGCCTTTATAACAAAACACAAATAAACCACAGTAATGATAAAACAGTTACCACACACGCTTTTCAATATGTAACATATATACAAATTTCATCTAGTCTAATGCTGATGAAAGGGGAGAAAGTAACCACAACCTGCAACAGAAGATATCCGTTCAACACAGATATCGCATTAAGAAGTTCTTCAAAGTCAATCCCTATCTTATCCAGTCCAGCTCTAAGAAGTGAGGAGCCTTATGCTCAAAGTACAGCAGTGCGTTAACAACGCGTAAAGCAAAAAAGCGTGTTCTCTTCATGGAGCTGCAGCTGTTCAGAAAGGGGGGGAGGAGGGCCTACCATTGCAGATAGAGCGACCTTCGGAGTCAGGAATAGCTACGGAGCGCAAGCTAGCCCAGTTAAGGCGAGTATCTTTTCAGGGATTCTCGTGTGTAAAAACAGATGGATGTGCCAGGCGGCCACCAGTAAGTGATGCAAGTACTCGCCGACCCTCAACACAGTCCAGACCAAACTTTGCCAGTCTAGTTCACTTCGCTAGTAGGTTTCATCCATGCAGTAACAGGACGCTCCAGCTCTCAGTGGCTGCGGAACAGGACGAACATCTGTGGCGGGACAGTAGCCATTTCTCAGTTCTCGAAGTAGGAGAAGGATAGTTCTGGTGCATCATGTCTTAGGACACGGTGGGGCAGGTCTGCAGGCACTTACAGTGACAGTCAACACAGCGGGGCGACACAGGGACCGCAAATGCTCACAGCGTGGCGCACTCTCATAAATCGTGACCAAGAGGAACTAGGACTACGAGTTTTGGCGGGAGATGGCCAAGGACCACAAGTAAGCGATGCCCAAAGTCTTGAGTCTCAACTCGGGACTGCGGCGCTCCTGTGCGATACCATGGGTTCGACCTGGTCAGTTGGCTGGATGGCCCAGGAACACTTCTGAAGAGGCTGTTTGCGATGGTAAGCAGGAGGTGCCGAGAGTAGTTGGTCCCACTGCTCCAAAGGATCGAAGCGCCCTTGCAGGCCTTCTTGGTACGATGCAAAAGCAGGGGTCCAACGGAACAACAGCGGGGTCAGGGTTTCAAACCTTCCAGCACATCTCCGGCTGTACCATGATTCTGCTCTTTCTTTCAGGATACTTGGCTCCTTCTGTAGTTCGATGTGAACTTCAGGTGATCGACCTGGAATGGATGCAGAGCCCCTTCTCTTATCCAAGATTTGTTTTGCACCCAAATCTAAGATAACAAATGGAAGATCTGCTCTCTTGCATGCATGCCAGGCGTGGGCCAGTCGTGGCCAATGGTGGTTCCAGTCATTCAGGCCTATCAGACATACTGGCACCAGTAGTGTGGATTGGGACCAGACACGTGATATGCAGGAGCACGCGAAAGATGCGGTTTTCACGGGAGGGTACATGCCCAAAAACGGAATACCCGGATCTCTCGACCAGGGTGCAGGAAAAGGTACAAAATGGCCATAAAATAGCACAAAAGACTTTGTGGCATGGCCATTTTTCGGGACTGGCCATAGTCTTGGGCCAAACGCAGTAAACACTGTGTAGTCTATAAAAACAAAGTAAGAAATACTTAAAAAGTAAACTGCTGCCACCAGTTCATCCTAGACACACTTGCACAAACACCTAAAAATCCTTAGAGGGTGTCTAGGGCCGTAAAACAAAAGGATCCCTATGTGCGGTACAGTAAGGTACTTGGCACATAGGTAAAAGTTACCAAGAAATGGCAACACAGCCAAAGACTAAGGGAGACAGTTTCCCAGTACTGACAGCCTGAAGGACGTATCAGTTTCCCCATAACAAATCAGCAAAAGCCCAGAGGAGTGCAGCTGAAGGCTGTGCTCCATTGGTAAAAGTCAGGTTAGGTAAGCCAAACAAAAGCAAAACGTTTGGGGGTTCACAAATGGAGGGAAAATTGCACCTAAGGGAAATAATTCCTAACACTGCAGAAGGCGGGAGACTCCCTCTTGGGAAAGCCCCGGGCTCTGATGGCTTCACGAATACATTTTATAAAAATGTCAGAGTAGACATGGTACCCCACCTCACAAAACTCTTCAATTCCGCTTGGGACGCAGAGTCAGTCGCACAGTCTATGGCAGGATCAGCCACAACACTGATCTTGAAGCTGGAGAAGGACCACACGGAATGCACGTTCTACCGCTCTATCGCACTGCTCAACACAGACGCGAAAATCTACAGTAAAATCAAAGCCTGACGTCTTGGAGAGGTCCTCCCAACACAAATAGACACAGATCAGACAGGCTTTATTGAAAATCGCTCAGCACATGACAACATTTGCCATGTAATCAATCTGATAGCCTTAGCCCCCAGAATCCCTGGCAGACTTTCTCTCTTATCCCTAGATGCTCACAGAGCTTTTGATGGCATGTCTTGGGAATATCTGAAATTTGCTTTAAAGGGATTTGGAGTTGGCCCGAGATTCATCAGACTAATCCTCTCAAACTTCCAAATCCCATCTACCCAGGTACGGGTTAACTCGCAATGGTCTACTCCTATAGGCTTAGCGAAGGGAACCAGACAGGGCTGCCCCTTATTGCCACTGGTGTTTGCGTTGGTAGTGGAAGCCTTAGCGCAGCAGATCTGCCTTCATCCAAACATCGAAGGCTTTGAATTTGGGGGACATTGCCATAAAATTGCTTTATACGTGAATGATGTACTCCGCTTTCTGAACAACGCACTCAGCTCTCTCCATACCCTCGTGGGTTTATTGACCCAATTTACAGCGGTCTCTGGGTTTGCGGTGAACCCTACAAAATCAATGGGCAAGGGTCTATCGGAATCGCCCTCAACTCTGACAACCCTTCAGAGCACATTCCCCTATCGATGGGTGACCACAGACATCCCCTATTTGGGAATACCACTGACCCCTACATTTGCAGGGCTACTGAAGGCTAATATTACCGATCTCCTGAAGGAAGCCAAGGACTGGCTCCAGAGATGGGTCTTGCCAGAGATATCATGGCTGGGACGCGTCAGTGCAGTCAAAATGTCTCTTCTCCCAAGGCTTCTATACACTTTTCACGCCCTCCCAGTAATGATCCCGGAACAAGATCTTCTTGAGCTACAAAAGGCAAGAGGTCAATTTGTGTGGCGAGGCAAAAAACCCAGACTCCCTCGCAAGCTCCTCACGAGAGGGATTATGCAAGGTGGCCCGGGGCTCCCCTCAATCCCTCGATACTACCGGGCAGCCCAAGTGGCTGTAATGCCGAACTGGATGGATACAACTGAACCTCCCAAATGGCGGTATATTGAACATGCAGCAACCCTTTCCCCCTAAAATATCTTCCATTCCTCCAAAGGGAAACGCGCAAGCAGCAAGACTCCATGTTGCCCACCACACTAACAACACTGCAGTGCTGGGAGCTGGGACAAGGCCTGTGCGCAACGAGGGTTCGCGTCGGGCCTTGGCCCCCTCTCGCCAGTCACCCAAAACCTGGCCTTTACCCCTGGCCTCAAGGTCAGTTCCTTTCGGCTCTGGTCGCCGGATGAGCCCTTAAGATTGCGTGACTTATATGAAGATCACAAACCACTAACCTTCGAACAATATAAAGAGAAATGTAAGCTCTCGGAAACAGAAAGATTCCGATATATACAGCTTCGCCACTGGTTGACCAATCCGGCTATAAGACAGGCAGCCTCCAGAACACCAACAGGGATAGAACTCACAGTTCTTGAAGGAAAGCAGGTTCATAGAATAGCCACCTGCTATCGTCTCCTAGAAAACACTTCATGGGAAGAGAAACTCCCTTATATGATGACGTGGGAAAGGGAACTGGGGCTAGAGATAACTGGGGAATCCTGGCAAAGGATAGGGGTCAGAGCCCAGAAGATCTCTGCTGTACCACTGTGAAGGAGGGGGCCCTTAAACTTTGATTTCGATGGTATCCATCCCCACATCGTTTTCATGCAATGAATCCCATATCCAGACACATGCTGTCATGGGTGGGGGGCAAGAGGCGACCTATCCCACCTATGGTGGCACTGCCCAATCTTACAATCCTTTTGGTTAGAGATACGATCTGAGATAAAAGAAGTCATTGGCGCCTTGTTTCCCATGGACCCGTGTATCCTACTATTCGACGAGTTGATCTCACAACTGCTCTCAGCAGCCCGAATCACACAAGCTCGCTTTTGGAAGGACGTAGAGGGACCGCACATTGCATACTGGTGGGTCAAGGTTTGGGAATTACTAGGGTTGGAAAAGTTCACAGCCACAGTGGATGAGAATCTGCCTAAGTTTTCGTGCATATGAAGCCCACATTTGGACTATGTGGCAGATAAGGAACAGATGTTTTTTCAATCAAGACTTCTGAAATACCTTTTGAATCCGTGATGATTGGCATGATGTACTTGAATACTGACGTTGTACTTGGCGTTGTGCTTTTTTTCTGTTAATTTATTTGCCTGTATTCACATGTTGATTAGCTGTTTTGAGCAAAACAGGTACACAGTTACAAGTTTTAAAAATGAAGTTTCGATGTCATGACGTATTGTAATGACTTCATAATGTTGTGTTATACACCAGCTGTAACTCATGTTGATCGAGACTTCAATAAAAATGACATGTTAAAAAAGAAATGAGGGCCTTAGTACAGAAAGCGGCCATAAAACAAGTGTCAGATCAGTCAGGAAGCTTTGTGAGCAATATGTTTTTGGTGAAAGGGGCGCACAAGCTGAGACCAGTTATACATTTAAAGGAACTCAACAGCTTTGTGCTGTACGGCCACTTCAAGGTGGAGGGTATTCAGCTCTAGATGACATTTGCATAATGTGTCAAAACAGAGAGACGATCAAGCGACAGGTGGACACCACATTGGAGCTGCTAGGACGTCTGGGTTTCCTGGTAAACTGGGAAAAGTCAGTACTGAAACCAGAACACTCCATGGAGTTTGTGGGATTCTTGGTAAACACTCCACAGGGTACACAGAGTCTACCAGTTTGCAAAAAGTAAACGACATCAAGAGGGAGATCAAGAACACTCTACTAAGGGAAGCGATATTGATTTGAGAGATAGCCAGGCTAGTGGGCCGATTAGCGTCATCAATACAGGTGATTTTCTTAGGCCTGCTCCATTACAGAGTCCTACAAAGATCAAAAATACAACATCTCAGGAGGGGCACCTCTTACGAACAAAAAGTACCTCTGTCTCAGGAGGTCAGAGAGGAGATGGAGTGGAAGCTACAGCATATCGAGGCATGAAATGGGAGAGCAATATTTGGCTCATCCACGGACCTGGTAATAGAGTCCGATGTCAGTAGATGGCGGTGGGGAGCCTGGTGTGGAAATAGGACGAGTGGAGGGAGATGGTCGGAGAAAGAGTTAGATTTAGATATCAACTGCCTGGAACTTCTGGCAGGCTTGTTCACAGTGAAATGTTGGACGCAGAAAAAAGCTCAATGTTTCATTCTTCTCAAGATGGACACAGGGACGTCATTTCACCAAAATGCCAGGGGTAGCAGAAGTTACATCACAGGAAGTGATGTCATTTGACCCCACCCCGAAGTGATATCGCGGGAAGTGACGGAGCACAAATGTTTACCCCTTGACAAAACAGGAAGTGGCATCACATAGCATTGTACACTACGAAAAATATGGTTACGATATCACTATAATGTGATGTACATTTCATACAAGAATGGATCGCCATATGTATCATTAAGACCAGTGTGTATAGGCCCATATTTCCAAATTACTGTGAATGCAAGCAGACGTCCATGACCAAATGATAATGAAGTATCATTATATAGCACTTGCGCTTAAGTGCTTTATATAGAAAAAACATACACCCAAGATCACCCAAACTGTGTTGGTACTCATATATCGACTTCAGAAGGATGAAAGGCTGAGTTGAGGCGTTTAAGAACAGACAGACTAAATCAGCGACTCACCCCCTGAAGTGTGCCTGAAATAAACCTTTAATGAGTCTAGCAATTATTGTATAGAATTCCAGAAAGACACATTATTTGGTATTCCTATTCTTTCTTATTTAGGGTCAGTGCTGAAAGTGTTAGACTTTTGGCACTCCTGTTCTTATTTTTCTTAGTTTTTTTAAGGGACCTGAACAAGAAAGCCAGCCACTCCAGAAGTAAAATACCACATGACGTGATGCTGGCCAGAGCCCTGGAGCTTGCATTACAAAAAAAAAAGCGGTCACAAGGGAGACCACAGAGGTCGCAAGGGAGACCTCAGAGGTCACATTTGCGACCTCTGGTGACCCCTAATTGACACCCCTGGATGGACACCGTGTCCGCAGTGAGGTATATAAACTGGTTAGGCGGCACAAGATCGAAAATGCTAGCAGATCTAGTGAAGGACTTCTGGCACTTATGTCTCCAGAGAAGAATATCAGTGACGGCAGAATACCTGCCAGGCATTCTGAAAAAAGTAGCGGACTGGAACTCCAGGTTCCTAAGGGATGCCAGCAATTGGAAGCTGGACAAGACAGTGTTCCAAAGACTGTGAGCGAGATAGGGCCCATTTCAAAGGGACCTATTTTCATCGAGGCTGAACAGACAGATACCTAAATTTATCAGCTGGAGACCAGACCCTGAGGAAGAAGCTATGGATGCCGTTCTGCAAATATGGGGTCCAACCTTCGAAAACGCCTTCCCACCGTTCTCAATGATAGCGAGAACCCTGGCGCAGGTGAGGAGGCAATGGGTAGCAATGATATTGGTGGCACCAGCATGAAGGGGCCAGACATGATTCCCAGACCTGCTGGAAATGACATACGACAAGCCAATTGCACTACCGAGGATCAGTTTGATCATTCAAGACCCAACGGGGAACAGCCATCCTCTAGTGGAATCAGGCAGCCTCAACCTCATTGCGTGGGCAATCTCAGGGGGTCCTGGGCTAGGTCGGGACTATCGAACGAGACTGAGCACATCATTGAGTAATCCTGGACCCCGTGGACAAGAAAGGCATACAGGACTGCATGGTCGAAGTGGCACAGCTGGTGTATGGGGAGGAGCATTAATCCAGCTAGAACACATGTAGTGCATGTAGCACATTTTTTGGTGCAGATGGCAGCGCAGGGCAAGTCGTACAGGACCATTAATACCGCCAGATAAGCGATTTCAGCGGGGCACATACAGTTACAAGGGTGAGCAGTAGGGGAACACCCAGTGATATGCAGACTACTGAAAGGGGTCAGACTGATTAGACCTCCCAAGGTAAAATACGACCAATTAGGGTGTAGATAGAGTATTTTTTTTGAAAACCTTTATTTATTTGACTTGACAACACACGGAAGAACAGAGATGATCACAACGTAATCAGCAAAATACACCTTTACACAATGCATACTTTACAGTACAGTGCTGGCCTTCGTTTACATTAAGAAGGGGTGGGGTCTGGGTGATGTCCCGGGTATAGGGTCTGAGAGTCACCATTCACAGGAAGGAACTAGTGGGGGGAGACAGTGGGGGGTGGAGGGTTCAGTGTCTGAGTTTGAAGTCATGGCGGCCATATAGGTACGAAATTTCGGCCAAATGTCCCTCGGTCTTGAGTGCAGATGGTGCAATATACCCCAGGCCTCTTCTGTATCGTGCGCCCATGTGAATGTCCTGAGCCACTGTGCATATGTGGGTGTTCTGGGCTGAAGCCAGTTCATCAAAATGCAGCGTACAGCCAGTACCATGCAGAGTCCAGCTACCTTCCTAGCAATGCGTCCCAACTGTGGGAAGTCGTGGAAGAGGCATCGCGCTGGGGATGGGTCTATTGTATGATCCAGAATGGCAGATAATGTGGAGCATATTTCGGTCCAGAATTGCATCAGCCACTGGCATGACCAGATCATATGAATGTAGGGAGCTTGGTCATTACCACATCTCGGGCAGCTGGAAGGGAGGTCACTGAACATATGGTGGAGTCTGTCTGGAGTGTGGTGATATCTGTGCAACACCTTAAATTGTATTAGTTTGAAGCGAGAGTTATAGGATACGTTGTGGGTGCGTACGCACATTCGGGACCAGCTTTCATCAGTGATTTCGACTTTGAGATCCTCTTCCCACCTTTGTCTCATTTTAGTGAAGGAGGGGGCAGCTCTGGTCTGCAGTAGAGTGTAAAACCTTGATATTTCCCCCTAAATTAATCGAAGGAGCACATCTCCGCAATTATGGGCTCGTCAGGTAGGATTGTAGGAAAGTTGGGGTATCTGGCTTTGAGATTTTTCCGGAGCGAGGAGTATTGTAGCCATGCTGAAGGTTTCTGCTTGAGAGGCGGTGGGAGGTCCGCCCATTCAAGAAAGTTGCCCTGTTCAAAGGCATCGCGGAGCATCCAGAAGCCTGCGTCAGCCCATCGGTATACAATGGATTGTGGGATGTGGGGGACATCAGGGAGGAGGTTCCAGAGCGGAAGGTCCCCGTGGCAGGGGTGTGGCATGTCCACAAGTTTCCAGATCATGGTGAGGGCCAAGGATGTGCTAGCAACCGGGTCCGCCGGATCTGGGTCAGCTGGGACGGGTTTGAGAATAAGGGAGCCAATTACTCGATCGCTGACCGTTAGTTTCTCTAGCCGGACATGAGGGGGGAGGTCTGTGGTGTTGAACCAGTCGGAAGCAAATTGGGACTGGGATACCAACCAATACCTGATGAAGTCCGGGGCGCCAAACCCACCTAACTCCATAGGAGCAGTCAGTGTTGTTAATTTGAGTCGGACTGCGCCGGAATGCCATAGGAAGGTGTTGGCTATGTAGTGTAGTGAATGAAAGAAGTCATCGCCTGGCCACAGGGGGAGATTAGTGAATCGGTAAAGGAGTTGGGGTAGAACCACCATTTTAAGTATTCCTATCTGACCCGCTAAGGAGATAGGAAGTCTAGTCCAGCTGGCAGTTTTGGTGGCTAGGTTTGTGAGGTAATTCCGGTAGTTGTCCTACCTCAATTGCCCCGTGTGCCGGGAGACCTGCACCCCCAGGTAAGTGATGTTGGATTGGGACCATGTGAATCCCCCTAGGTCAGTGGGGGGTAGCGTGCAGTCAATAAGTGGGAATAGGACAGATTTAGAACAATTTACCTTCAGTCCGGATATGTGTCTGAAACATACCACACCCTTCAGGATCGGGGCGAGATTGGTGTCTTGGGAACGTTTATAAAGGAGGGTGTTGTCAGCATACAGGGAGACAATGTCCGATTGGCCCGCAGTACGCAAGCCTCTATGAGAGTGTGACTGGCGCATCATATCTGCAAAGGGTACCATGGCTTTTGCGAATATTAGCTGGGAAAAGGGGCAGCCCTGTCGTTTTCCTCTGGCTATCTGGAAGGGGGCAGAGCACCTATCCTCAGTGCGGACCCTGGGCGATGGGCTGGTATAGAGCAGTTTAACCCAGGTATGAAAGTTGGGACCAAATTTGCATTTCTCCAGGACTCGCATCAGATATTCCCACGACACTGAGTCAAATGCCTTCTGCATGTCTAAGGTGGCCGCCACTGCCTGCACCTCTGGACCGATCCTATTGATCACATTGAAGAGTCTTCTCTTCAGAGGTTCAGGGAAGTGGATCTACCGGGGACAAATCCCACTTAATCAGGATGAATGATGTGGGGCATGAACGGGGCTAATCGGATGGCTAGTAATTTGGCATATATCTTGACATCGCAATTAATTAGCGAAAGGGGGCGGTATGAGCCACATTGGGTAGGGGGTTTGCCAGGTTTAAGGAGTACTGTTATCATGCATGCCTCTTCCCATAGGGCCAGCAGGTGTGGAACAAGGAGAGATTTGAATCTTTTATAAAAGTCGATGGGGAGGCCATCCGGGCCTGGGGCCTTACCCGATGCCAACGATTCAATACCTTCCATAAGTTCTTTGGGAGTGAACAGTCTTTCCAGGGAAATACTGGCATCAGAGGAAAGGATCGAAAGAGGGTGGTTTTCTAAATAGGAGTCGATTTCTGATATCTGGGGTCCATCAAATTTCGAGTATAGGGAGGTATAGCATGACAGAAATTCTGAGTTGATGTCTTGTGGTGAAGTGGCCAGCGTACCATCGGGTCTCTCTATCACCGGTATGTTGGGAGCTCCGAATTCTCGGCGTATCAGTCTGGCCAGTACTCGGCCTGGCCGCTCTCCCTCGCCGTATTTCCTTACCGACTGAGGGCTATCCAGGAATCTGACCTCTCGCTCGGCTAGGCTGCGGAAAGCGTCAAGTTCTGACCCTAGGAGTGCCAATGTTTCAGGGGACTGTTCTTGAGCATACCAGGGCTCCAGGGTAAGTGAAGATACGGACGATTCGCTGCTAGCGATATCTGAGCGGATTCCTTTCAGGATTCCCAGAGGGTGGCTTGTGATGATACAGAGTTAGTATTGACCTCGGAGGCAAAGACCTGATCAAATAGAGCATGGGCTCAACCTCCACTGCCTCGTCCTATTGTAGTCGTGACCCCAGTTCAATGAGATAGTCACTGGCGAGTGGTCGGATAAAGTTCTAGGGAGGATCGCTAGATGGGATAGGCACCTGACCAATATGTCTGATATAAGCGACCTATCTATCCTTGAGTGTGAGTTGTGCACTGATCTATCTATCTATCTACATTCTTGTATTGAGCCACTAACCCAAAGGCCTCAGGGCGCACACAGAAGAAGAGAGAAGGCAGACAACAAATAACAAAGTCAAACAGGAGAAACACGAAACAGGGAGCCTTGAGAAACCAATCATCACAAAGGCCAACAAGATGGAAAAATATGGCAGGAAACTGAATTCGGTACCAAGAGTGCTGTACTAAAAGAGCAGATATGTCCTAACCTTTATCAAACAGAAAGGTCTTTAGTTGCTTCTTGAAGATAAGCAGAGAGTCACTATTAGCAAGATATTTGGGAAGTAAGTTCCATTGAGCCGGAGCCCAAGAGTCAAAGCTAATACTCCCAAATCTTTTCAAGGTAAATGGGGGTTGAACCAAGACAGTATTACTGCTTGAGCGCAGAGGACGGGTAACTGGTTTCTTTTTAGGCCTAGCAGTAAGGTAGGTTGGATCTTATAGGCATTTAAACACAATGGTTAAGCCTTTATGATGTAAACGCTGTTTCACTGGCAGCCAGTGTAGGCGGCGCCTAGCATCGGAAACATGCATATTGCGCTTAAGGCCCATTACAGCACGTACTGCACTATTCTGTATGATTTGCAAGGTTTTAAGATTGGCCTGTGAGGTACCAATCATCAGACTATTGCAATAATCCAGTTTGCAGTTTACAATTGCAGCTCCGATCAAAGCAAGATTTTCTTTGGACAGATAAGGACGAATCTGACATAAAAGCTGGATATAATAGTGGCAGGAGGATTTAAGGTAATTAACCTGACGAGTGAAAGATAACTGAGGGTCAAAATAGACCCCCAAAGTTTTTACAGATTTAGATACAGAGATAACATGTTGACCAATCAAGAAGTTGTCATATTTTGTGTCAAGTTTCTTTAGTCTCTGCTGGGTACCTAGGATCAACAGCTCAGTTTTGGCATTATTGAGGGCTAAAGAGTTTAGCACCATCCACTTCTGAATTTCAGCAAAGATGGAGTTGATGTGCTCTGCATCTTTTAAATACTCACCAGTGAGTTTGATAACAATCTGCGTGTCGTCAGCGTAATTAGCAAAATAAATGCCCATAGCTGACAAAAGGGCGCAGAGAAAACGAAAGTAAATGTTAAAGAGTAGAGGCGAAAGACATGAGCCCTGTGGAACACCACATAATAGTAAGGAAGCCATAGAATGAGCATTATCTTTAGGTACTCTCATGTTCCGTGGGCCCGACTGAGGAATAATAAGAGTATGAGCGGGAGTCAGGCTACATGAGCCGCCAAGCGTCCACAACCGCCAGTCGAGGGAGCACTGTCAGAATGGAATGGGCTGCCCTGGAAAGCTGGCGAGGTCTGGAGCCTGATCTGTCCAGGTTGATGTCTAGGATTGTATTAAAGTCGCCACCCCATAAAATAGGAACCAGCGGATAACTCTCCAGCACAGAGGCCAGGTGCAGGTAGTCAATGTTAGGGCCATAGATATTTAAAATGGCTACCTCTTGATTTTGCAGTCTGCTGTGGACTAGTATATATCTCCCCTGCGGGTCTATCCGTGAGTGACAGCATGAGAATTTAAGGCTTCTGTGTATCAGAGTAAGGACACCTCGACTTTGGGTGGAATAATTGGTGTAATACCTCTGGGGCCCCCACTTTTTAGCAAATTTTTTTGCATTGTTCAGAGCGGGCATGGGTCTCTTGCAAGCATAGGATTTTAATGCCGTGGCGTTCAGCATAAAGTTGTATCTGCCGCATCTTTTTGTGGTTACCCAGACTCCTCACGTTCCAGCTCATGAATGCTAAGCTACTATCCGCCATTTATGTAGAGGTGTTGGTTGAACTCTGGTCTGTGGAGTGGTGTTAGGCAGAATCCTGTGCAGTGCCCTTAGGGACCACTACACACAATTAAGACTATAGGCGTCAATACAAGTTTTACCTTTGGTACAAGCCTGTACTACTATGTTAAAGTGGTAGCAGTAGCGGAGCAGCCAAGCTTATCTCAAGAGTATATGAGCAGTAGCAGAGATTACACAAAGGGACCACAATTACTGTGACTCAAGCAAACACTGACTCAAGGTTTCAGGTAGAAAAATATAAGTGCATTTATTTTTAAACCATTTGTTATAAACACAACACTTCTATTAAATTCAAAACCACACGTAAAATATACTACGACCAACCAATTCACTTTGTACGGTATGACTCAAGTTAAGTACCCTGTGTTTGAATGGACCGGTGTTATGAAACAGGACACGTTACCGTGAGCACGATTACGATCACTTTCTGACAGTTCGGTCTACTAAATAAATGCATATCCGTGACAAGAAATGCTCCGGGGGCAAAAACACACTTAGCACCTGAGATACCCAGAGGCAGTTGGAGGCAGAAATCATAGGCAGACAGAATCGACGAACACTCATAGACAGGAATTCAAGAGTCAAAGGGCCAGAGCCAGGGTCAAGTGACACTGGGTGCCTGTTGTCGAGGATCACACAGTCGGACAGTTCATGATTCAACGTAGCCAAAAGTACTTTGATATTGTCAATGTTCGGAAGCAAAAGTTATAAGAAGGAGGGAAGACAAGGGCAAGCCTTGGAGATGAAGAAAAGGGATTCACTCTAATTCCTCAAGCAGAACACAGTACCTTATTCAGTGGAGAAGCTGGTGCCCTGGCAGTTGTTCCTGTTGGTTTCCCGCAGACCCACGGTTCCTGGAGCTTCGATGTGAAGGAGGACATCTAAAGGGGTCTGCACCACACAGGGATGAAGCCGGCAGCAGCGATGATGAATAAAAGGTGCGCTCCTTAAAAACAGGAGAGGCTCTTCAGATGGCTATCCGGACCACTACAGCAGTGTGCAGCGATTTCGACCAAGGAAGAGGATCCTCTGGCTGTAGAAGATGAGCTGGTTATCCCCACCAAGCTCAAGGGAAGAAGACTCCGGACTGGATCTTCTCTGGTCGTCGAAGGGTAATTAGCTCAGGACTGCAGCAGGGCTTCACCGGGACGGGGTAGTTGCAGCAGCCGACTTCTTCTCCGTTTCTCTTCGGTTCTTTGTAGTTCCAGTGGTGACTCTCTGACTTCTAGCCCAAGAGACCTGCCTTTTATGCGAAAAAAAACCCATTCACACAGCCTGGCTGTGAATCACGCAGCAGGGGTGTTGTCCAGCCCGGACAACCACCTCAGCCAATCATGGCAAAGTGCAACTTGGGTTTCCTAGGATACCCTGTGGAGGGGGTGACTACGCCCCTCCCTCACATTCAGCCCACCTAGACACTCAGGCGCCTGGAGGAGGACTTCTGAGCAGAAGCCCACCAAAAGACAGTGACCAAAGGAGGCAAACCTGGTTTGCCGCTCAAAGTAAGACACAAGAAGGACTTTAACAAAAAGAAATGGCGAATAAACGCGACCGCAGCCAAAAGAAAAAGTATTTGGTCAAGCGGGTTTAAGTTCGAGGCTAATATAATAGCCTAAAACAATACCACGTTTATCTAATATAATTGCGGTAGAAAAGTTAGGGTAGATACCACTGCCACCAGCCATGTCTAAATGTTAAAAGAGTGAAACAATGCTCTAGGAGGTACAGATACAAAGGGATACGAAGTAACCCTTTCCAGCACTCCATGGAAGATGGGGTGTACTGGATCTGTGGTAATTTGACTAAGTAAAGTCAATGGCAACTTTACCCTTTTCTGGGGGACTGTAGTCAGCCCCAGAAATGGAGTCAGTGGGAAGTCTAAAAGGCATCCCTGTGTCACTGCACTGAAGGTGCTGTGTAACACACAAAAGAAGGGGGCTACTGGAGTGGTGTACTCCAGAGTCCACAATCATAAAACAGGTAAAAGACACATTGCAAAACCTGGGTAAGAGTGGGGGAAAAGCTCACACTCTTACCAAGTGAAAGAAATTAAACTCCAGAAGTCCAGCAAAGCTGCTGGTGGACTCACTAGGTGAGGGAAATTAGCCATAAATGAGAATTCTCCCTAACACTCGCCCCCGACCCCAGACTAAGGGACAGGAGGATTTAATCCACTCCTGGATGGACCTCATACCTCTAGTCGGTTAAAACCATTCTAGAGAGACCATCAGCATTTTGGTGGTGACTTCCTGCTCTGTGCTCAATGGAAAAATCAAATCCTTGAAGGCAGATTGACCATCTGAGTAACTTTGGGTTTTCCCCTTTCATTTGCATCAGCCATCTCAAGGGTTGGTGGTCAGTCTGAATAGTGAAGGTAGACCCATACAAGTATGGTCTAAACCTCTTCAGTGACCACACAATAGCAAAACATTATCGTTCTATTGTTGCCCACCTTGTCTCCGGATCCTTTAACTTCCTGCTGATGAAACAAATGGGGTGTTCCCTACCTTTCTCATCCAGTTGACTAAGGACTGAACCTATACCTACATTAGAAGCATCAGTTTGTACAATGAAGGGTTGGTGATAGTCAGGATCTCTTAGGATTGGAGCTTGACAAAGGGCTTTCTTTAGACGTTCAAAGGCTTGATTGCACTCCTCATTCCACCTGACCTTTTTTGGGAATTTGGGAGAGGAGATGACATTCAAGGGAGAAGCTATGGTCCCATAGTTCTCTATGAAGTTCCTATAATACTCAGCGAGACCTAAGAAGGCTCTCACTTGGGTTTGAGTAGTAGGGGTGGCCCAGTTTTGTACAGCTTGAACTTTGCTTGGCAATGGCCTTATTACACCTCCTCCTACCTCATGTCCAAGGTAGGCCACTGAACTCTGACCAATTTGACATTTGCTTGCCTTTATGGTCAGATGGACCTGTTCCAGAGCCTGCAATACATATCCTAGGTGCTCAATATGTTCTTTCCATGTAGGGCTGAACAATGCAATGTCATCCAAGTATGCCATGCAGAAGTCCTCCATCCCATTCAGAACTTGATTGACCATCCTCTGAAATGTAACAGGTGCATTCTTTAGTCCAAAAGGCATTACCTTGAATTGGTAGAGGCCAGCTGGGGTGGAGAGTGCAGTTTTCTCATTGGCATTGTCTGCCAGGGCTATTTGCCAATAGCCTGACGTTAGGTCAAATGTGCTGAGGTACTTGGCTTCACCAGGTTTGTCCACCAGCTCATCTGTCCTAGGCAAAGGATGGGCATCAGTCTTGGTGACTGCATTTAGAGCTCTATTGTCCACGCAGAATCTCAACTCTTTGGACCCTGCCTTTGGTACAAGCACAACTGGGCTAGACCATGGGCTAGTAGAGGGCTCTATAACCCCGAGATCAAGCATCTTATTGACCTCATTCCTTATGTGGGATCTTACATTGTCTGACATTCTGTACCCCCTGCTTTTGACAGGCAAACATTCACCAGTGAGGATGTCATGCTGGCCCCAAGGGGTCAAGCCTGGTGAAAGTGAGAACAGGGAGGCAAACTGATTTAACAGTAATTTGCACTCATCCTGCTGGTCACATGTGAGACTGGAAGAGAGATGAACTCCTTCCACTTGCTCATCTAAAGGTAAACCTCTGAGGAGGACAGGCAGAGGTTCACTCTCCTCCTCCTCTTGCGCTGAAGCTTGGAGCAAAGCCCTTATGTCAGGTATAGAGACATATGCCTTTAAATGGTTGGTGTGAAAGACTCTGGGAGCTCCTTGGGATTGCCTAAATCCACCAGATAGTTCACTTCTCCAAGTTTACCCCCAACCTTGAAAGGTCCTATCCATTTGTCCTGCGAGGCCCTCTGCCTTGTTGGGACCATAACAAGAACAAGCTTGTCCTGGGTGAACTCGACCATGTTAGCCTTCTGGTCATGCCAATGCAATGACCAGAGCTTGACCAGCCCTCAAGTTATCACTTGCCTCTGCCATCATGTGTGACATTCTCCTCCAGAGACCTATCACATAGTCAGTCACTCTGACTGGCTTGGGGGAAGGAGCACTCTCCAACCTCTCCTTAATCAGGGCCAATGGACCTCTGACTGGATGGCCATAGAGAAGTTCGAAGGGACTGAATCCTACTCCCTCCTGAGGAACTTCTCTATATGAAAAGAGCATGGCAGTAGAAGGTCTCACTTTCTTCTAAGGGGTTCTTCGAAAGCACCTATCATGCTCTTCATAGTTCTGTTAAACCTCTCCACCAACCCATTGGTTTGGGGATGGTAGGCAGTTGAGAACTTGTAGGTGACTCCACAGGTTTTCCACATGGCTTGCATGTAGTGGGACATAAAATGTGATCCCCTGTCAGATATCACCTCCTTAGGAAAACCTACTCTGGTAAGAATACCAAGTAGGGCCTTAGCCACAGCCGGAGCCGTGACAGTCCTCATATGTATGGCTTCAGGAAATCTAGTGGCATGATCCACTACAACCAGGATAAACCTGTTGCCTGAAGATGTGGGAGGGACAAGAGGACCAACAATGTCAATCCCAACCCTCTCAAAAGGAACTCCCACCACTGGGAGAGGCACCAATGGTGCCACATTCTTGGCTCCACTCTTGCCAGAGGTTTGGCAAGTGTGGCAGCTTCTACAGAATTTGTCTACTTCTGAACCCATCTTAGGCCATTAGAGGTAAAGAGAGAGCCTTTCTTTGGTCTTCTTAAAACTTAAGTGACCAGCCAAAGGTACTTCATGGGCTAACTGCAGAAACTGGAGTCGGTTCACTAGAGGTACTACAAGTCTCTTGCAGTCTCCAGGGGTTGACTCAGATGGTTCACTGTAGAAGAGGCCATCCTCCCAGTGCAACCTATACTTGCCAGGCTCAGTTCCATTGAGCTGAGAAGCTGCCTGTAGGCGAAGACCTTCCAAGGTAGGACATTCTCTCTGTCCCTTGCTGAAATCTTCCCTGTTGGATCCACCTTCTACCGGTAAAGACTGCAGCTCAGGATGGTTAACAGGGTCAAGATCTCCTACCAGAACAAGATCTACTTCTAGATCTGATTCCTCAGTATCTAGCTTAACCATACAGGGTTGAACCTCACACTCAGCCTCAGCTGTTGGACAGTCGTGGAGATGTCCTTCTGGGCACAGGAGTGCTTGCTGGTTTCTTGCTGGCAGCCTTGGGTTTCCCCTTTGTCTCTTTCTGACCTGCAATAGCAGTAAGTAAGTCCTGTGGACTTGGGGTGATAGTTTCCTCTATCATGTCCCCAGGAGAGCCTCTCAAGGTTCTCTCCCTGGCAGACCTAGTGAGCTCCTGCTTCCTTCTGCTGGGGGGCCTGGAGGTACTAGACACAACTCCAAGAGTTTTAAGGTCATTACCCAGCAGGACCCTCCCAGGTACATTATTTTGCACACTTACAGGTATTCTGACAGTCATGTCATTACACTGTATGAGAGCTGGTAACTGGGGAACCATTTGCACAGGGACTCCAGCTAACTTGGCTAGGTGTTTGGGTGCCTTAGCAACATCCTCCACCTTAAAAAAACATTAATCAACCACAGTTATGCTGGCTCCAGTGTCTCTGATGGCAGGGGTCTCCTGACCATTCACAAGAACACTATCTTTGTAATACTCTTTAGTATTATCTGGGATTGAGTTATAGACATCTAAGTTTTGTTGTTCCCAAAGACCCAAGGACACTAAAGAAACAATAGCTGAGACTCTCATGGGCTCATCAGCTAGTAACTGAAAGTTTCCACTGGCTATAGGTACTTCATCCACCTGGGAGAAGGCTAAGGAGACAGTGTTGATCCCTGAAGGTTTACCCTTACACCTGGGATCTCCTTTCACATGGCCAGGTAACCCACAAACAAAGCATTTCCCAAATGCTCTTTGGAATGGGGATTTGCTCTGGCCTCCATCTGGTGTGGAACCAGATGGTACACTAGCCTGATTCGGTTTACCTTGTGGCTTACCCTGGTTATGTTTGGGGCCCTCTTTTGGATTGGAATTATTGGAATTCTCTTTGTTGTCTTTCTTTGGCTGCTTACCCTCATCCTTTTTCTGAGTAGCCCGGGAATCCTTGTGAGTAGCCCCGTTGGCAACCCACAAGTCAGCAGCCTTAGCTAACTTCTTAGGATCTATCTCCTTTGAATCGGCCAAGTGCTGTCTAAGCTCAGGAGAGCAGACATCAAAAATAGACTTCAACATCACAAGATTCCTCAAACCTTCATAAGTGTTCACTTTGTAACCCTTAACCCAACCGTCTAAGTTCTTCAAACATTCACACACCCAGGTAGCCCAAGGGGTACCATCATGCTTTTTGAGGGTTCTAAACCTCTTAAAATACTGGGAAGGGGTCTTCCCAAATCTAGCTATTAATGCTAGTTTCACACACTCATAAAGTTTATTCTCCTCCCCCAACTCCATTACAGCATCACTTGCAACAGGGGGAAGCCTAGAGAAAAGCCAAGGAATCAACTGATTCCCAGAGATACCTTGAATCCCATGATTGTACTCAAACATTGCTAACCAATCCAAAACATCAAGTTTAGTCTCATACAGACCAATCATCTCCTTTGGCATACGGGGTCTCTTAGGGCTTGAAGACCTAGAGGACTCTAGAAGAGAAGCATTTTCTGCAGACAACTTTTTCATCTCTAGTTCATGATTCAGCTCCATTTCTCTGAGCCTTAACTCTTTATGTTTCATGGCAGTTTGTGCATCAATATGTTTCACTTCTAATTCAAGTCTCATTTTCTCAAGTGCAATAAACTCAGGAGTAAGTGTAGGACCTGTGGGGGTCCCTGCGGACAGGGGTTGTGCATTCTGAGCAGGCAAGGGAGTTGTAGGGTTTCCTAACAAGGACTCATCTACTTCTTCACAATTAACACTCTCAGAATCAGAAACATCAGTCTCCACATTTACTGGAGTGGTAGGCCCTTCTGACCCACTCTCCAGACTTTGTTTTCCCATTAACTTTAAACCTCAGCAGTATAGTTCAAGAGACCCTCTTCAGTGTAGATTGCCAAATTTGACATGATTTCTTAGTTTTTTTTTTTTTTTTTTAATTTTTTTATTATATTTCAACCAACAAAACAATACAGACCAAATATACAGTGCAAGATACGGTAATACAATTTCGATTTTGTACATTATACAATTTGATCTCTGTTCCCCAAAGCCCACCCCCCTTACGAGCCTATCAAGTCTGTTTACTCTGTACTCGCGCCGCGTGGTGGGGTCTGTTTTCCATTGGAATCCGCCAAATCTTGCATCATTCCAAACAGTTCCGCTATCAGTGATTTCCAAGCCAACAGGGTTCCCGCCTCTTCTCCCCCTCCTATCATACTGGACTCCTGCCATACCATGGTCTCTGCTTCCGCCCACTTTTGCAATTCCTTCCACCATATCTCCACCTGTGGTTTATGACAAGCCTTCCACCCCATGGCGATCCTCCTCTTAGCCAACACATATGCCAAATCCTTCAATTTGTTAACATGCTTCAGTTTCTGCGATCTAGGGAACCCCCCCAGTAGGCAGGCCCAGGCTGACTCTACAACCAATGTGACTCCTTTATCTGCTAGTTTCGCCGCTATCTCGCTCCAGAAAGCGCCCAACCACAGGGCAGGACCAAAACATATGTGCCATGTCAACCTGTTCTTCATCGCACTTGGGACATGCTTGCCTACCTGCATTTTTATACCTTGATATCTTCAGGGGTGTCATGTACGCCCTATGCGTAATATATAATTGTATTTGTTTCAACCTAGCGTTTCTCGACACCTTTTGATGATACCACAAAGCACGCTCCCACATCCCATCTTCCATCGGCACTCCCACCTCAGTTTCCCAGTCTAATCTCAGTTGCGTTGGTTCTTTACCAATCCTAAGCAACAGCATGTCATACAATCTTGAGATCTCGTGCCCTCCCTCCGTTATGTCATATATCATGTCTACAGTACCATACGGCTCTTCTTCAAGAATAGTTTCGGGCCAAGTTTTCTTAATTTCCCGTACCAGTCTATGATATGTAATATATTGACCTACGTGTAGACCTGTTTCCTCGCCCAACTCCTCAAAATCTATGATGGCTCCCTCCCGCCAAACATCTCCCACCTTTGCCAACCCCACCGATTCCCAGTGGTTCCTAATCATCCTCCGTAGTTGCACATCTCCCCTAGCCAGTGCAACCAGCGGTATTTGCGGGGAGCACGGAGCCGGGATTTCCATCATCCTGCACGCTCGGTGCCAAATCCTCCACCCAAGCATCAACATCCTAGGGCGCCCCTGCATTTCCGTTTCGGACAACCAGATCACTTCCTTTAAGTAAAATGGGGCACAGTCTGCACTGAACAATCTGGATTCGGGGGTACCTTCATCCGAGAGCCATTTAGCAACGTATTGCAATTGGCTCGTTACATAGTAGGCCTCATAGTTGGGGAGCCTATCCCCCCTTTTTCGTAAACATTTTGCAACTTCCACAGTGCCACCCTGCACCTAGTGCCCTGCCACAAAAAGTCCCTGCATATACTATTGAACTTGGCAAAAAACTTCCCAGTTATGAGGTGTGGAATGTTTCCAAAATAATGCAGCAGTCTGGGCAAAACCACCATTTTAAGCATTGCACTACGCCCCATCATAGCTAGCGGCAGCTTCCCCCAAAATTGCATACTTTTCTCAATTTTTCCTACGGCTACCTCCGTGTTGTGTTTATGTTCTTGTTCAACCGTATGATACACGTATATCCCAAGGTACAGAAAGGTATCAACGGCCTAAGGGGCTTGCAGCACCGGCAGCTGTTCTACAGAGAGTCCCTTATAGTTACCTAACGGGAAAATGACTGTCATGATGCCTACCTCCAAGGAGCCAGGCCGGGCCCAGCAACCCCAGAGGCAGACATCATTTTCCCCAGGGAAGTCTCAGCGGGCCCAAGTCGGGGCCCTTTGGACTCAGTCCTGGCGCCTTAGGCGCCAGGCTCATAGCGGACCCCAGTCCTGGCGCCTTAGGCGCCAGGCTCATAGAAGAGGATATGTGTTTAAGTGCTTGGGTGCACACTTACCTGATGCAGACCTTGCTGCTTCATCCAGGCCCTCTTGAGGCCTGAATGGGACTACTTTACCTGTAGGACTACTTCACCACCCGGGTGTGGTTGGGGAAGGATACATACCTGATTGGTGGAAGGATACATACCAGGAACTTCTTCCAAGGCTATTTAAACCCCACCCGAACAGCCACACGTGCTTCGCGTTGTTCTGCACCTAGCAGCTGGACGCTCACCGTGTCAGCTCCTGCATCCTGACTTCAGCCACGCCTGCCAGCACCCTGGAACACCTGCAAGGGGAGAAAGGAAGAGAATAGGAGAAGAAAAGCCCTTACCTGCTAAATCTGCATCCCAGAGTCATTTCTCCAACGGCCCTGAAAAGGAAGACATCATTTTAAAGGCATTTTGTTTCGATCACTGCAGCGCTGCATTTTACTCACCTTTGCAAGGCGCTTCCATTTTCAGCAGCGATCTTCCGAATTCAGCTACGCCCCGGCGCCTAGAGGAAAAAAGACAAGAACAAAGGTGAGAGGGAGAAAAGGAATAAGGAAAGCTCAGTTTCCTTTTAAGTCTTACCTGTTGGATTATTCCCACTGCATTTCGGGTCCTGCCGCTTCCTGACATCTCCGGACCCCGGCCCCTATGGGGAAAAAAGACAAAGACATTGAATGAGCGAATGCAAAGACATTACCTGAGCGCTCATCCAGAACTGTTTCACTTCGGGTCGGCGCCATATCTCCGGATCTCCGAACCCCGGCCCCTAAGGGGAAAAAGACATAAGCATTAGCGCTTGCTGCAATTAGACAACGAGCATTATTATTAAGCTTGAACTTTTGAACAGAACTTTTACAGCGCCTTACCTGAACAGTCAAGCTTACCTGAACTCCCATCAATCCTCAATCCAGTGAAGTAACTGGGTTTCAACGCGCCCCTGCATCAGAAGCAGTATTGAGAGCTCATCCTTCCAAACCCTAAGGTGAGGCTTCACGGGGAATCGTGGAGGAGGTATCGTGGAGGGTTGGAAGGGAGTGGGAGGCTTGAGCATTGTTCCACAGTTGGTAATACTCCCTTTTCACGCACAGGAGGGTATCCAACGAGCCAGGGAAGCCAGAATAGAGGGGCCCTTCCTGTCCATCTTCAGAGTTCTGCGCCTTCGACGCCGCGCCTCCGTGGGAACCAGGTGAGCGTTACAATTACAGACTTCTGAGGATTCACAGCTATTCCAGACAGCCCCGCATACCGATCCATAACCTCCAAGATATACTGGAGGTTCTCCTCCGGGTGCTTAAGATACAATAGCAAATCATCTGCATATAAGGAGATCAAGTGTCGCTCCCCTCCTACTTCGATGCCTATAGTGTCATACTGCTGTCTGAGATATATAGCCAAAGACTCCAAAGCCAATATGTATAACATAGGGGACCATGGGCATCCCTGTCTAGTACCTCTGCTTAGCCGCCATCTCTCTGAAATAACAGCTCCCGTCTTAACTCTAGCGAGCGGCTCACTGTATAACATCTTTGCCCATCTTATGTATCTAGGCCCCATCCCATATTCCGCCAGAGTCGACAGCAGCCATGGCCACTTGACAGAGTCAAAAGCCTTTACCACATCCAAGGACACTACTGCCATGTCACCCTCATTCCCCCCCGCCCATTCAATGACTCGGTGGAGTAGCCTGTGATTATGAGTTATGTTCCTATTTGGAACATACCCTGTCTGATCAGGGTGTCTGAGTTTGTCTATGACTCTTCGCAGTCTGCTTGCCAAAACAGCTGTTAGTATCTTGCTGTCTTGATTCAGCATTGATAGTGGTCTGTAGGAGCCACAGCTGTGTCCAGGCTTATTTGGTTTAGGAAGCAGAATTATAACTGCTTCCCTGAGCGACTCTGGCAGCTGTCCCGTCACAAAACGCCTCATTTAGCATATTCAGCATCGGAGGGAGCACCTCTGCCATGTATGCTTTATAAAACTCACTCGGAAACCCGTCCGCCCCTGGGGTCTTACTAGTAGGCAATTGTCTCACCACCGCTTCTAGCTCCTCCAAAGTGATTGGTGCATCTAGCTTGTCCCTCTCTTCAGCACTTACCCTGGGCAGACCTATATCTTTGAGTGTTTCTTTTATCCTCTCTTGATTATCCTCCTTGACGTCCCCATACAGCTCCCTGTAGTAGGTGGCAAATTCCTGATTAACTCCCTCTTGGGTGTCGGCTACACTGCCATCGTCCCTTGTTATTGCCCTAATGGTGGGTCTGGGGGTTTCGCTCTTATATTACCACGCCAGAAGCCGTCCTGTTTTATCACCACCCGCGTGCTGCCTCTCTATGTATTTCTTATAATTCAGTTTACACAACCTATCCCAATGTTCTCCACACGTCTGTTGTAGTTGGAGTATCAGCTCTGCATTCGAACCAGTATTTCCATCCTCCCTTTGCGCTTGTTCCAACTCCCTCTCAGCTGCTTGCAAGTCAGTCAGGATACCGCCTTGCAGACTTTTGGACTTTGCTATGGCTACGACTCTCAACACCCTTTTAAAGGCCTCCCATAACGTGCACACCGAATCTACACTACCCGTGTTCTCCTCAAAGTAATTTATGATCTCCTCCCTTATATCTTCTTTGAACACAGGATCTTTAAGCGCTTCCGCTCGGAGCCGCCATGTTGGGATCCTTGCTCTAGGAGGGCAGTATTGCCAGCTGACAATCAAGGGCGAGTGGTCCGACAGGACTCTCGCTTTATATTCCACCCACTCCATTTCCATTATTATGCCTGACGTAGCAAAGACATAGTCCAGTCTAGTAGACAGCTGTTGTGGGGCCGAATAGTGAGAGTACTGTTTTTCTTGGGGGTGCTTCATTCTCCATACATCTGCCAGGTCAAAGTCATTGAGCAGTGTTTGTAACACATGTGCCGCCGGGGCAGGTTTATCCAACTTTTGATCTGATCTGTCCACCCTGGGGTCTAGTACACAGTTAAAATCCCCACCCCAGATTACCACACTTCCCATGCACATGCCAAGGTTAGCACTCAGGGTTCTGAAATACGTCGCTGTATTCTGATTGGGCGCGTATGTGTTGACTATACTTATCACTCTGTTCTCTACCAATCCCCTGAGTATGACCATTCTCCCATCTGCTTCAGCAGTTTCCTGTAACACATGAAAGGGGACATGCGGAGCCACCCAGATAAGGACCCCTCTAGCATAAACTGAGTATGTTGAGCCCACCACCACTCCTTTCCATTTCCTCCTAATCATACCGAGTCTCTCTTTCGTCAAATGAGTCTCTTGTAATAGCGCAATGTCTATCTTTTGTCTTCGCAGGTAGAGCATAACCTTATTTCTCTTCAAATAACTGTTTAGACCCCTGACATTCCACGTAATTATCTTAAGTTCCCCCATGGCTTGTTATGGCACCTGCCCCCACCCCGGCCGTGCAATCCACTTCTCGTTCCCGTTCTCGTCTATTTAGGCTCGTACCCCAGTTCAAACTTCCCCTAACTACACACACCCCAAACACCCCTCCCTTCCCCCTATCCCGCGCTCGTCTCTTCCCAACCACCCCCAACACCCAGCGCTTCCCGCCCCCCATTCTCCCTCCCAGCCCCAACAACCCCCTCCCCAACTGTTGCCCAGCTCCATCCCTGGATCTCAGGCCCCCCCGCATCTAGCACTTTTCTGGCTTTCGCCTGTACTCGATGCTCCGCGGGGTAAGGCCGCCCTAATGGCTAGCCTACTTGGACTAGTATGGGGGGGTAGGGTGCTCACGTCCTGCCGCTCCTATTCGCTATGAACTCAACACACTTAACTGTACAATTAACACATGTATGCACATTACTATATTCAAGTCCTTATGTTCGCCCAGGTCCATGGGATCCGCTCTAAATGCCATCCGTACCCAGTGATACCCCTCAACCCTAACCATCACCCTCAGTTCTATTGAAGTACCCACTGCGCATCATGTCACGCTACATGTAATGTCCCGGCCACGTATCGTATTACTCTCGAGCTTGATCCGCCTCCTGTTCCGGACAAGCCTGAAGGTCTAGCCATGTCGTCGCTTCTTCAGGAGTGTGGAAAAAAAACATCTTGCTCTTATGTATCACTTTTAGCTTCGCAGGATACAGCAGCATATATTTGATCCCCGCCGCGCGTAGCCTTTGTTTGATCGCCACATAACTGTACCGCTGCCTTTGGACCAGCATTGTGTAATCTGGATATGCTGTGACGGTGCACAAAGCCCTTTCAATGGTTCCTCCTTTACGGAAGTATTCCAAAATCTTCTCAGGACCCTTGTAGTTCAGTATTTTCGCTATTATTGGCCGGGGGGGTGTCCCCGGTTGCGGCCTCATCATGAGGGCTCTATGCACCCGCTCCACAGTAAAACCTTGTGAGAGTTTTTCAGCCCCTATTTCTTGCAAGAGTAAATTTTCGATATAGTCTGTAGGGTCTCGCCCTTCCTCTCCCTCTGGAAGACCGACCACGCGAATGTTGTTCCTCCTTGCCCTCCCTTCCGCCTCCTCCGCACGATTTTCCAGGTTAACGACCTGCTGTTTCAATATGGGAACCTCCTTTGCGTTGTCTGCGCCGGTGTCTGAGTTAATTTTCACTGTACTTTCCAGGCTGCTCGTTCTCTCCGACAATGTCCTTACATCCTGTCGTAGCAAGGCGACGTCAATGCCTACTGCGTCTATCTTGGCTTCCAATGCAGTGCGTAGGTCCGCCATCGCTGCCCCCCATGAGTCCCTCAGCTCCGTGATAGCTGCTAGAATCTGATGGTTCTCCGTGGCTACAGTACTCTCTGCTGTTGTTGCTGGCATTCCTTTAGGCACGGTGGTCGCCGGGGATAGCTGTGCCCTAGTGAAAGTTTCCATAGTATGTTGTTTATTTTTGTTCTTGCCCACGGCCCCCCGCCCGGCCATCCTGCTGGTTTAGTTGCCTTTCTGAGTCGCTCGGCCTCCGCTATAGCAATTTAGTTACACTGCTGTAGTACGACTCCAGAGTGCCATCACAGGTCTAGGTCAATTGTCCACAGGGGCACTGCGTGAGGTTATGCTCACTGGGTTCGTGCACAAACAGACTATGTCCTTGCACGATACAGTTTATGACGGTGCGTGCTAGGGCTCACTGTGCCCAGTAGACCATGGCCTGCGCAGTTCCAACTTTCGCTGTGGGCTGGGCTCACTCCACAGCTTATATCTTGTAGAACTGATTCTCACCCTGTGGCACACACAGCGTCATGTGCCAGTATTTTAGCCTCTGCACGTGCCTCCAGGTCTCAATGTTGCATCTGTGTTTATTTCAATAAATAAAGGCACGGTCGCCGTTGCTTGCACCCGCATGGCAGCCTCAAACCACACTCCAGGGCCACTACCATCGACCTCTCCACAGTGTTCGCCGCCCACCGTGTCACACACACTTGTCCAGCTTGTCATGATCTCTGCTTCCAAAAGATCAGGACTTGCCCGACTCCCTTGGAAGCAGACCCATAACCCCGGTTCCAAATGCCAGCCAGTCCCAATTGGGACCTTTTGGACCCTGTCCTGGCGCCAGTGGCACCAGGCTCATAAAGATGCCCAGTCCCAGCGCTGGAAGCGCCGGGCTCATAATGCTTGGGTGGACTTACCTGCAGCAGACCATGCTGCTTACTTACCTGCCAGTTGAACCCCTGATCCTCTTCTGTTTGGGACTACTTTTCCTGTTGGGTGGGGCAGGAGCCACTCCCTAGGTTCAGAACACTGGAACTCTTCTGGAAAGCAGGAACTCTTTTCTTACCTTGGCGTGGCTGTGGAAGGAGACACCTAAGCACTACAGGAGGCTATTTAAACCACACCCGATGGATGAATCTTGCTTTGCGTTATTCTGCATTCTCTGCAGCAGAACGCTCATCGTGTCTTCTGCTTCTGATCCTGGGCCTAAGGGAACAAAGGCTTACCATCCTGGAATCCAGTCTTCAGCAGCACCTGTAAAGACAAAGAAAGAACAGGTTAGCACTACGGTCTTCAGTGGCAGCGCATCTCTTACCTGGTCCATCGGCTGTCACCAACGCCTCGCGCTGCATTCCGGCATCTGAAAGACAAAGGCTTACCTACTCTTCGCATGCTCCGGAGGTCTTCGCACTGCATTCCGGCATCTGAAAGACAAAAGCTTACCAGCTCTTCGCACGCTCCGGAGGCCTTCGGCGCTGCATCCCGCATCTGAAAGACAAAAGAAGGTGCGTTTAAAGACATTGGGCAACTTTATTACTCACGTGCCATTACTCCTTCCCACGCCGAATCCAGTGGGTATTCCAGCACCCTTCAGCTTCTCTAAAGCTCCGAACTTGTACCTGCAAGATAAAAGGGACAGTTAGTGCGCATCGTGAAGCAGGCTACAAGCGCTTACTTACGTGCTTCCAGGCGCTTCTATTCCTCACGCGGGTTCGATCCTCAACTCTCATCAGCCCGCCATCCGCCATCGCCGGAACCCTGCAAAACGAGATATCATTACAAAAGACTTTTAAGACATTTGAAGTGCCCAGAACTTACCGTTCGTGCAGTTAACGACGGACAGCAGTCCTCTGAGGTCAAGAGGCCTGCACCCTTATCCAGTGAAGAAACTGGTTACGGCACCCTGCCCCGAGGCAGATGGAGAGCTCGGCGTTCACTTACCTAAGGTGAGGGCGTTAACCTTTGGGGTTCTACAGGAGAAGAGAAAGGGAAGAGGAGAGGGGCACCCAATAACCCCAGTTCATTAATCCCATATTTTCTATCTGCAGACATCTTACTCTTCGAGTCAGACATACAGTGCACAGAGGTCCAGCCAAAAGAGCCAACCGTGTGTTACACATCACCTTTGAAGATACGGCATTCACCCAGTCAAGACCGGCGCCTCTGCGGGAATCAGGTGAGCGTTACAGAACACAAAGCCTACCGCAAAACTCCCACCCAGGCGCTATGGAAACCTCGGATACCGACCAGCTAGCCCAGTTACTTGGGGAACTAAGAGCAGAAGTGCATGCAGCCCGTCAGGAAACGAATGCTCTAAGAAGGGAACTGATTATTTCCAAGGAGCGAACAGACG
Source organism: Ambystoma mexicanum (assembly GCF_040938575.1). Lineage (NCBI taxonomy): Eukaryota > Metazoa > Chordata > Amphibia > Caudata > Ambystomatidae > Ambystoma > Ambystoma mexicanum. Next base: position 655,232,537 of record NC_090930.1, read on the forward strand.
ATCTCGCTAGACAATTGCTACAGTCACAAGCCGGACAAACTCCATTACCCGCATCAGGGGCAAATCTTCCTTCAACATCCTCTACGAACCCAGTGCAGATCAACCTACCTGGGAATGTACCTCTGGCTCCGCCCGAACGATTTTCTGGTGACCCAAAGAGGTTTGCAGTATTTATTAATCAGTGCCGGTTGCACTTCTTATGCCGGCCAGCAGCCTTTCCAACTGATCAAGCTAAGGTAGCTTTCGTGCTTTCGTACCTTAGTGGCAATGCGGCAGACTGGTCGATCCCTCTAGTTAATCAAGATGATCCGGTTCTCCATGATTTTCAAGCTTTTCAGCTCAGTATGGAAAAACTGTTTGCAAGACATTCACAGGGGCAGGCCTTGGACAATGAGCTCCTTTCATTGCGACAGGGTAATCAAGACCTTTTGGCTTATATTGCGTCTTTCAAAAGACTGATAGTGGAAACTCGATGGCCTGAGGACAAAAGGATTACGCTGTTTTATAGAGGTCTACGTGGAGAGCTCAAAGATGAGTTAGCCCAAGTAGTGAATCCCCCGCAAGACTGTTCGGACTATATTGACTTAGTCGTTCAAATTGACCACAGACTGCAGAACAGGAAGGCCGATCGTTCCAAGTTTGATGCTCGAGTATTTTCCAAACCACCAAGTCCTACCAAAGGAGTAGACTCCGGGGAACCCATGCAAATAGGGGGCCTGAAAGGACCACTAACACAAAAGGAGCGGGAAAGGAGAAAGCAGCTGCAATTATGCCTCTATTGCGGAAACTCGGGGCACTTTCTTCGAGACTGTCCGGAGACACCAGCCAAGAAGGCAGTAGGAGCTGCAGTTACCAGGGTCACAACCTCTGAGCAGGGAAACGACCTCGCCCGACAAGAATAGAGGTCCTCTTGCCGAGCGTTAAAACCAGTTCCGTGACCTCGCATTTCGTGATACCTATGGTCCTCATTAGCCCTGAACATCCGGATCGATTACATGCGATTGAAGCTTACGTCGACAGCGGTGCCATCGGCAATTATGTGGATCATGAAATGGTTTTGAGGATGAATCTGACTCTTTGTCCAAAGGCTGTAAAGGACGTCATTACTACGGTGGATGGTACGGAGATAGCCTCCGGACCAGTAACGCATACCACCCAAGAAGTGACGCTAGTAAGTCAAGATGGACACCATGAGAAGATCGTGTTCGATGTGATCAAGGCCCCTCAGTTCCAGATTATTCTAGGAATTCCTTGGTTAGAGAAGCACAATCCTCAGATCGATTGGCGAGCAAGAACGGTTCAGTTTCCAGAATGTGTCTCTACTTGTCACCCTCGACCTGGTGTTGCACTGGCAGCAATTTCCTCGGAGGCTCCCCAGTTACCTCCTGAATACCTAGAATTCCAAGATGTTTTCCGGAAGGATCAGGCTAACTCTCTACCTCCTCATAGGTCTTATGACTGCCAGATAGACCTGATACCTGGATCTACTCCTCCTTGTAGTAGAATTTATGCCCTCACCGAGCCTGAGAATCTTCACCTCCGACAATACCTGGATCAATACCTAGCGAATGGGTTTATTCGTCCTTCCAAGTCCCCTGCTTCCTCAGCTTTGTTCTTCGTTCCAAAAAAAGAAGGGGACCTTAGAACTTGTATAGATTATCGCGCCCTGAACCAGATCACCGTTAAGAATAGATATCCGTTACCTTTGATCCCTGAACTCCTGGACCAAGTCAGAAAAGCATGCATATATACAAAGCTGGATCTTAGAGGAGCCTACAGCTTGGTACGAGTAAAAGAGGGCGATGAATGGAAGACGGCCTTCCGCACCAAGTATGGGCTATTTGAATATCAGGTTATGCCCTTCGGACTTTGCAATGCCCCGGCCGCCTTTCAATATTTTATGAACGATGTCCTCAGAGAGCTCATAGATGTGTGTGTTGTTGTTTACATTGACGACATCCTCGTTTATTCTTCATCGGAAACTGAACATCGGAAACACGTGAAAATGGTCCTCGAGAGATTGCGTCAACACAAACTTTTCGCTAAGTTGGCGTGACTGAAGTTGAATTCTTGGGATTCATATTATCACCTAGCGGAGTGCGTATGGATTCAAAGAAGGTCGATGCAATTCTCAAATGGCCATCGCCATCCTCCGTAAAAGGTGTTCAAAGCATGTTAGGCTTCGCTAACTTTTACCGCAGGTTTATCCCCGAATTCTCTCGAATAGTCCAGCCCATCACCGCCTTGTTAAAGAAAAACAAACGTTTTGAATGGTCTACCGAGGCGGAACAAGCTTTCCAGAATTTGAAGACTAGATTTATCTCGGCACCGATCTTAAAACATCCTCGCCCAGAACTCCCCTACATCGTTGAAACTGATGCTTCGAGCCTTGCCATGGGGGCAGTTCTATCACAAAAGGACCCAGTAACCAATCAGTTGCATCCCGTGGCATTTTGGTCCCGCAAATTCTCGCCTCCTGAAATCAATTACTCTATTACTGATAAGGAACTTCTAGCTATCAAGTCCGCCTTTAAGGCTTGGCGGCATTATCTTCTGGGGGCCCGACACACCGTTACTGTGATTACAGATCACCGAAACCTGCAATATTTGAAAACCGCAAAAGCTCAATCCTCTAGGCAACTCCGTTGGGCACTATTCTTTGCCGAGTTTGACTTCATAATTACCTATCGACCTGGTACAAAAAACGGTAAAGCTGATGCCCTTTCTCGGATGGGAGTGGAAGAACATTTGATCAATCCTAAACATGTACCTATCATTCCCGAACAAAGAATTCTAGGTGTAATCGCCACACAATCCATAGAGGAAGTTAAGGATAAAGCCAGGCTACTGGTAACTCCAGCAGACATACAGAATTGCCATCTGCAGGGAAAGGACTTTACGGTGAAGGACAACCTATTATATTTCCAAGAACGGTTATACCTGCCCAGCACAGATTTACAGAAAAAGGTAATCTCTTGTTATCACGATTCTTTAATGGAAAGTCATCCCGGTATGACCAAGACCTCGGAAAAGATCAAGCGCTACTTCTGGTGGCCGTCTTGGAAAAAAGATATCAGAGACTTTATAATGTCCTGTGGAGTATGCGCCCAAAACAAGAGTCAAAAGGAAAAACCAGCCGGCCTCTTACGCCCTATTGACATCCCGCCTCGCCCTTGGCATACGCTTTCTATGGACTTCATCACCGATCTACCTCCATGCTCCGGATACAATACGATCCTAGTAATCGTGGACCTATTCTCCAAGATGGCGCATTTCATTCCACTCAAAGGCTTACCAACAGCAGCAACTCTGGCCCGAGAATTTCTCAAAAACATCGTCCGACTGCACGGTTTTCCTTCAGTTCTAATTTCGGATCGAGGTAGTCAATTTATTTCTCATTTTTGGCGAAGTTGCTGTCGGTCGGCTCAAATTGATGTGAGGCTTTCGACCAGCCACCACCCTCAAACCGACGGACAAACCGAGAGGACCAATCAAACTCTGGAACAGTATTTGCGCTGCATGCTACAACAAACTGAAAAAACTTGGAAAGATATCCTTTGGATAGCCGAATATGCCTACAATAACTCTGTCCACTCGGGAACTGGGAAGACCCCGTTTTTTCTTTTATACGGTAGTCACCCTCGAACCTCGGAGTTGGATCCACTCCAAGATCTTGGAACACCAGCAGTAGACCACCTGCATTCTACAATCACCCACGCCTTTAAGGAAGCCGTTTCTCACCTTCAAAGGGCTAAAGAACAATACAAGAAAGGAGCAGACCAACATCGGAAGGAAGCCCCCCAATATCAAGTAGGAGATCAAGTCTGGTTATCCACCAAATATCTACCTCTAAAAGGACCACGCACATTCAACCCAAGATACCTTGGTCCCTATTCCATCACTACCATAGTAAATCCAGTAGTGGTCAAGTTGGACTTGCCCCCTCACATGAAGATACATCCGGTCTTCCACGTCTCTCTATTAAAACCCGTGCAACCTCAAACCCGACTAACTACATCTCCAAAACCTATTCTAGTTGATGGAGAACTCGAGTTTGAAGTCAAAAGCATCCTGGATTCCAAGATCTCCAAATCTAAACTATTCTACCTGATTAACTGGAAAGGCTACGGTCCCCAAGAAAGATCCTGGGAACCTGCAGAATATGTCCACGCGCCTCGTCTAATCAAAAGATTTCATTGAACATTTCCTAACAAGCCCAAACCCCCGGAGAAGCCCGGTTTGGGAGGGGCCTTGAGGGGGGTGCTGTCATGATCTCTGCTTCCAAAAGATCAGGACTTGCCCGACTCCCTTGGAAGCAGACCCATAACCCCGGTTCCGAGTGCCAGCCAGTCCCAATTGGGACCTTTTGGACCCTGTCCTGGCGCCAGTGGCACCAGGCTCATAAAGATGCCCAGTCCCAGCGCTGGAAGCGCCGGGCTCATAATGCTTGGGTGGACTTACCTGCAGCAGACCATGCTGCTTACTTACCTGCCAGTTGAACCCCTGATCCTCTTCTGTTTGGGACTACTTTTCCTGTTGGGTGGGGCAGGAGCCACTCCCTAGGTTCAGAACACTGGAACTCTTCTGGAAAGCAGGAACTCTTTTCTTACCTAGGCGTGGCTGTGGAAGGAGACACCTAAGCACTACAGGAGGCTATTTAAACCACACCCGATGGATGAATCTTGCTTTGCGTTATTCTGCATTCTCTGCAGCAGAACGCTCATCGTGTCTTCTGCTTCTGATCCTGGGCCTAAGGGAACAAAGGCTTACCATCCTGGAATCCAGTCTTCAGCAGCACCTGTAAAGACAAAGAAAGAACAGGTTAGCACTACGGTCTTCAGTGGCAGCGCATCTCTTACCTGGTCCACCGGCTGTCACCAACGCCTCGCGCTGCATTCCGGCATCTGAAAGACAAAGGCTTACCTACTCTTCGCATGCTCCGGAGGTCTTCGCACTGCATTCCGGCATCTGAAAGACAAAAGCTTACCAGCTCTTCGCACGCTCCGGAGGCCTTCGGCGCTGCATCCCGCATCTGAAAGACAAAAGAAGGTGCGTTTAAAGACATTGGGCAACTTTATTACTCACGTGCCATTACTCCTTCCCACGCCGAATCCAGTGGGTATTCCAGCACCCTTCAGCTTCTCTAAAGCTCCGAACTTGTACCTGCAAGATAAAAGGGACAGTTAGTGCGCATCGTGAAGCAGGCTACAAGCGCTTACTTACGTGCTTCCAGGCGCTTCTATTCCTCACGCGGGTTCGATCCTCAACTCTCATCAGCCCGCCATCCGCCATCGCCAGAACCCTGCAAAACAAGAGATATCATTACAAAAGACTTTTAAGACATTTGAAGTGCCCAGAACTTACCGTTCGTGCAGTTAACGACGGACAGCAGTCCTCTGAGGTCAAGAGGCCTGCACCCTTATCCAGTGAAGAAACTGGTTACGGCACCCTGCCCCGAGGCAGATGGAGAGCTCGGCGTTCACTTACCTAAGGTGAGGGCGTTAACCCTATGGGGAAAAAAGACAAAGGCCCTCATTACGACCCTGGCGGAAAGGGGAAAACGATGGCGGAAATGCAATACCGCCATCGAAAAGCGCTCGGTGCGACTATGACCCGTCACCGCAAAGTACGAAGCCATTAGCGACACCGTAGTGAACGCCAACGCTAACTGCACTAAGCACGCGCGCGCGCACCATGCCAAACCGCAAACACCACCATGGTGCAACGGTACGGCAATTCCGACCCTAGCGGACATGTACCTAACGCCATCAGGCATGGCGGAATGGACCATTCCGCCATGGCTAGAAATACGGCATCGTGAACCAACCGTAAATGGCCCACTGAGTGCCTGTACTCCACTCCCTGGCCACATTGCACAACTCCTGGCAGGCGCAATGTACTCACACCATGCAACCAGTGAAATCTACAATTCACCCATGCATGCCAACGTAGAAATGCATGCAGGTGTTCGAAGCGCCCCGTGAGTGGGCATCCATGTACGGCATTTCACCATAGCCGTACTGATGCAGCACAGGCATGTGAAGGTACAAGACATCAAAATGGAAATCAAGAACACATGACACAAAACAACAGTAGTCCCCCATCGCTTGCCACCAGCGCAAGGCAACATCCAAAACAGCATCCTGAGGGGGATTGCACCAGACCTGTACTCTTGCCAGTAAACAAACCAACCATCAGCAGAAGCATGTACCACACAAGTTGGCAGAGTGACTGAGCAGCCAGGCACATCCCAAGAGGGGCCGATGGGAGCTGCAGGGCACAGATGGCATGAATACAGAAGCTATTCCAATGGACATGACCCCAGTCCCCCTCCAACAAACGCACGCAAACACAGGCACCTGTGACCAGCCACATTCTGAACATCCCATCATACCATCAATCGACCTGGCTGACAGGCACCAGTCGGCCAAAAGCCAATCCCCCGCCCCTGAACAGCACATCATGTAAACAGTCACAATGGCAGCCCCTATCCGTGACCACACTGTGCTACGTAGGCAAAAGCGGCCAGTACTGTACCACACAACTCAACTCAGAAGGCGGAACACAATGCAGATCATCTCGCAATACATACCGCCACAAATCGAAAATCGCCACATCACCTGCAAAGAATAACGCAACACGCCAAATATCGGAATACAATTTAAATGCACATCCAAATGACAAAGGCCTCACAGCAATTTGTAAAATAACACCAAAACATCCATCATCACCGAGGGCTGCATCTGCAATAATTGACCAGCTTCCACTTGTGTGACGCCCTGTACCATCATGGCACACAGGGCCAACATCAACGTTCCAAAAGGCAACATGGAAGCGGCAAGAACCGCAGGTCCGTCCCATGAGGCAGGCACTAGTCCAGCTGAAAGGCCGAAATGTTGCACCTAGCCACCAGAACAGCGTAAGGGCATGTGGCCCATTGGCGATCGTCCCATAAGATCGTAATGCTGCTCCACTGATTCACCCGAAGCTGCAGGTGTCGAGAGTAAAAACCATCTGGAGGAGTGGCGTACAGATGGCATCTGCAATAGGGCAGGAGATACCTGTCACCAAAATGAAACACAAATTAACCGATTGCACTACATGACACATGATGCATCACTATCTTCATTCAACACACCAAATCCACACCCATATGCATGCTAGGCCACTCCAAAGGAATATACACACCCCTAAATCAGTATCGATACATAACGAAACCAATCGAGGTTAATACACCATTGGCAACGTCGGTTACTGTGCATGCGTCCGTCAAGATAGAACCCATGACATGGGATTAGTAACGTGCCTAGACACAAGTGTATGAAGGCGCGTCGAGACAGGGAGGATCCGACAAGGGCAGATAGACGTAAGTCCCACTATGGCAGCCTTGCATCACATAGCGCAGGGGAAGGGGATTGAATCAAAAAACACATGTACATGGCAGACCCTAAATGGAATCATCTGTCCATGCATCCATTCATCATTCCCTCATCCCGCAATGAAAACGCATGAACATTCACTCACATAATATGTGAAACTTCCATCGCGTCTGTGCGTAATGCAGTCTGCAAAAACCACTGTGCTCCTGGCCGGATCTGTAGTGTCGTGAAGCTAGATGGACTTGGGAACGTCCTGCCTTATCGTCCACTACGCTATTGCGCATCCCATTCAATTCATGTCATTCATTGCTTGCTCGTTATGGGCCCTGTCCCAAGGACATTCAACAATAGAACGTTACATTTCCAGGCAGACCTGTGGGCGTCTCCTCACCGCTACTTCGCAACCAAAAATCCTGGCCTTCGAATTCCTCACTTGCAACATTACGTCGAAAAGGCTTCTGTGAACGCTTGCATTCACAATTACATCAATGTAGTGCGGCTGTGTGTCATAATGCTAACTGGCTGCAATCACAAATGGGACGCCACGCCCGTCGGTGAAGTACGATACTGTGCTGCATGAGGGTCGGCCATCGATCGAGCCCTACATACCACTGACTCTTCACAGGTATGTAAGCGGCTGCAATCATAGCATGTGTAACAATGGGAGCATAGCATGAAAATCAGTCAAAGTACATCACACTGCCATCGGGATTTGATACATGATTCCAACCCCAAGATGCCATGCGGCCAAATGCAGCCTTACGTGCGGGACGTGCTCGGCCAGAAGGGATTGCATCTGCCACAGATTCATTCAATCAGCACAGGTGGAGGCCATACAGGCCGACAGCACATATATAGCAGACCCAAACCCCTCCCACAACCACTCCCACTCCAAAATGCTACCGGCAGGACTAGCGATGTTGGGCCTGGGGCACCAGATAGCACTGCAAGTGCTACAACTACAAGAAGACGACGAACAACAACAGGTACAACAACCGGGCGCACAGGGGAGACGGAGGAGAAGGAGGAGGAGGAGGGCAAGGCAGGGTCAGCAAGGCCCACAAGCACTGCCACTACCACCACGCAGGCGGCCCGCAATCCCACGCCTCCGAGCTGATCCGTTCAACCTCACTGCTGAGCAGATCCACACCCTCTACCGTTTGGACCGGGACACCATAATCGCCATTGTGGACATGACACATGCTGACCTCGTGAGCATGATAGATAGCCCAACCGCCATCCCACCCCTACTGAAGGTGGTGTCTGTACTCCACTTCCTGGCCACAGGCACCTACCAGCACACAGTGGGACAGTTGCATGGCATTTCACAGCCACTGTTCTCACGGACACTCTCCCAAGTGCACGATGCCCTCCTGAAGCACGCCGACGACCACATCACACTACCACGCACGTACCAGGAGATTACCAACGCAAAGGTGGGATTCCATGCACTTGGCGGCATCCCGGGTTGCATTGGTGCCATCGACTGCACCCATGTTGAATTGGTTGTCCCACATGCCATGGAGGTCCAGTACCGCAACCGGAAACAATTTCATTCAATCAATGTGCAAATGGTGTGTGACTCCAACAAGATCTTTACGCATTGTTGTGCCAGATTTCCAGGATCTACCCATGATTCTATGGTCCTGAGGAACACAAGAATACCACGCTACATGGAGCGACACGCAGGGCACAGATCCTGGCTACTCGGTGAGTCTCATTCCATGCATGACATCGTGGCCCATTTGATGCGTCAATGACCTTGCAGGAGGGGGGGGGGGCTACTTAGCACTATCATTCCACTGACACCCTTTATTCGTCCCATACAGGTGATGCCGGGTATCCACTGAAGAGATGGCTCCTTACACCAATCCGGAACCCACAGAACCAGCATGAGGAGGACTACAACCATGCCCACTCACGTAGCCGTGTGGTCATTGAACAGGCATTCGGCCTACTGAAGGCTCGTTTCCGCAGCCTCAGCAGGTCTGGCGGGGCACTCATGTACAGCCATGAGAGGGTTTCTAAGATGGTCATGGCATGTGTCATGCTGCACAACATGTGCATACGTAGGAATGTGCCCATGCCCCCTGACGCTGTACTGCATGCACCTGAAGATGATGATGATGAGGGTGGGGATGTGGAGGGACGCCAGGGAGTCCATGAGGCACAGGATGCACGTGCAATCCGACAGAGCATCATAGATGCATGCTTCTAGCAACCACGCATGGTGCCTATTACACGGAAAGGGGACCTGTGGCACTGTGTGTGTGTAGTACAGGCACATAGTGGACTGTACGCCTATGAAGGCCTCGTACGCAAATATCAATGTCCACACATGTCATTGGATGATAATGAAGTGCTGTATTGTTAATGTGATTTGATTCATACACCCTATGGACCCGCCACCCAGTGAAGCCCAACACACCCCCTCCACCCTACTTCCTCCCCCCCCAACACCAGTGTCCAGATATGCATGCTGCCCGTGGGTAGACGCTATTGCAAGCCCCCTCTACGGGTATCAGGGGCACCCCTGCCCGTGGAGCGCAGGTTCCTGCCAGATCTGCGTTGGGGGCTGCCCTGGACGGAACTTGCCACGGATGACGTCTCTGCCTGCTCGCGTCCATGCATGTCTCTGAGGGTTTGTGAGAGCTCCGAGAGCACACGGCGCACAGCAGCAAGTTCAGCACAAACGTCTTTGGACGTCGCATGCAGTTCCCCCCTCAGGCTCTCGGTGCTTTTCTCCATTTGTGCTCTCAGGCTCTCGGTGCTTCTCTCCATTTGTGCTCTCAGGCTCTCGGTGCTTCTCTCCATTTCTCCCCTGAGGCTCTCACTACTTTTCTCTATTTGTGCCCTGAGTGTCTCGGTGGATGTTTCCATGGCTGCCCTGGAACCCCCGCATTCATTTGCATGGTCCTTGAGTAGCGTGGACGCTTCCTGCTGTTGCTCGATCAGCAGGTCGAGGGACTGTTGCCTCTGCTGGGCCATGGACATTTGCGGTGGTGTGACAGGGGGGCTGCTCAACACATGTTGCCTTGGCACAGGACTTGTGGGGGTTGGCCAGTCGTCGTCTTCAGGGTGCCCCTGCGTGGTTTCGTCATGGTGTAGGGGATGGAACATGCAGGGGGATTGGGAAAGGTCATGGATGGTACCTACGTCGCCAGCACTGTTTTCCGTGTCGGAGCATGCTGGCATGACAGCTGTGTCACCTATGGTGCTGCTACCACCAGAGGCAGTGCCATCAGATACGTTCTTTGGGGGGACCTGTGGTGCTGGGGTTGTGGACTTGCTGGCTGCTGGGGTGCCTGTTGCAGTCCCCTCCAGTGTGCTGGCACTTGATTCCTGCTGCTGCCGTGTCTTGATCCTTGCACCTGAGGTGGAGGCTCTTGGGACGTTGGTCCTGGCCCTCTTTGCAGGCGTGCTGGTAGGGGTGTCCTGCAGCTCGTCGTTGGTATCGGACCCTGTGGTGGAGTAAAGAGGGGCGAGCGTTAGTTATGGGTCTGTCGGATTTGGAATGGCAACGTGTCAAATGCATTGGGGTGGTACATGAGGCTGATATGGGACTGGGCCTTGGAGGTGGTCTCATTTTCGTGTGGATTGAGGATGCATTCATTTGGCTGCCTGCAGTTAGGGGGTGCATGCTGCACATGTAGGGGTTGTTTATGGCATCTTGATTAATTTGTTTATTCATTCTGACTTTTAGAGGGCGCTGTCAGGGCAAAGTATGTATTGCACTATGGGGTCACATGGTACTGCACATGTTCGTGGTTTGTGGATTTCGCATTGTTTCTCTTGGCAAACCTACCTGATTCTCCGGATGTCGGCACTCCTTTCTCCATCCCTCCGACTCCCTCTATGCTCTCCATTCCTATGGTGGAGGCGCAGATCTCCTCCCAGGGGGTCAACTTGATGGGCGACTCTGATCCCCCCCCGGTAGCTGTGGCGATGTTCCTGTTCGCAGAAAGTATGCTGCGTACGCGGATCCGCAGGTCGTCCCACCGCTTGCGACATTGCTGTGGCGTGCGGGGTGTTGTCCCCACCGCACTTACGCGCTGTGCCACAAGGGCCCATATGGCCTTCTTGTTGGCAAGGGCCGTCCTGGTCATTTGACTGGAGAAGACGACGGCGCCATTTTCCTGCAGGGTCTCGGTCAGCACGGTCAGTTCCTCTCGGGAGAAGTGGACCTGCCGCTTGCGATCACACGCTTTCTTGGCTACCTTTCCCATATTTATTTTTTGAACTGGGGTTGCTAACGGGTTGGGATGTGTGTCAGGGTCGGATTTTTAATGGTTGTGTTGGGATTCGGATTTTATAGTTGTGCGGCGTGCTGTTTCCCGTTCCGGCCACATGCTTTTACTTCCGTTTCCGTATATTTACGGTGCCCGTAATTTGCGGTGCCCGCTCATTACGGTGCCCGCTCATTACGGTGACCGCTAAGATGGGTGGCGGTATTGCACCTGGTGCAGCGTACGGCGGCGGTAAGGGCCGTTTTGGGGTCATTTCCGCCATCGCAGCCTTTCGGATTCCGCCATGGCGTAATGCTCGTGCCCGATGGGTCGTAATTAGCCGCACTTTGCTCCTTCGTGCAATGGCGGAAACGCTATTTACGCTGTTGCGGTCCGGTCAGTCAATTTCCGCAAGGGTCGTAATGAGGGCCAAAGACATTGAATGAGCGAATGCAAAGACATTACCTGAGCGCTCATCCAGAACTGTTTCACTTCGGGTCGGCGCCATATCTCCGGGTCTCCGAACCCCGGCCCCTAAGGGGAAAAAGACATAAGCATTAGCGCTTGCTGCAATTAGACAACGAGCATTATTATTAAGCTTGAACTTTTGAACAGAACTTTTACAGCGTCTTACCTGAACAGTCAAGCTTACCTGAACTCCCATCAATCCTCAATCCAGTGAAGTAACTGGGTTTCAACGCGCCCCTGCATCAGAAGCAGGATGGAGAGCTCATCCTTCCAAACCCTAAGGTGAGGCTTCACGGGGAATCGTGGAGGAGGTATCGTGGAGGGTTGGAAGGGAGTGGGAGGCTTGAGCATTGTTCCACAGTTGGTAATACTCCCTTTTCACGCACAGGAGGGTATCCAACGAGCCAGGGAAGCCAGAATAGAGGGGCCCTTCCTGTCCATCTTCAGAGTTCTGCGCCTTCGACGCCGCGCCTCCGTGGGAACCAGGTGAGCGTTACAATTACAGACTTCTGAGGATTCACAGCTATTCCAGACAGCCCCGCATACCGATCCATAACCTCCAAGATATACTGGAGGTTCTCCTCCGGGTGCTTAAGATACAATAGCAAATCATCTGCATATAAGGAGATCAAGTGTCGCTCCCCTCCTACTTCGATGCCTATAGTGTCATACTGCTGTCTGAGATATATAGCCAAAGACTCCAAAGCCAATATGTATAACATAGGGGACCATGGGCATCCCTGTCTAGTACCTCTGCTTAGCCGCCATCTCTCTGAAATAACAGCTCCCGTCTTAACTCTAGCGAGCGGCTCACTGTATAACATCTTTGCCCATCTTATGTATCTAGGCCCCATCCCATATTCCGCCAGAGTCGACAGCAGCCATGGCCACTTGACAGAGTCAAAAGCCTTTACCACATCCAAGGACACTACTGCCATGTCACCCTCATTCCCCCCCGCCCATTCAATGACTCGGTGGAGTCGCCTGTGATTATGAGTTATGTTCCTATTTGGAACATACCCTGTCTGATCAGGGTGTCTGAGTTTGTCTATGACTCTTCGCAGTCTGCTTGCCAAAACAGCTGTTAGTATCTTGCTGTCTTGATTCAACATTGATAGTGGTCTGTAGGAGCCACAGCTGTGTCCAGGCTTATTTGGTTTAGGAAGCAGAATTATAACTGCTTCCCTGAGCGACTCTGGCAGCTGTCCCGTCACAAAACGCCTCATTTAGCATATTCAGCATCGGAGGGAGCACCTCTGCCATGTATGCTTTATAAAACTCACTCGGAAACCCGTCCGCCCCTGGGGTCTTACTAGTAGGCAATTGTCTCACCACCGCTTCTAGCTCCTCCAAAGTGATTGGTGCATCTAGCTCGTCCCTCTCTTCAGCACTTACCCTGGGCAGACCTATATCTTTGAGTGTTTCTTTTATCCTCTCTTGATTATCCTCCTTGACGTCCCCATACAGCTCCCTGTAGTAGGTGGCAAATTCCTGATTAACTCCCTCTTGGGTGTCGGCTACACTGCCATCGTCCCTTGTTATTGCCCTAATGGTGGGTCTGGGGGTTTCGCTCTTATATAACCACGCCAGAAGCCGTCCTGTTTTATCACCACCCGCGTGCTGCCTCTCTATGTATTTCTTATAATTCAGTTTACACAACCTATCCCAATGTTCTCCACACGCCTATTGTAGTTGGAGTATCAGCTCTGCATTCGAACCAGTATTTCCATCCTCCCTTTGCGCTTGTTCCAACTCCCTCTCAGCTGCTTGCAAGTCAGTCAGGATACCGCCTTGCAGACTTTTGGAGTTTGCTATGGCTACGACTCTCAACACCCTTTTAAAGGCCTCCCATAACGTGCACGCCGAATCTACACTACCCGTGTTCTCCTCAAAGTAATTTATGATCTCCTCCCTTATATCTTCTTTGAACACAGGATCTTTAAGCGCTTCCGCTCGGAGCCGCCATGTTGGGATCCTTGCTCTAGGAGGGCAGTATTGCCAGCTGACAATCAAGGGCGAGTGGTCCGACAGGACTCTCGCTTTATATTCCACCCACTCCATTTCCATTATTATGCCTGACGTAGCAAAGACATAGTCCAATCTAGTAGACAGCTGTTGTGGGGCCGAATAGTGAGAGTACTGTTTTTCTTGGGGGTGCTTCATTCTCCATACATCTGCCAGGTCAAAGTCATTGAGCAGTGTTTGTAACACATGTGCCGCCGGGGCAGGTTTATCCAACTTTTGATCTGATCTGTCCACCCTGGGGTCTAGTACACAGTTAAAATCCCCACCCCAGATTACCACACTTCCCATGCACATGCCAAGGTTAGCACTCAGGGTTCTGAAATACGTCGCTGTATTCTGATTGGGCGCGTATGTGTTGACTATACTTATCACTCTGTTCTCTACCAATCCCCTGAGTATGACCATTCTCCCATCTGCTTCAGCAGTTTCCTGTAACACATGAAAGGGGACATGCGGAGCCACCCAGATAAGGACCCCTCTAGCATAAACTGAGTATGTTGAGCCCACCACCACTCCTTTCCATTTCCTCCTAATCATACCGAGTCTCTCTTTCGTCAAATGAGTCTCTTGTAATAGCGCAATGTCTATCTTTTGTCTTCGCAGGTAGAGCATAACCTTATTTCTCTTCAAATAACTGTTTAGACCCCTGACATTCCACGTAATTATCTTAAGTTCCCCCATGGCTTGTTATGGCACCTGCCCCCACCCCGGCCGTGCAATCCACTTCTCGTTCCCGTTCTCGTCTATTTAGGCTCGTACCCCAGTTCAAACTTCCCCTAACTACACACACCCCAAACACCCCTCCCTTCCCCCTATCCCACGCTCGTCTCTTCCCAACCAACCCCAACACCCAGCGCCTCCCGCCCCCCATTCTCCCTCCCAGCCCCAACAACCCCCTCCCCAACTGTTGCCCAGCTCCATCCCTGGATCTCAGGCACCCCCGCATCTAGCACTTTTCTGGCTTTCGCCTGTACTCGATGCTCCGCGGGGTAAGGCCGCCCTAATGGCTAGCCTACTTGGACTAGTATGGGGGGGTAGGGTGCTCACGTCCTGCCGCTCCTATTCGCTATGAACTCAACACACTTAACTGTACAATGAACACATGTGTGCACATTACTATATTCAAGTCCTTATGTTCGCCCAGGTCCATGGGATCCGCTCTAAATGCCATCCGTACCCAGTGATACCCCTCAACCATAACCATCACCCTCAGTTCTATTGAAGTACCCACTGCGCATCATGTCACGCTACATGTAATGTCCCGGCCACGTATCGTATTACTCTCGAGCTTGATCCGCCTCCTGTTCCGGACAAGCCTGAAGGTCTAGCCATGTCGTCGCTTCTTCAGGAGTGTGGAAAAAAAACATCTTGCTCTTATGTATCACTTTTAGCTTCGCAGGATACAGCAGCATATATTTGATCCCCGCCGCGCGTAGCCTTTGTTTGATCGCCACATAACTGTACCGCTGCCTTTGGACCAGCATTGTGTAATCTGGATATGCTGTGACGGTGCACAAAGCCCTTACAATGGTTCCTCCTTTACGGAAGTATTCCAAAATCTTCTCAGGACACTTGTAGTTCAGTATTTTCGCTATTATTGGCCGGGGGGGTGTCCCCGGTTGCGGCCTCATCATGAGGGCTCTATGCGCCCGCTCCACAGTAAAACCTTGCGAGAGTTTTTCAGCCCCTATTTCTTGCAAGAGTAAATTTTCGATATAGTCTGTAGGGTCTCGCCCTTCCTCTCCCTCTGGAAGACCGACCACGCGAATGTTGTTCCTCCTTGCCCTCCCTTCCGCCTCCTCCGCACGATTTTCCAGGTTAACGACCTGCTGTTTCAATATGGGAACCTCCTTTGCGTTGTCTGCGCCGGTGTCTGAGTTAATTTTCACTGTACTTTCCAGGCTGCTCGTTCTCTCCGACAATGTCCTTACATCCTGTCGTAGCAAGGCGACGTCAATGCCTACTGCGTCTATCTTGGCTTCCAATGCAGTGCGTAGGTCCGCCATCGCTGCCCCCCATGAGTCCCTCAGCTCCGTGATAGCTGCTAGAATCTGATGGTTCTCCGTGGCTACAGTACTCTCTGCTGTTGTTGCTGGCATTCCTTTAGGCACGGTGGTCGCCGGGGATAGCTGTGCCCTAGTGAAAGTTTCCATAGTATGTTGTTTATTTTTGTTCTTGCCCACGGCCCCCCGCCCGGCCATCCTGCTGGTTTAGTTGCCTTTCTGAGTCGCTCGGCCTCCGCTATAGCAATTTAGTTACACTGCTGTAGTACGACTCCAGAGTGCCATCACAGGTCTAGGTCAATTGTCCACAGGGGCACTGCGTGAGGTTATGCTCACTGGGTTCGTGCACAAACAGACTATGTCCTTGCACGATACAGTTTATGACGGTGCGTGCTAGGGCTCACTGTGCCCAGGAGACCATGGCCTGCGCAGTTCCAACTTTCGCCGTGGCCTGGGCTCACTCCACAGCTTATATCTTGTAGAACTGATTCTCACCCTGTGGCACACACAGCGTCATGTGCCAGTATTTTAGCCTCTGCACGTGCCTCCAGGTCTCAATGTTGCATCTGTGTTTATTTCAATAAATAAAGGCACGGTCGCCGTTGCTTGCACCCGCATGGCAGCCTCAAACCACACTCCAGGGCCACTACCATCGACCTCTCCACAGTGTTCGCCGCCCACCGTGTCACACACACTTGTCCAGCTTGTCATGATCTCTGCTTCCAAAAGATCAGGACTTGCCCGACTCCCTTGGAAGCAGACCCATAACCCCCGTTCCAAATGCCAGCCAGTCCCAATTGGGACCTTTTGGACCCTGTCCTGGCGCCAGTGGCACCAGGCTCATAAAGATGCCCAGTCCCAGCGCTGGAAGCGCCGGGCTCATAATGCTTGGGTGGACTTACCTGCAGCAGACCATGCTGCTTACTTACCTGCCAGTTGAACCCCTGATCCTCTTCTGTTTGGGACTACTTTTCCTGTTGGGTGGGGCAGGAGCCACTCCCTAGGTTCAGAACACTGGAACTCTTCTGGAAAGCAGGAACTCTTTTCTTACCTTGGCGTGGCTGTGGAAGGAGACACCTAAGCACTACAGGAGGCTATTTAAACCACACCCGATGGATGAATCTTGCTTTGCGTTATTCTGCATTCTCTGCAGCAGAACGCTCATCGTGTCTTCTGCTTCTGATCCTGGGCCTAAGGGAACAAAGGCTTACCATCCTGGAATCCAGTCTTCAGCAGCACCTGTAAAGACAAAGAAAGAACAGGTTAGCACTACGGTCTTCAGTGGCAGCGCATCTCTTACCTGGTCCATCGGCTGTCACCAACGCCTCGCGCTGCATTCCGGCATCTGAAAGACAAAGGCTTACCTACTCTTCGCATGCTCCGGAGGTCTTCGCACTGCATTCCGGCATCTGAAAGACAAAAGCTTACCAGCTCTTTGCACGCTCCGGAGGCCTTCGGCGCTGCATCCCGCATCTGAAAGACAAAAGAAGGTGCGTTTAAAGACATTGGGCAACTTTATTACTCACGTGCCATTACTCCATCCCACGCCGAATCCAGTGGGTATTCCAGCACCCTTCAGCTTCTCTAAAGCTCCTAACTTGTACCTGCAAGATAAAAGGGACAGTTAGTGCGCATCGTGAAGCAGGCTACAAGCGCTTACTTACGTGCTTCCAGGCGCTTCTATTCCTCACGCGGGTTCGATCCTCAACTCTCATCAGCCCGCCATCCGCCATCGCCGGAACCCTGCAAAACGAGATATCATTACAAAAGACTTTTAAGACATTTGAAGTGCCCAGAACTTACCGTTCGTGCAGTTAACGACGGACAGCAGTCCTCTGAGGTCAAGAGGCCTGCACCCTTATCCAGTGAAGAAACTGGTTACGGCACCCTGCCCCGAGGCAGATGGAGAGCTCGGCGTTCACTTACCTAAGGTGAGGGCGTTAACCTTTGGGGTTCTACAGGAGAAGAGAAAGGGAAGAGGAGAGGGGCACCCAATAACCCCAGTTCATTAATCCCATATTTTCTATCTGCAGACATCTTACTCTTCGAGTCAGACATACAGTGCACAGAGGTCCAGCCCAAAGAGCCAACCGTGTGTTACACATCACTTTTGAAGATACGGCATTCACCCAGTCAAGACCGGCGCCTCTGCGGGAATCAGGTGAGCGTTACAGAACGCAAAGCCTACCGCAAAACTCCCACCCAGGCGCTATGGAAACCTCGGATACCGACCAGCTAGCCCAGTTACTTGGGGAACTAAGAGCAGAAGTGCATGCAGCCCGTCAAGAAACGAATGCTCTAAGAAGGGAACTGATTATTTCCAAGGAGCGAACAGACGATCTCGCTAGACAATTGCTACAGTCACAAGCCGGACAAACTCTGTTACCCGCATCAGGGGCAAATCTTCCTTCAACATCCTCTACGAACCCAGTGCAGATCAACCTACCTGGGAATGTACCTCTGGCTCCGCCCGAACGATTTTCTGGTGACCCAAAGAGGTTTGCAGTATTTATTAATCAGTGCCGGTTGCACTTCTTATGCCGGCCAGCAGCCTTTCCAACTGATCAAGCTAAGGTAGCTTTCGTGCTTTCGTACCTTAGTGGCAATGCGGCAGACTGGTCGATCCCTCTAGTTAATCAAGATGATCCGGTTCTCCATGATTTTCAAGCTTTTCAGCTCAGTATGGAAAAACTGTTTGCAAGACATTCACAGGGGCAGGCCTTGGACAATGAGCTCCTTTCATTGCGACAGGGTAATCAAGACCTTTTGGCTTATATTGCGTCTTTCAAAAGACTGATAGTGGAAACTCGATGGCCTGAGGACAAAAGGATTACGCTGTTTTATAGAGGTCTACGTGGAGAGCTCAAAGATGAGTTAGCCCAAGTAGTGAATCCCACGCAAGACTGTTCGGACTATATTGACTTAGTCGTTCAAATTGACCACAGACTGCAGAACAGGAAGGCCGATCGTTCCAAGTTTGATGCTCGAGTATTTTCCAAACCACCAAGTCCTACCAAAGGAGTAGACTCCGGGGAACCCATGCAAATAGGGGGCCTGAAAGGACCACTAACACAAAAGGAGCGGGAAAGGAGAAAGCAGCTGCAATTATGCCTCTATTGCGGAAACTCGGGGCACTTTCTTCGAGACTGTCCGGAGACACCAGCCAAGAAGGCAGTAGGAGCTGCAGTTACCAGGGTCACAAACTCTGAGCAGGGAAACAACCTCGCCCGACAGAATAGAGGTCCTCTTGCCGAGCGTTAAAACCAGTTCCGTGACCTCGCATTTCGTGATACCTATGGTCCTCATTAGCCCTGAACATCCGGATCGATTACATGCGATTGAAGCTTACGTCGACAGCGGTGCCATCGGCAATTATGTGGATCATGAAATGGTTTTGAGGATGAATCTGACTCTTTGTCCAAAGGCTGTAAAGGACGTCATTACTACGGTGGATGGTACGGAGATAGCCTCCGGACCAGTAACGCATACCACCCAAGAAGTGACGCTAGTAAGTCAAGATGGACACCATGAGAAGATCGTGTTCGATGTGATCAAGGCCCCTCAGTTCCAGATTATTCTAGGAATTCCTTGGTTAGAGAAGCACAATCCTCAGATCGATTGGCGAGCAAGAACGGTTCAGTTTCCAGAATGTGTCTCTACTTGTCACCCTCGACCTGGTGTTGCACTGGCAGCAATTTCCTCTGAGGCTCCCCAGTTACCTCCTGAATACCTAGAATTCCAAGATGTTTTCCGGAAGGATCAGGCTAACTCTCTACCTCCTCATAGGTCTTATGACTGCCAGATAGACCTGATACCTGGATCTACTCCTCCTTGTAGTAGAATTTATGCCCTCACCGAGCCTGAGAATCTTCACCTCCGACAATACCTGGATCAATACCTAGCGAATGGGTTTATTCGTCCTTCCAAGTCCCCTGCTTCCTCAGCTTTGTTCTTCGTTCCAAAAAAAGAAGGGGACCTTAGAACTTGTATAGATTATCGCGCCCTGAACCAGATCACCGTTAAGAATAGATATCCGTTACCTTTGATCCCTGAACTCCTGGACCAAGTCAGAAAAGCATGCATATATACAAAGCTGGATCTTAGAGGAGCCTACAGCTTGGTACGAGTAAAAGAGGGCGATGAATGGAAGACGGCCTTCCGCACCAAGTATGGGCTATTTGAATATCAGGTTATGCCCTTCGGACTTTGCAATGCCCCGGCCGCCTTTCAATATTTTATGAACGATGTCCTCAGAGAGCTCATAGATGTGTGTGTTGTTGTTTACATTGACGACATCCTCGTTTATTCTTCATCGGAAACTGAACATCGGAAACACGTGAAAATGGTCCTCGAGAGATTGCGTCAACACAAACTTTTCGCTAAATTGGCGTGACTGAAGTTGAATTCTTGGGATTCATATTATCACCTAGCGGAGTGCGTATGGATTCAAAGAAGGTCGATGCAATTCTCAAATGGCCATCGCCATCCTCCGTAAAAGGTGTTCAAAGCATGTTAGGCTTCGCTAACTTTTACCGCAGGTTTATCCCCGAATTCTCTCGAATAGTCCAGCCCATCACCGCCATGTTAAAGAAAAACAAACGTTTTGAATGGTCTACCGAGGCGGAACAAGCTTTCCAGAATTTGAAGACTAGATTTATCTCGGCACCGATTTTAAAACATCCTCGCCCAGAACTCCCCTACATCGTTGAAACTGATGCTTCGAGCCTTGCCATGGGGGCAGTTCTATCACAAAAGGACCCAGTAACCAATCAGTTGCATCCCGTGGCATTTTGGTCCCGCAAATTCTCGCCTCCTGAAATCAATTACACTATTACTGATAAGGAACTTCTAGCTATCAAGTCCGCCTTTAAGGCTTGGCGGCCCGACACACCGTTACTGTGATTACAGATCACCGAAACCTGCAATATTTGAAAACCGCAAAAGCTCAATCCTCTAGGCAACTCCGTTGGGCACTATTCTTTGCCGAGTTTGACTTCATAATTACCTATCGACCTGGTACAAAAAACGGTAAAGCTGATGCCCTTTCTCGGATGGGAGTGGAAGAACATTTGATCAATCCTAAACATGTACCTATCATTCCCGAACAAAGAATTCTAGGTGTAATCGCCACACAATCCATAGAGGAAGTTAAGGATAAAGCCAGGCTACTGGTAACTCCAGCAGACATACAGAATTGCCATCTGCAGGGAAAGGACTTTACGGTGAAGGACAACCTATTATATTTCCAAGAACGGTTATACCTGCCCAGCACAGATTTACAGAAAAAGGTAATCTCTTGTTATCACGATTCTTTAATGGAAAGTCATCCCGGTATGACCAAGACCTCGGAAAAGATCAAGCGCTACTTCTGGTGGCCGTCTTGGAAAAAAGATATCAGAGACTTTATAATGTCCTGTGGAGTATGCGCCCAAAACAAGAGTCAAAAGGAAAAACCAGCCGGCCTCTTACGCCCTATTGACATCCCGCCTCGCCCTTGGCATACGCTTTCTATGGACTTCATCACCGATCTACCTCCATGCTCCGGATACAATACGATCCTAGTAATCGTGGACCTATTCTCCAAGATGGCGCATTTCATTCCACTCAAAGGCTTACCAACAGCAGCAACTCTGGCCCGAGAATTTCTCGAAAACATCGTCCGACTGCACGGTTTTCCTTCAGTTCTAATTTCGGATCGAGGTAGTCAATTTATTTCTCATTTTTGGCGAAGTTGCTGTCGGTCGGCTCAAATTGATGTGAGGCTTTCGACCAGCCACCACCCTCAAACCGACGGACAAACAGAGAGGACCAATCAAACTCTGGAACAGTATTTGCGCTGCATGCTACAACAAACTGAAAAAACTTGGAAAGATATCCTTTGGATAGCCGAATATGCCTACAATAACTCTGTCCACTCGGGAACTGGGAAGACCCCGTTTTTTCTTTTATACGGTAGTCACCCTCGAACCTCGGAGTTGGATCCACTCCAAGATCTTGGAACACCAGCAGTAGACCACCTGCATTCTACAATCACCCACGCCTTTAAGGAAGCCGTTTCTCACCTTCAAAGGGCTAAAGAACAATACAAGAAAGGAGCAGACCAACATCGGAAGGAAGCCCCCCAATATCAAGTAGGAGATCAAGTCTGGTTATCCACCAAATATCTACCTCTAAAAGGACCACGCACATTCAACCCAAGATACCTTGGTCCCTATTCCATCACTACCATAGTAAATCCAGTAGTGGTCAAGTTGGACTTGCCCCCTCACATGAAGATACATCCGGTCTTCCACGTCTCTCTATTAAAACCCGTGCAATCTCAAACCCGACTAACTACATCTCCAAAACCTATTCTAGTTGATGGAGAACTCGAGTTTGAAGTCAAAAGTATCCTGGATTCCAAGATCTCCAAATCTAAACTATTTTACCTGATTGACTGGAAAGGCTACGGTCCCCAAGAAAGATCCTGGGAACCTGCAGAATATGTCCACGCGCCTCGTCTAATCAAAAGATTTCATCGAACATTTCCTAACAAGCCCAAACCCCCGGAGAAGCCCGGTTTGGGAGGGGCCTTGAGGGGGGGTGCTGTCATGATCTCTGCTTCCAAAAGATCAGGACTTGCCCGACTCCCTTGGAAGCAGACCCATAACCCCGGTTCCGAGTGCCAGCCAGTCCCAATTGGGACCTTTTGGACCCTGTCCTGGCGCCAGTGGCACCAGGCTCATAAAGATGCCCAGTCCCAGCGCTGGAAGCGCCGGGCTCATAATCTACCTGCAGCAGACCATGCTGCTTACTTACCTGCCAGTTGAACCCCTGATCCTCTTCTGTTTGGGACTACTTTTCCTGTTGGGTGGGGCAGGAGCCACTCCCTAGGTTCAGAACACTGGAACTCTTCTGGAAAGCAGGAACTCTTTTCTTACCTAGGCGTGGCTGTGGAAGGAGACACCTAAGCACTACAGGAGGCTATTTAAACCACACCCGATGGATGAATCTTGCTTTGCGTTATTCTGCATTCTCTGCAGCAGAACGCTCATCGTGTCTTCTGCTTCTGATCCTGGGCCTAAGGGAACAAAGGCTTACCATCCTGGAATCCAGTCTTCAGCAGCACCTGTAAAGACAAAGAAAGAACAGGTTAGCACTACGGTCTTCAGTGGCAGCGCATCTCTTACCTGGTCCATCGGCTGTCACCAACGCCTCGCGCTGCATTCCGGCATCTGAAAGACAAAGGCTTACCTACTCTTCGCATGCTCCGGAGGTCTTCGCACTGCATTCCGGCATCTGAAAGACAAAAGCTTACCAGCTCTTCGCACGCTCCGGAGGCCTTCGGCGCTGCATCCCGCATCTGAAAGACAAAAGAAGGTGCGTTTAAAGACATTGGGCAACTTTATTACTCACGTGCCATTACTCCTTCCCACGCCGTATCCAGTGGGTATTCCAGCACCCTTCAGCTTCTCTAAAGCTCCAAACTTGTACCTGCAAGATAAAAGGGACAGTTAGTGCGCATCGTGAAGCAGGCTACAAGCGCTTACTTATGTGCTTCCAGGCGCTTCTATTCCTCACGCGGGTTCGATCCTCAACTCTCATCAGCCCGCCATCCGCCATCGCCAGAACCCTGCAAAACAAGAGATATCATTACAAAAGACTTTTAAGACATTTGAAGTGCCCAGAACTTACCGTTCGTGCAGTTAACGACGGACAGCAGTCCTCTGAGGTCAAGAGGCCTGCACCCTTATCCAGTGAAGAAACTGGTTACGGCACCCTGCCCCGAGGCAGATGGAGAGCTCGGCGTTCACTTACCTAAGGTGAGGGCGTTAACCTTTGGGGTTCTACAGGAGAAGAGAAAGGGAAGAGGAGAGAGGCACCCAATAACCCCAGTTCATTAATCCCATATTTTCTATCTGCAGACATCTTACTCTTCGAGTCAGACATACAGTGCACAGAGGTCCAGCCCAAAGAGCCAACCGTGTGTTACACATCACCTTTGAAGATACGGCATTCACCCAGTCAAGACGGGCGCCTCTGCGGGAATCAGGTGAGCGTTACACAGCTCTTCCCTCCAGACTTCACTGTCCATCCGGTGCACTCTCAGTACCTCTACCCTCCATTCCTGGGGCCGTATCATTAGAGGCTGAGGCATGCGGCGCCCACCATTTCCTACCCGAGGCCCCACGCAGCCTTCGCAGCTGATCTCCACTGCAATAGGGGGCCCCCGCCCACGCTTCGGTGCACCTCAGTTCCCTGCAGCAGGCCTGCCTCTGCACGGCCAGGCATCTCCGCGATCGGCCTCCTTCAAGCGAAATGTTACAGCACGCGAGGTGGATGGCCTCTCCAGGTGCTGGTATACAATGTGACACGCTCTCAACGTCGCACTGTTATTTCAGCGTTCCGCTGGGCACCCCAGCTAGCATGAGTTTCGGCGGCCACCGGCAACAATATATCCCGGGCTCATCGCACACCGCAGCACGTCTTCTGGAGCTGCTCCCACCGGCCGAACGTGCGCCGCCAACTATCTCATAAAGGGAGCCCCTCAGTCACAGCGAGTTTGCTGGCTTCAGTCGTTCCGGCGATCAAGGTGTTTTCCGAACCCGACGCCTTTGTCTGCCGCCATTTTGCTAGAATCCGCGTTCCACTAGGCGACCCTTGTGACGCTCACAGTTCAGTAATCGCTGCTCCACACGAACCGTCCTTTGCTCTTTTGGTGGAGGGCTGCTTCCGATGCCCTCTCTTATGTTTTTCAGTAGTTTTCGGATCATATGTGCGTTATTATCAGGATCGATGTCGGATCTATCGGAGCAGCCGCATCGGAGCACGTTCTACTCCATGGCTGGCTGGCCACGCCCCCCCATGATTTCTTATTTAAATAGAATTAGTGGTGTAAGCCTTGTGGTTAGTTGAACCCAAGCAACAGCAGCACTCTAAGTGTAATCACTCTACTTCCAAATCCTCACCGCTGTACACCAGGAATTCAAGAGTCAAAGGGCCAGAGCCAGGGTCAAGTGACACTGGGTGCCTCTTGTCGAGAATCACACAGTCGGACAGTTCACGATTCAACGTAGCCAAGAGTACTTTTATATTGTCAATGTTCTGAAGCAAAAGTTATAAGAAGGAGGGAAGACAAGGGCAAGCCTTGGAGATGAAGAAAAGGGATTCACCCTAATTCCTCAAGCAGAACACAGTACCTTATTCAGTGGAGAAGCTGGTGCCCTCGCAGTTGTTCCTGTTGGTTTCCCGCAGACCCACAGTTCCTGGAGCTTCGATGTGAAGGAGGACGTCTGAAGGGGTCTGCACCACACAGGGATGAAGCCGGCAGCAGCAACGATGAATAAAAGGTGCGCTCCTTAAAAACAGAGAGGCTCTTCAGATGGCTATCTGGACCACTACAGCAGTGTGCAGCGATTTTGACCAAGGAAGAGGATCCGCTGGCTGTAGAAGATGAGCTGGTTATCCCCACCAAGCTCAAGGGAAGAAGACTCCGGACTGGATCTTCTCTGGTCGTCGAAGGGTAGATAGCTCAGGACTGCAGCAGGGCTTCACCGGGACGGGGTAGTTGCAGCAGCCAACTTCTT
Source organism: Ambystoma mexicanum (assembly GCF_040938575.1). Classification (NCBI taxonomy): domain Eukaryota; kingdom Metazoa; phylum Chordata; class Amphibia; order Caudata; family Ambystomatidae; genus Ambystoma; species Ambystoma mexicanum. The sequence goes on from NC_090930.1 coordinate 655,258,204, forward strand.
CTCCAGTTCTCTTCGGTTCTTTGTAGTTCCAGTGGCGACTCTCTGACTTCTAGCCCAATAGACCTGCCTTTTATGCGAAAAACCCCCATTCACACAGCCTGGCTGTCAATCACGCAGCAAGGGGGTTGTCCAGCCCGGACAACCACCTCAGCCAATCATGGCAAAGTACGACTTGGGTTTCCTAGGATACCTTGTGCAGGGGGTGACTACAGCCCTCCCTCACATTCAGCCCACCTAGACACCCAGGTGCCTGGAGGATGGCTTCTGAGCATTAGCTCGCCAAAAGACGGTGAACAAAGGAGGCAAACCTGGTTGCCGCGCAAAGTAAGACACAAGTAGAACTTTAACAAAAAGAAATGGTGAATAAACCCGACCGGAGCCAAAAGAAAACGTATTTGGTGAAGCGGGTTTAAGTTTGAGGCTAATATAATAGCCTAAAACAATACCACGTTTATTTAATATAATCGAGTTAGAAAAGTTAGGGTAGATACCACTGCCACCAGCCAAGTCTAAATGTTAAAAGAGCAAACAATGCTCTAGGAGGCACAGATACAAAGGGATACGAAGTAAACCTTTCCAGCACTCCATGGAAGATGGGGTGTACTGGATCTGTGGTAATTTGACTAAATAAAGTCAATGGCAACTTTACCCTTTTCTGGGGGACTGTAGTCAGCCCCAGAAATGGAGTTGGTGGGAAGTCTAAAAGGCATCCCTGTGTCACTGCACTGATGGTGCTGTGTAAGACACAAAAGAAGGGGGCTACTGAAGTGGTGTACCCCAGAGTCCACAATCATAAAACAGGTAAAAGACACATGGCAAAACCTGGGTAAGAGTGGGGGAAAAGCTCATACTCTTACCAAGTGAAAGAAATTAAACTCCAGAAGTCCAGCAAAGCTGCTGGGGGACTCACCAGGTGAGGGAAATTAGCCATAAATGAGAATTCTCCCTAACAAGTGGCAGTAGCCAATGCCAGCCCAGCTGGGGTGGGCACCTCGCCGCATCCGTATGCCTGTGAGATAATATTGTGGCTTGTGTGGCATCTCTTGTGGTTGTCAAGTCTTTTTTAACATTACTTCCGATCACGCCCCCTCCTACATCCCTCCCCCAAACAGAGGAATTATAACCCACCACAACCATAACAACAATAAACTCATCGGCATCAACGCCTGGGGGCTGTTAGCTGGCCTGGCGGTGACGTACCGGAATGGGGAGAGTGTAAGGAGATTTACAATACCGTACAATTAACCAGTGTAATTAGCATGGGCCACGTGAGCGGATCCGCAGTTCAGAAGGAAAACAAGATCAAACTGTTGGTGGATTTCGGTGGAACCTAGTCTCAACTGTGAGTGCGGGTGACTATTGGCCCGCTTCCGGGCATGGACTTGGGGGTTCACATTGGGCCACATCAGTACCATCGCGGCGGTGGAGAATCAGCCAGGAAAATGTCCATGAATTTTGAAGCCTCATCTGGGATCGTAAAGAAGAATGTCTGATTCAAGTGTTCGATCCTTAGTTTGGCGGGGAAAAGCATGGAGTATTTAACCCCTTGTTCTCGAAGCCTTCTTTTTACTGCCACAAAGGTTTTGTGTTCCTGTTTCACCGCCACAGAAAAGTCTGGGTAAAGATGGATCCTTGCAGTGCCTAGACGCAGCTCCCCCTTGACTCTAACCGCTCGCAGTTGAGCATCTCAGTCACGGAAATTTAAGATTCTGGCTATGATGGGGCGTGGAGGTGCGCCAGGCCTTGGTTTTGCAGTTAAGGAGCGGTGAGCTCTTTCCTCTGCGAACTGCGGGGACAGTTTCTGAGAGTCTAAGAGTGACATCAACATGTGCTCCACAAAGTCTTCCATGGGCTTGTTGATATTGTCCTCGGGTACCCCGACAATGCGTAGATTATTGCGTCTCGAGCGGGATTCTAAGTCATCGTTCCTTTTCTCCACCACCAGCATCCGAGTGGAGAGTGAAGATACCATGGCCCGTAGGGAGCCCAGCTCATCTTCAGTGGCTCCCACCCTACTCTCTATCTCCGCCACCCGGCCATCAGTCTTCTCGATATGTGCCTTTATAAATGAGATGGTGCCATTCATATCATCCAGTTTTGAGTGTAGAGTGGTAAACCCCTCGCAAATGTATTCTAGCATCTTCTGCGAGTCGTCAGGGGCCGGCGTGGATAATGTTGCTGGTGTCTCCGCCAGTGTTTTGGCTGTTGATTTAGCTGGGGTCTTTGTGAACATGCTCAAGGAGCTCTGTTTCTTTCCCGCGCCCGCTCCTTTGGTCATGGTGTCAGTGGGCGGGGGCTCTGGGAAAATGGGCAGGTGTGGGTGGCTAGAGATGTCAAAGTTATTGCCACTCCGAGTGTAGCAGGATATACAAGGCCACCCTGGCCGGCCAGCTAAGAGAGCTACGCCGGGTCCCCTCGAGTGCGTTATGTCCCTAGCTCCTCCAAGGCGTTGTAGGTAAGCTGCAGCAGAGATTGTGCCCACGCACTAAATGTTGGGGGTCTTGCCCCAATTGTAGGGGCTGGAAAGTCTGGAAAGAGCATTATTTTGAGTGATTTGTAGTTTATTGATGTTATTGGTAGACATGCCTAGCAGTAGGACGTTGCAATAGTCCAGCTTCGTGCCAATGGTAGCTATCGCTATGTTGAGGCAGTTTTTTGGCGATAGATGTGGTTTCACTGCATTGATTATTTTAGTGGTGAGAGCAGCGGATGATGAGATGGCATTAACTTGTCTGTCCATTGATAAGTTTGAGTCCAGGTATACAGGTATACACCTGCATAATATGATGTCATAATTTATGAGATAATTATGCAATGCGTTTCTGTTATGCAACACATTACCCAGCCCAGGAGACCAGAAATCTAAAATGTTCTTTATTTGCAGGTTCCATGGAAGATAACAAGCAGACGGGAACATGATAATCGGTGTGAGGTCTGATAAGGTTAAGCGTTTACCGGATGGGATGCAAAATGGATGACCAGCGAAAGAAATAGAATGATGTTAAAATGGTGGACAGATTTATGGATTTGAGAAGGGACTATTGGTGGAATAAGGTCACAAGTCTCTTTAAGGACCAATAGCAAGAGAACTACTAAAGACTAATTTTACATGGAGCATGTCGTTTTTCTCGCTTTATTGTTCAGATATTTTTGTTATTGTTATGCTGCTCGAGCTAAGTAAAGATAAGAGAAGCATCATTTCTTTAACTAATGTGTTGAAAGTCTGAATTATCACTCCTTTCCTGTGTCATGTGCAAACAGGGTTGCTGGTAACCCAGGCCGTTGCTGTGGGAAAAGCGAGCGCAAAAAAAGGGACACAGAGACAGAGAAAACTGTGTCCGTCTTTATTCACGTCCCCTTTTTCTCTGCCGAATGTGGCAGAACCCGTTGCGCATGCGCAAGCATGTTTACTTTCTATTTGTCCATGTCCAGTGTGATGTGGCTGCTTGTCGCGCTGTCTTAACTATGTCCTTGCCAGACACGACAACTCCCAACATAGGACCTCATTACACGGATGGCGGTAAGGATTTACCGGTACCGGTAAAATACCGGTACCAGTAAATCCTTACCGCCTTACTACGAGGTCCCTTTGCGGGTTGGGGGATTTAATGCCTGCTTTTTGCAGGCGTTAAAAACCAACCCGCAAAGGGACCCAGGGAGCTAATTACGGTACCGCAATTTGCGGTACCTTAATTAGCGCCTTCCCCATTCCCATAGAGCCCTATGGGCCAAAAATGGGAATGGGGAAGGGCAATGGTGGAAGGGGGAAATACCGCCCCGCCAACCTTGGAATCGGGCGGTAATTCCCCTTTCCGCCAAGGCGGTGCCAGTATTTTACCGGCATGAACCATGGCGCTAGTAGCGCCATGGTTCTCCGCCATCCGTGTAATGAGGCCCATAGACTTGTTGTATTTTCATATGGTCAGTGAGACAGTTGGACAACAGGCATAAATTGGGTGCAACCATTACATGGTGAAATACATGCAATGCATGTTTGAGTAGGCTCAGTAATTGTTGTGGCCTCAGAAATGACTCCACACAACATTGTTGATAACTTGTTTAATCAACCAGCATTAGTTTAACTATTTACATGAGATAGTTACTTCACTTCCATATGTACCCATTTAAGTCTCTGGTCTATATTATGCTGGGGTGCAAGTAATGTGCCTTAGTGGGCCTCTTAGTAGGAATGCCAGAGTGCATCCGCTTGCTGCACTCTCTGTTGCTGTCCCCGCATCGTGCACTCGTTCTCTCCCCTCCTACTCTATGGTGCTCTCTGTCTCTCCTATCTTTTCTAACTGCTTCTCTATTGACTATCCTGCTCTCCTCACAAAATCTGGTAGGAAGAAGGTTAAAAAGGATGTCCTGGTCTCCAACCCGGGCCTCCCTATCACTGACACCTATACCAGTGCCTCCTCCAAGGAAACTCTGACTGACATCCTCTTTGTTGTTCGTTCGCCAGACCTATGGACCATACATATGGTCTCTGTGCTCTCTCCTTTCTCTTCTTCTTCCATTAATGGTGGCACCCGGTGGGATGCCCTCCTGGCCTCCTTCCATTCCTCTAAGGTCATCATTAATGTTTATTCTAATGGGACCGTCCTGGTCCAAGGCCCTCAGGCCAACCTTCACCTCTTTGAAAGACGCTTCCCACGCCTCATCAATTTCCTTTCTTCTCCTGTTGTCCCCTCTCCCCCCTCCACAGCCTCCTCACCTACCCCCACTGCCTCCTCCTCAGCTACCTTGCCCTCTCATTCCCTCTCTGCCCCCCTTTGGGCTCCTTTCACACCTCCGCAGGGCGTACCTCTGATCTGTACCCCTCCCCGGAAGTCCTTCAAGGATGGCAACCTTCTCCACATTGCCAGTCTTAACTCTCGCTCAGCTGTCAAATACTCCTCTGACATCTGCTGCCTTCTGTAAGAATTTGACCTTGATGTCCTCTATCTCACCGAGACACGGTTCACGGCCAGCTCTGTCACAAGCTTTGACACACTCCTCCCTGACGGCTACAAGATCCTCCGCACCGGAGGGGGTATAGCCCTGATCTTCCCTGAGTGGATTCCATCTCTACGCAGGCCTACTCCTCTTTTGAATGCCTCGTCTGCAAGCTCTCTCTCTCCCCTAGCCATTCCCTTACTGTGGCTACTATCTATGGGCCACTTGGTCAGATTTCCTCCTTCCTCTCTGAGTGGGCGGACCTCTCCTCCTCACTCCTGGCCTCGACCACTTAACTCCTCCTTCTTGGAGACTTCAACATCCACCTGGATGCCTCCTGTCCTCCCTCTGGACTCTTTTGCAACCTCTGCGACTCTCTCTCACTCTCTATTCTCCCCTCTGGTCCGACTCACTCTGCAGGGCAGACTCTGAATGTTCGGATTTCCTCCAATCTTCCCCTTTCTGTCCCTCTCACCACTCCTCTCTCCTGGACTGATCACTTTCTCCTTTCTTCCCATTTCACCCTCTCTACCCCACAGGCCAAGCCACTTCCATCACTGCCACCCACCTTCTCGGTCCTACGACCCATGAAGCGTGTATCAGTTGAGGCTTTCGCTGCCACTTTCTCACCCCTCGCCCCCTTTGGCTGATTCTCACCCTGACACAGCCTTCTCCACGGTCCACTCTGCTATATCTGATACTCTTGATATTTTTGCCCCTGTCATGAGGATTCACCTGAAGCCCAAAGCCAAGTGCAACTCCTGGTACGACTCAGACCTCATCACCCTTAAACACAAGTGCAGGGTGGCTGAGAGGAAATGGCGTGCTTCTTGTACATCCTCTGACAAACTGGCCTGCCGCCTTCTCCAAAGGCAATACCGGCTCTCTGTCCTCACCAAGAAGAGAGCTCATATCCAAGCCCGCGTCTCAGCGGCATATAATAACTCGGCTGGACTCTTTAAAATCTGCAAGGAACTGGCCAATCCTGCTGCAGTCTCTACCTCTCCTGTCCCTTCCCTGGCCCTCTGCACGGCACTGGCTACTCGCTTCATCTCTAAAACTCAGGACATCCTGTCCTCACTCTCCTCCTCTCCCCTCCCTCCCTATACTCCCTGCTCTTCCTCTGGCCCTCCTGCAGCCACCCCTACTCCCTCCTCCTCTGCCTTTCCCCTGTTCTCCGCAGACGAGGTTTCTAGACAAGTCTGATCTATGAAAGTCTCGTCAAAACAGGTTCACCTCTGTTCCTCCAAAACCATCAAGGACCACATTGATATCCTGGCTCATGCTCTGGCTGACTTCTGCAACCACTCCTTCGCCACTGGAGTCTTCCCATCCCCCTGAAGCACTCCCTTGTGCACCCTCTTCTTAAGAAACCCTCTGCCGATACCTCCTGCCCGGTCAACTATCGCCCAATCTCCATCACTCCCTTCCTGGGCAAGCTCCTGGAGAAACTGGCCATCTACCAGCTTAATCTCCACAATTAATCTGTTGGTTGTCTCCATGACCACCAGGCTGGCTTCAGAGCTACTAGAAGCACAGAAATTGGTCTCCTGAACATCCGTGAAGACCTGCTCTCAAACCTTGACTAACACTCCCTGTGTCCTTGTCTTGCTTGATCTCTCTTCCTCCTTTGACACTGTCAACCATGCCATCCTGCTAAAGTGTCTCCATGATAATTTAGTGATCACTGGTAAGGCCCTGGCATGGCTGACTTCCTTCCTCTCTGACCGACCCTCCCAGGTCCAACTTGGGTCCTTCCTCTCTGTTATCTTTTTCTCTACCTGTGGTGTCCCCCAGGGGTCTACCCTCTCTCCCTGGCTGTTCAACCAATACCTGGCACTCCTTGCTCACCACATTGCCACTCTCTGCCCCAACTTTCAGTGCTATGCGGATGACACTCAGCTCATTTTCAGGCTACCTTCAGGCCATCACTTCCCTGTCCCTCATCTCTGACTGTCTGTCTTCTATCCTGGAGTGGTGTGCCGCCAATGACCTCTGCCTTAATGCCACTAAGACTGAGATTCTCCTCATCAGCACACCCACTCCCTCCTTTCCTGTAGCTCTCTAGCCGGCCTCCCTTGGCCTTCTTCCTGCTCACACCTGCAAGGCTAAAAACCTGGGGGTCATCTTCAACTCCACACTCTCTTTCTCACCTCACATCTCTGACGTCTCTAAGAAGTCACACGACCAGCTGCACCTCCTCAGAGGTATTCTTCCTTTCCTCTCCTTCCCCCAGAAGCTCACTGTCTCCAGAGCCCTGGTTCTCTCCAGGCTGGACTATTGCAATAGCCTCTTTCCTAATATGCCTGCTTCCACTCTATGCCCTCTGCAACTCATCCAGAACAGGACTGCGAGACTTGTCCTTGGACTCAAGTCCAGGGATCGTATCTCTCCAGGAGTGAAATCTCTGCACTGGCACCCAGTGGCGGCAAGGATTAAGTTCAAAACCCTCTGCATCGTCCACAAGGCATTCTGGGGCCTGGGACCTCAATACCTTCAACTCTCTCTTCCTAAATATCTTCCCTCGCGAGCTCTTCGCTCATCCGCCTCCAACTCCCTCACGGCCAGTCGCTTCTCCAAGCAACGAGTTGCTTGTAGATCTCTCCCTTCAGCTGGGTCCTCGCTCTGGAACAGCCTCCCTTCCTCCCTGAAACTTGGGGAGATCCACCTTTGGTACCGGAAGCACCTAAAAACCTTCCTCTTTGCTTCTGCTTTCTCTCCCCCTCTCCCCTGCTAAAATCCTGGCTGATAATGAGACTGTACTGGTTACCTGGCCACCCATCTGATCTCGGGCCCAAGCCCTGTCAGTTGCACGCTTGCACTGCCTCCCTGGCAACCCCTGCACCTGGGGACTGTTTTCTGTATCCCTACAGTCCCCAAACTAGCACTTACGTCTGCACTCACTCTGCACTTGCCACCAGCTGGCCGTTCTTTATTTATTTTATGTTATTATTTATTGTCCCATGTACTGCGCTTCCCCCACCCCCGCACTTGTCTTTTTCCCACTTGCCTTGCACTTGCGCAATCTGAATGACACCTGGCCTATTACGATCATTGTCTGTCTTCCCTCTGTTCCCCCTCCCTTGCCTCATCGCGCCTTGAAACACTTGTGTATAGGCGTGTTTTAAATGTCATATCATATCATATCATGAAGCCTCTTGATGCTTCGGGCGGTCCCCTGGACCCACAAGACTTCGTCATTACATACCTCCGTTTGTTGAGCAGCTTGGTCCTATTCCATCACAAAGTCTTCGTACCTTACAAGCCTTCATTGCTCACATTGTTGCTGGCCTTCTTCGTTCGCTCTACCCGGTGATACTGTTCTTGGCATTGCTTCTCCACTTCTCACCAACCTCAATATGTTCTTCTTATGTTGTATATCTCTCTCATCCCTCGTGTAGTCTAACAGTCGCTCAGTCTTGTGGATCAGTTCTGACATTTTATCTTCATGTGGGCTTTCTATCAGTTTGACAGTGGACTCCTTTCTCAATATTTGTTCCCTCAATATAGGTTCCCTCAATGCGTTTGGTTTCTTGCCATTTTGTGTACATACATGATTGATGCCTCGTTGCAGTACTCTGAGAGGCCTGCTGTACCTGGACCCCATTCTGTGGTCCTTGTGAGGCCACCAAATTTTAACTATGTCTCCTTCCCTCATTCCGTTCTCAGGGCTACCATTTGCCTGTTACTCAATTCTTCATCAGTTCCTTGCTGCTTTTTAGTCTCCATCCCACATCCTCCATATCTACAGACTCATCCTCCCTTACCAGTGTGGATGCAGCTCTTCCTCCCCTTAACATGTGGAATAGTGACACGTTGATGGTTCCATTCGGGGTGAGTCAGTGGGCGTCCACTGCTTCTTTTACAGTCTTGTATGGATCTAGGCCTGAGGCCATGGGCAGTTCCAGGGCACCTTATATGAACCTATTTGTTCTTTCAACAAGCCCATTTTCCTGGGGATGATACAGGGAAGCTTTGATTTGTTTGATGCTGTTTCGCATAAATGTTTCCATTTCGTGTGAGACCAACTGAACACCATTGTCCGTTACTATCGCTTTCGGCAACCCCTCTCTCTAGAACACGGCAATGAGCACCTCCATAACTGAGTCAGTGGTATTATCAGTTACAAACTCTGCCTCCATCCATTTCAACAGGTAGTCAATCATGACCACACCATACCAATGATCAGCCAGCATGGCTTCCAAAGGCACAATTAAATCTAAGCCTAGTTTGTGCCACACGCCTTCAGGAATTTCAGTGGGAATTAATGGTGCCTGTCGTGCTTTCAATCGCTTGTTACTATTTATACACTCGTGACATTTTTCCATCCTTGCTTGAATGTCTTGATGCATGCCTGGCCACCAATAGGACTCACATAATCAGCTCCCTGTCATATTACTCCTGAGGTGTCCGGAGTGGGCTCTGCATTCCCTGATGTGGAATAACTTGGTCTCCTCTTATTAGTAACCCTTCAGATTCTTATATTTCATCAGCAACTTTCCAGTATGGCCTCAACCCTTCCGGGATTGCCCTTTCGCTTGGCCATCCTTTCTTGACCCAATCCGTCACTTTCATGGTTGTGGCATCTGTGGCCGATTCTGCATGCCAATGACTCTCAGTCATCTTCATGAACTCCTTACTCTTTAGATCTCCTATGGAAGCCACCACGCATTCATCTTTCAGGAATGTGGTTGCAGTTTCTCTTTTTTCAGGTATCTGTGACATGCAATCGGCTTGCGCATTCTTCCACCCAGGTAGGTTTACTATCTTATAGTTGTGTTCCTGTAGTTTCACCATTATGCATGCTAATCTGGGAGTAGACGTCTTTGTCCCGCCTGGGCTCAGCATCTGTATCAAGGGTTTGTGGTTGGCGACTAAATAAAACCGTGGCCCTCATTCCGAGTTTGGAGGTAAGTAACGTCCCTTACCGGCATGGCACAAATAGAGTGTCCGTGCAGGCATCAGCCCGCTAATAGAAGACTATTACGACTTCACGGGCACAAGCTTTACGACATGCCGGTAAAGTATCTTGCGCCATGCCACAAAAGGCTCCCAAAAAGCCCTTACTGGAATCAAGCATAGCGAAGATAACACTACCAATACAGTCCAATGCGTCATTAGCGGTGACCGTAAATAGCGGTGACTGTAATTAGCGGTCACCGCTATTTACGGTCACCGCTAATAAGCGGAACCGGAAAGCGTCATCGAACAGGAACGGGAAGGAGCACAGCGGCCATCTTTAAAAACACAATCCATTGCCATCCTCAGCACACAGGACCCTAGGGACACTGCTGATCATCAGAAAACTTCCTCCTACAAGACCAGAATGCCTAAGGTCCTGAAGAAGGGAGCTGCCTGCCTGAGAAAGGACCGATTTAATGAGGACGAGCTCCAGCTGCTCGTGGACACATTGCACGAGCATGCAGGCACAGTGTTCTCCAGCAACATGAGGAGAGAGGCAGTGCTACGGAAAAAAGAGATCTGGCACTTGTTGCCCTGAAGGTTAGTGCCGTGGGCAACACACCACGCACAGTGAAAGACTGCCGTAAGCATTGGGACAACCTGCGCCTAAGGGTGCGCAACATACTATCCGTCAATCGCAGCTAGGCCATGGGAACAGGAGGAGGTCCTAGTTCCCTTATAAAGCTCACCCCATGGGAGGACACATGTGCAGGCATGATTGGGATGGAATCCATGGAACACAACATTGGGCGATGGAGGTGAGTGTCCAAAGTAAACACTGCTATGCCAATCTGATGAAAGTCAACCCCAATGTCAGTCCGAAGAGTCATGCCATGGTCGCCCACACACACACACTCCCCGTAAGGTAGGCCGAAGCATCACTGATGCCTGGTGCAAGGCAACATCGTACATGACACATAGCACACAAAGTAGGAAATTCCACGAGGCACACAGCGTGCATGACCAAAATAGTATGCATGTCAGACAGCACTGTTCCTGGTCAACATGAGTGAAGCCGACATATGCCTGCATTTACCACCCATGTATCAAATGACGTGCCCTTCCAAACACAAATGCCTATTACCCCCAATTGTGTGGATGAGCAATTGTCCCAATGTATGTATGATGCCTATCAAAATATCACTCATGCCGTCCCTCTCTTTAACCCCCACAGGCAGTGACCATGTCAGCGATGGGCAGGACGCTATCCCGCACAGGTCACACCCCGGAAGAGGTCCCAGGAGGACAGCAACCGGCCGTCAACCTCTAGGGGAAAAGCCAGGGGGCACCATGTCCCAGCATCCAAGCCACCGCAGGTACACATTGCACCTGTGCCACCAAGGCCTGTGGAGGGCACAGCACCACCACCACCTCCACCCAATGGTCAGCTTGGAGACACATGTGAGACACCCCATTCGTAGGAGTCTAGTTTGGCTGGGGAGGTGGCAGCCACGGCACCCCTGACTGTGGATGACACCCAGGAGGACATCTGGGGCACCATGGAGGACGATATAATAGATGTGGTCCATACCCCAACCCAACTTGCATCCCCCCAAGTATCATCTTACGATACCGGGAACGCCACCACCCCAAAGCAGTCCGGCCATGACCACACCGAGGGACATCTCAGTCCCATTTTCAGTGTTGGGGAGGCTGAGCAGGCTGGGCATGACAGCCAGGTTCCCAGCACATCCACAGGTGCACCCGCAGGGCCGCAGTGGGCTGACTAGCTCACTGCACTCGTCTGTGAGTTTGTACAGGACAACCGTCAGGCCAGAGTTGCGAGTTAGCTGCACTAGGCCGGTCCATGACGGACAACACTGCCACCCTGGTGAGATATTTCACGGACAACACCAGTCGCCTCTGCGAGGAGGTCTCGGCCCTCCGGCATGTGTTAGGGCGCATCGCGGATGCCATGGAGGCAGGGCATGCCACCACACTACCTCAGCAGGCGGCCACACCATCGTCCTGCAGTTCCACACAAACGAGCCCACTCTGCAGGTCGGCCCGTACACAGCGCCGACCAGACATGCCGCCCCGTGGGTCAGGGAGTGCCGTGTAATAGTTATGGCAACCTCATGTAGGCTTCGGGGACTCAATGGGACTTGTATGGGGGAGCTGTGGGGGGAGGGGGGAGGGTGTGTGGGGGAGTTGTAGGGGGAGGCGGAGGGGGGTGAGGGTGGTGGAGGGTTTAGTCACTTACGTTTATATTGTTACATTCAATACACCGGTTGTGTGCAAAAGAAGACCTGAGTGGACATTCATCATTGCGCATGTGTCATTTATTCATTTACAGTGCATAGTGCACATGTACCCCCACACCCAGTGCCCTCTGTCCAACCATCTTGTCACCCTCTGCTGACATGTGTGTCAGAAATATTGTGCAATCACTGACTGGCGCACAGCATGTCCCTCCTGTGCATCGGCACCGTGATGATGTCCTGCCACATCTTCTTCTTCCCCTTCATCATCATCAGGTGGTAGCAGTTCAGTGTCAGGGGCAGGGGCACATTCCGGCGGATGCACATATTGTGCACCATTACACATGCCATGATGATCTGGGCCACCTTCTCATGCCTGTAGAGGAGTGCCCCACCCGACCGGCTGAGGCAGCGAAATCGTGCCTTCAACAGGCCAAAGGTCTGCTCGATGACCACACTGGTACGGGTATGTGAACGATTGTAGTCCTCCTCGTGCCTGTTCTGTAGGTTTCGGACAGGGTGGAGGAGCCACGGCTTCAAGGGATAGCCACTATTACCTGCATGAGAGTTAAATAAAGGTAAATGTTAGGCGATTCATGATGGACAGCTGTAATAGTCACACATGCCTGCAGGTTATCGTTGCCCACATGCACATGTCCCTGGATGCATTGACGCCATTTTCATTCCCTCAATGTGTCCTGTGCCATGGACTAATGGTGTGGGTTGCATCTTCAAGTTGATACATGGTGTGCACTGATATCTTGTTGCACATGTATCGTGTATGCTGGAGACAGTAACATGGTGCATATGCACTGCATGGTGAAGGATGGCGTTACGGAGGGTGAGGGTCGCTGATGATTGGTGCACGTGTTGTGGGATGTGGGGTGGTTTCCTGTTAGTCATGTAGTGATAGGTGTCGACCTTACTTCATTCATATGGAATTTGGGTGTCATGTACGGTTTGTGATGGTTTGGGGCACAGTGTTCGGTGATGTGCACATCGTCCAGTCACATCAACATTGGCAACATGGTGGTGTGTGCATCTCTCCCCCATTTCAATGCCAAGTGCCAATCCTGCTACTTACCAAGCAGCCAGGCACCTCGTCCAGCATGTCGCTCCATGAAGCGTGGTAGTGTGGAGTTCCGCAGGAACAAAGAGTCCGAGATATCGGGCACAACAATGTGTGATGGGGGCGTGGCTTGGACGGCCATGTAAAGGGTCGCACTCTGGAGGAGCTCCGTTGATCCTGTCTTGATCCTGATGGAAAGGTGCGTCCACGGGGGCCGGCCGATGCTGGAAATCGATGTCCAGGTGTGGGAATGCCACCACCACACCCGCTGAAAGTTTGTGATGTTTGGGAGACCGGAAACCGAAATAAATGCGATTGACTGGGATGAGCCCTGAGTAGGCGGACGAGACAAAATGGCGGCGACACTTTGCGAACACCGAGGACCGTGAAGTCATCGTCGCGATCACGAGCGCAGGACCTACGGGTCCCTTTGTGTGGGGACTAGTACACGATGAGCACCGCCTAAGACGCACGGTGGTCCGGCGAGCTGGAGGGCCGAACGGATGTAGCTGTGACGACGAGACCGTGGGCCCGGGAGCTGGGGTGTTTTGGGCGTGTTGGGTGCCCCATGGTGTGGTGGGCCAGGCTCTGCGCCCGCACTGAGTGGCGTGATCTCCCTTCGGCGCCTGGCGGGACGGGCCCCCGCCCGACTCATACAACAGTATGACCACGAGAGGTGTGAGACCCAAGGCCAAACAGCCCACGATGGAGGCCTACGCCAAATCCCCTCAGGGGCGGAAGGAGGCAAGAACAAAGAGACCCCCGTGGCGGTCGCAGAGTCGCCGGGCACGATACAGGAGGTGCTGGCGGCGATTGCGGACTTAAAAGTGTCATTGGAGACCAAGTTGGGCCTTGCCATGAAAGAGCTGCAGGAAGGCCTAGACCTCAAGATCGGTGGCGTCCAGGAGGAGGTAAATCTGCTAAGACAGGATGTGAGGGCGATTTCGGAGCGCATGGGGACCATTGAGAAGGAGACGGCCACGAACACGGCAGACTGCGCTGCTCATAAGAGGGAGCTCCACGCCCTTGTGCAACGGGTGGGCAACCTGGAGGACAGAGCGGAGCAGGCGGAGGGACGTGCCAGGCGCAACAATATTCGTATTGTGGGCCTACCTGAAGGAACGGAAGGATCAGACCCCACGGAATTTGTGGAATCCATGCTTTTGCAGGAGATTACTGGCGGGGTGCTGACCCAGGGGTTTGCAGTCGAGAGGGCGCATAGGGCCCTAACCAGGAGGCCACCTCCTGGGGCCCCCCCGCGGCCGGTGATCGCAAAAATTCTGAACTACCGAGATCGCGAAAAGATTCTTGAATTCTTTCGAAAAGGGGGAACGATTGACAGAGGATCGGCCAAGATCACGGCCTACCCTGACTACACGCTACAAATACAGCGGAGTCGGATGCACTTCGGGGCGGTGAAAAGAAGACTGCGAGAAGCTGGCCATCGCTATATGCTACTCTACCCGGCCAAATTGAAAGTTTTTTACAGAAACAGATCCCTGTTCTTTGAAACACCGACTGAAGCAATGGACTGGCTGGACACGCTGGGCAGTCCTCAGGAACCGGGCATCCAGGCGGAGACTACGGAAGATAAGTAGCTTACGGCTGTGTCGCCTAGGGCAATGGGGCCGAGACATTGGGACTCGAATATAGTCATTTATACGGCACATGGTGCGTGTGATGTGGTGCTGACTGGCTGGCCCATTGGGCGTGCCTACCTTTGGTTACATGGCTGGGAGCTCCGAGAGGCTTCTTTTGTCCCCAGTAGTAACATATCTAGTTAGTTAGGTCGCTGTTAGATCGGCGACGCCCCGCGGGGTCCTACTCCTCGAATACGGGATAAGACCAGACGCGGGTGGGCCTGAGATCCAGGGATGGAGCTGGGCTTTTGTTGGGGTGGGATGGGTTGTTTGCTGTGGTGTGTAGTTGGGAAACAGGGAGGGGGGATGGGGATCAAGGATGGGAGAGCCGGCGGAGAGTTAGACAAAGGGAGCATTGTGGGGAGGGCGGGGTTGAGTACAGACCGAACTGATGGCATCGGATAATCTTCGCATAGCTACCTGGAATGTCCGAGGCCTCAATAGCTACCTCAAGCGGAACAAGGTAATGCTATACCTGAAAAGGATGCGGATAGATATAGCCCTGCTACAAGAGACCCACCTCACTAGGGAGAAATTGGAGGTGGTCAAGAGAAAGTGGAAGGGCAATGTGGTGGGTGCCACGTACTCGGCGTATGCTAGAGGGGTTATCACCTGGGTGGCGCCGCACGTGCCGTTCCGGGTGCTTGACTCGATAGTGGACCCGGAGGGCAGAATGGTGGCGATAACAGGACTCCTGGAAAACAGGGAAGTGCATATCCTCAACTTGTATGCCCCCAATCATGATACTGCAGCCTACTTTAGATCCCTCTATGGCAAACTAGGCCCCCTGGTAGGGGGTGCGATGGTGTGGGGTGGGGACTTCAACTGCGTCTTGGATCCCAGAATTGACCGGTCCGCTGATACAAAAGGGAAAATGTCGCCGGCGGCCAAGGCGCTCGGGACATTGCTGGGAGACCTGGGACTGGTAGATGTGTGGAGGAAACTCCACCCCACAGATAGGCAGTATTCGCACTATGCGGCGCCATATGACTCATACACGAGATTGGATTATGTGTTTGGGACTGCCGAGATAGCGGGAGAAATAGTGGGGGCAGAATACAAGGCCCGAGTATTGTCGGACCATTCGCCCCTGGTGGTAGAGTGGCGACACCAACCCCCTAGGCCTCGGGTCCCCACATGGAGGCTTCGGTCGGAGGCACTGCAGGATGAGGGGTTCCGGGAGGGCTTGAGGGTTGCCATTGGGGAATACTTTGAGATAAACACGGGTAGCGTGCGCTCTGTGGGAACTCTGTGGGAGGCCTTTAAGGTAGTGGTGCGTGGAGTGGCCATCTCTAAATCCAAAGGACTTCAAGGGGGTATCGAGAGGGAGCTTCAGGACACCGAAAGGGAACTGGAGAGCCTAGCTCGTCTCGAGAACGCCACTCAGGAGGACATTACTAAGGCAAGGGACCTTCAGGTGGCGTGCAGTGCTCTTTGGGATCGACTATGCAGATTGAACCACAGGAAATACACCGAGAGTCTGCACGCGGGGGGCGACAAGCCAGGCAGACTGTTGGCTTGGCTGTACAAGAGCGAGTCCCCCCGGGTGGTTATTCATGAGATCTGTGGTGAGGACGGTTGTCTTCGCAACACTCAGGACGGGGTGAACGAGGAATTCCTCAGGTTCTACAAACGTTTGTATGAGGACACTGGGGAAGACAGGAGTCAGGACATCCTGAACACACTCGAAGACATTGGTCTGCCCACCCTAGACGACCTGGAGCGGGAGGATTTGGACGCCCCTGTCACTTCAGACGAGCTGGAGGTGGTGATCCGGGGCCTCCCCACGTGTAAGGCACCTGGATCGGATGGATTGCCTAGTGAGTTTTACAAGGTGTACGTGCAGGAGCTGCTCCAGCCACTGCTGGCCATGTTTAACGAGGCATACGAACAGGGAGAACTTCCGTTGTCCCTCGGTGAGGCCATGATTGTCCCATTACTGAAACCAGGCAAGCCGGCTGTTGAGTGTGGATCTTATAGACCTCTGTCCATGCTTAACCAGGACAGCAAAATACTCACGGCGGTGCTGGCCAACAGGTTGAAGAAGGTGATCGGCAAGCTGATCCACCCGGACCAAACGGGATATGTCCCAGGCAGGAATATCACTGATAACCATAGGAGGCTGCACCATGTTATCGACCATACTAGGGACGACATGGGCGAGATGGCGGTAGTGTCGCTGGATGCGGTCAAGGCCTTCGATTCAGTGAGATGGCCTTGGCTAAAAGCGGCCCTGCAGGGATACGGCGTGGGTCCTGGGTATATCAGATGGGTCCAGTTGTTATATAGCAGCCCGGTGGCGAGGGTCAAGACAGGAGCCACAGTCTCGGATGCCTGACAACTCAGCAGGGGGACCAGGCAGGGATGCCCTTGGTCACCCATGTTATATATACTCGCGCTGGAGCCGCTGGCGATATGCCTGCGGCAACAATACGGAGAGGTGGGCATTAGCACCGCCAGCGGCAGTCACTTAATATCTCTGTATGCGGACAACATGCTGCTTTACATGCGCTACCCGGAGGAGAACCTGCAGTATGTACTGGAGGTACTGGATCATTACGCTGTCCTCTCGGGCATATCAGTGAACCCCAGGAAGTCTAGCTTGTTCCCTCTGGGCAGGTACAGGGATGTCCCGCTGGAGAGGCTGCCTGTGTTGCCAATACCATGGCGGACCGACACGTTTAGGTACTTGGGGGTAAATATTTACCACCAGACTGAGGCGGTACACAAGCATAACACAGAGAGAGCCATAGAGGGGGTCAGGAACAGCATGGCATTCTGGTCTAGATTGCCCCTGTCCATGATGGGGAGGGCGGCCTTGCTTAAAATGGTGGTCCTTCCCAGACTCCTGCATTTCTTTGTGAACGTCCCGTATTTGATCCCTAAGAGCCTATTTGTGCGACTTCATAGTATGTGTAGGGGCTTCATGTGGGGTAACTCCAGGAATAGGGTGGCCCTGTGGAAGCTCCAGAACCCGTGCGAGAAGGGGGGTATAGGCCTGCCCAACTTCGAACTATATTATCTGGCGGGGCAGCTGTTGTATGTGGCCAGGTGGTTGTCTGATGAAGATTCGGCGGAATCTAGGTTGCTGCGGGAGGACGCGGCCCCATACTTCCTAAGAGAGGTGGTGTGGCTACAAAGGAACAAACTGACGGGAAGAGGGCGGCTGTTGAGGTTGGGATGGGAGGTCTGGCACAGAACGTGGAAATTGATGGGGGAGTCGGAACCGCTCTCTCAGCAGGCCCCGTTGGTGGCACTGTGCGGAAACGACTCCCAACTGTTTCAGTCTGTCCGTAGACATTGGGAGCCGGTAGGCCTGGCCACGCTCGGGGACATATGGCTGGAGGGGGAGGTGTTGGACTTCCAAAAGTTGCAGGATGAGACGGGGGTGCATAGAGGCCAATACATCACCTATGCCAGGCTTGTGAAACGAGTAAGAGAGAGATGGCCGGAGACGGCGCTGGCAGATGACCCTGATGCCTCCCTTGAAACTATGTATGATGTCTCAGAGGGCGGGCATGAAATATCACGGATATACGAACTCCTTAGAGCGAAGGCTGGGAAAGAGTTGCTCCAACTGAAGCATGAATGGGAGGAGGAGATGGGTGGACCTATGACGGAGGGTCAGTGGAAGAGGGTCCTGAGGTATCATAAAAAGGTGTCCCGAAATGCACGGCTCCAACAACTCCAGCTGTACATTACTCACAGGGCCTACTTGACTCCCCAGAAGATCGCAAGGTTTGGAGGCTCGATCACTCAAAAATGCCCCAGGTGTGGGGAGGTGGATGCAGGGTTGCTACACATGTTTTGGGCCTGCCCGGAAGTGTATAGATTTTGGGAGGAGGTCAAGATGAAGCTCGCAGGTGGGGGAGTGGTGTTGGACGTGGGATCGGCTTGGCCGTGTATGCTTGGGATCTTCCCCAGGCCCAGACACTCTAGGCACCTGAGCAAGATGAGGGACCTGGCATATGTTCTGGCCAAACGCAGGATTGCCATGAACTGGAAAGCGGCCAGCAGGCTGAGAGTGGAACTATGGTGGGCGGACCTCGTGAGGTGGGCGGAGGCGGAATCCGTGGTATGGTTTGAAGCGGTCACTAGAGGGGGCGAGGAGGAGATAGGGCCCTTGCTGGCCTGGAGACAATTGGTGGCCTCTATGACCAACCCACAGCAGGGTTTGGACGAATTTGAGAATTCGGATGATGGGCATACGGACAATGCTCCACCCGACGGTGCCCCGACTGATGATACAAGGGAGCCGGCTCTGGCTTGATGGGGGGTGGGGGGAGTTTTTTCGTATTTTTTTTTGTGTTTCTGTAATGTAATATGGTGCTTCGATGACGACATGCTGTAACAGTTGTATTGTGTTGTGTGCTGTTTGGTTTTCTAAAATATAAAATCAATAAAATATTTAAAAAAAAAAAAAAAAACAATGTGTTGCTGGCGTCGCATACCATCTGCACATTGATGGAGTGGTATTGCTTGCGGTTGCGGTACTCCACCTCCATGGCATGCGGGACCACCAACTCCACGTGGGTGCAGTCGAGGGCACATACACAATTTGGCATGCCTGCCAGTGCATGGAAGGCAACTTTTCTATCAAATATCTCCTGGGGAGTCCGTGGTAGGGATATGTAGCCCCTTGTGTGCTTGAGGAGGGCATCCAGCACTTGGTTTAGAATCTGGGAAAAAAAGGGTTGTGATATGCCATGCATGTGCCCCACTGTGTGCTTGTAGGTGCCTGTGGCAAGGAAGTGGAGCACAGACACTACCTTCAGTAGAGGGGGGATGGTGGTGTGTATTTCAATGAGGCTCACTATGTTGTTGTGTATCAGGTTCACTATGGTGGTGATGTTGTCCCGGTCCAGACGGTAGAGGGTGTGGATCTGCTCAGGGGTTAGGTTGAAAGGACTGGCTCTGATGCGAGGGGTTGGGGGCTGCCGGCGTGGTAACGGTGGCTGCACTGGTGGGACATGCTGGGCCTGTCTCACCCTCCTTCTCCTCCTGTGTCTCCTCTGTGGTGGCACCTGTTGTTGTAGTTGATGTTGTGGCAATGCAAGCAAGTCCTCCAGCTCCAGTAATGCTACTACTATTGGAATCATCTTGGTGTGGGAGGGGGTGTGGTGTGTGGGGGTGCTCCTTTTGTACTGGGCCTGACTCTATTTCCTCCACCTGTGCTGATTGTGTGCACCTGTGGCAGTTGGGAACACTGCTCAGGGCATTTTAAAGTAGGTCGGCGATGCCGTTATTTACGGCATGCCGGTAACCACTTTTTCCGCCTTCATGAGGCCGTTATTTGCATGTCCGCTTCACTTGTGATCTACTTCAGTTTACGGCATGCCGCTAATGCCGGCATGGTGGGTCACGTGCGCACGCCCAGACCGCTATTAATGGGATCGTACTTTACAATGCCTCTAATAGCGGTCGGGCTGGTCAGAATATCCCATAGCGGTAATCGATGCCGCTATTCTATTACTGGCATCGTTGTTCCCTTAGCTCCAAATTCAGAATGAGAGCCTGTGTGCCCCACACATATGATCTGAAGTAGTTTACCGCCCATGTGCATGCTAACATTTCCTTTTCCAAATTAGAGTAATTCTTCTCCACATCAGATAGCGCTTTGGACATGAATGCCGCAACATGTTCTGTGTCACCCTTTTTCTGGGTCAGAGTCGCTGTTAGAAAAGATTTCTTAATTGTGGGTAATTTTCCTTCCATGTGGCAACCCCTAAACTTTTTGCTGTTGTTTTTCACCATGATCTAGACTTTGCCAGAGAAGCGCAGCCTTCTGCCGCACTCCTCTGGGCTTTCGCTCCATTCTTACGGGGAAACTGACATGCCCTTAAAAAAGTCAGTACCGGGGAACATTGTTTTCCGTAGTTCTTTTATCATGTTGCAGCTTTCGCGCAACATGACACAAGAGGGCACTGTAAGCTAAGTTACTGCTCTCTTGGGTCTCTAGTCACTCTACAGGCCCTAAACACTCTCTTTGGATTGTTAACGAACGGTGCAAGTGAATCACGGACCACGAGGCTCTTTGTCCTGCCCGCTGACCGTCTTGCCCCCTTCACCTTCCCCAGGTCGAGCCGACCCGGGGCATTCCTTATTTGGGCATGTACTTTCCTGCGAAACACAGATGCTTTCGCGGGCTTCTACAGGCCTGGTGTGTGCCTCCAGGATGTGGGCTGGGATGTCTGGTCCCAATACACATCCTGGCTAGCCAGAGAGTCTAGTGTGTCGTGAATGCCTGGGACCACCGTGGTCCGTGATAGGTCCACGTATGGTGTGAGTGTTTTGTGAGCAGATCTCCTATTGGGTCCCCTCCGTTTTGGCGCTAAGGGAACCGTGGATAAGAGGAGGCTGGAAACACCACTACCATGTCGATCTCCTGAGTTCTCACGAACAAGGGATACAGAAGCCAAGTATCCTGCAACTACGAGGCTTAACCGAGGAATCACTGGTGACCCGCTGAAGGACTGCTCCTCTGCACTGCTGTCGCTCTGTGAAACCATTCTGCCTCTGATCGAACGAGAAGGCCTCTACTGGTACTTCGACCCTTTGGAATAGTGGGAACAACTATTCTCGGCATCTTCATCATCTCCTGCACGTAAGCCTTCGGAAGTGTCTCTGGGCCATGAAGTGGACTGACCAGCTTACCCAGGAGTCTTGCTCTGTTACCGCCGTCAGGTTGTGTTGTATTCCGCGTCCTTAGCACTCTCACACGATTCGTACACTTGGCATTCCCAGGTCTGAAGTGAGAAGTGCACATTGGGATGAAATACACACGGCCGCTCCGTTGCCCTGCTGTGGTAACAAACTGTGCGGGTTCACTGCGTTTGGGACATCCTCAAATCTAACTTCTGCTGCCGCGGAATCTTCACGACGCCGAGACGTCCCCTGCTCGTATCTGAACCTGCCAGCACTGAAACTGACACGGAGAAGCCTGGGTCTGCCTGCATCGGGGACCGGTGAGTAGCAACGCTAGGAACTGGTCGCCCTCCTGCAGTAGCCCGTAGCTTTTCCTCGCTGTGTTAAACAGCACACCTTTTTCGCACTCGCGTTCTGCTTCTGCCCACAAGTGGAGGCCGCGCTTGAGTAGCGGAGATCTGTTCGCCTTCCTTTGTTCACCGCTCTGAACTGCCTGACTTCCTTGAAGAGACTCCCCTTGGCCCACTGGCACCAGCATGTGCAGGTACTTTTGAGCACAAGGCTCCACTCTTCGTAGGGCTCGGACTTCCTTCTAGTTAGGTGGCCTCTGAAGGCGAACTGGGTCTAAATGATTACTTGCACTGTCTGTTTTCCTCCCCCTCTAGGTGGTCTGCATATTTCGTGCTTCTTACTCTTTAGACCCTTCGGTAATTGTATATATATTGTATTTGATTGTGATGTGTTTGTTTACTTGAGTTTTATCGTGATTCTTTGCTATGGTCAATATTACAAAGACCTTGTAATAAATGTGTCTATATTTTTAATATAACACCTGCTTGGAGTAATTTGTAAGTGTCCTTGCTTTGTGTGCTCATTGTGGGCTTTCAGTCACCCTCACCCTTCTTGAGACCTAGTCTTGACTGCTGCGATCGCTACCTTGATTGGTCTGGCTTGTCCAGAGGTTACCCTGTTCCAAGAAACTAGGCTGGCCTTCTGAACCTCTGCCCCTCCAGGACAGAGTTCAGAAATCCCTCTTAACAGTCGGTCCCAGCCCATACGCACTGGCATCTGTAGTAATGAAAATGTTCCACAGTGGGCTGACTGGTCGTGGACAAGGGGCCTCTGTTATTCTCTCTTTACCTCCTCAAAGCTCCTTTTTGTTTCTGGTGCCAGTCATACTCAGCTCCCTTCTTTAACAGTTCTCACAATGGCAGCGTTGTTTCCAAAAATCTGAGCACAAATTTGGCATAGCATTCTGCGAGTCCTAGGAATGATCTTAATTCTTACTTTTTGCCTGGCACCGGGGTCTTCACTATTGCTTGTAGTACATTTTCTTTTTCAGAATGATCCCTTCTTTTGATATTTTGTAGACTAAATATTTACTTCACCTGCTCGGCTCACACATTTTTCATAGAGCAATCTTACATCTGCTTCTTGGAGCTTGGTGAGCACCTTTCTCAATGCAGCGTCATGTGTCTGTGTCTTCAGCATATATTAGGATGTCCTCCTAAAAAGTAGAACACATTGGTGATGTTGCGTAGCAACGAGTCTGCACCAGGGGACCTCCACCAAGAGTAATCCAGAGAAAGGAAACGTAATCAAAAAAAGGAGCATACACCAAGCTCGAAGTAACGCAGATTTATTGGACCCACACAGCTGATAACTATGGTTCAGACAGCCCCGTGGAACTGAACGGAATTAAATTAGCTCAACGCTGCCCACTGCGGCTATCCTTTTTATACTTGAATTACAAAATTACCATACAACATTTTAGTACACATTTTGGGCAGGTCACAGGAGCTGACTGGTAAAACTACATCAGACCCCCATTGTGAGCCATACCATAATTGATCCTCATTAGATAAAAGCTTTCTTGGAACAAAAACACATTAACACCCCTCGTATGATATGATATGATATATGATATTTTATTTCTATCGCGCTCGTACACAAGTGTTTCAGAGCGCGACAAGGCAAGGGAGGGGAACAGGGGAGAACAAAACAGCGATCTTACTAGGCCCAGTGACATTGAGAACGTGTAAGTGGATGGGAGAGGGGGAGGGGAAAGTGTATGGAAGCGGGGAGGAGTGGAAAGTGCGAAGCAGAGGAGAAACAGATAAATAACAATAAATAAATAATAGAGGCAACAAACAGTGGTAGTGCAGCCAACAATTTGCAAGTGCTAGGTTTAAGGCAGCAGACAGGGTAGGTCTGATAAGTGCAGGAAGAAAAAGGGGGGGCTGTATGGGTACAGATACAGACCCCAGTGCAAGGGGTGGCCCGGAGGCAGTGCGGGAGGGTGGCAGGGTGAGCAGGTACCTGGGCCCGAAGGACAGAGGGTGGCCAGGTGCACGGTACCAAGAGAGAACAGATCAGCAGGGGATAGGGGGAGCGAAGGCAGAAGAAAAGAGGAAGGTTTTGAGGTGCTTCCGAAACCAGAGATCGTTCTCCTCAGGTTTTAGAGTGGCAGGGAGGCTGTTCCAGAGGGAGGCCCCAGCCGAAGACAGAGATCTACCCCTAGCTCGTTTCTTTGAAAAACGACTGACCCTGAGGGAGTTGGAGGTAGAGGAGCGAAGAGCTTGAGAGGGGAGGTATTTGCGGAGGGATAGCTGAAGGTATTTTGGACCCAGGCCCCAGAAAGCCTTGTGGACAATGCAGAGGGTTTTGAATTTAATCCTTGCATCCACTGGGAGCCAATGGAGAGATTTCAGAGCTGGAGAGATACGATCCCAGGGCTTGAGGCCAAGGACAAGTCTCGCAGTCCTGTTCTGGATTAGTTGCAGAGGGCGGAGAGTAGAGGAAGGTAGATTTAGAAAGAGGCTGTTACAATAGTCCAAGCTAGAGAGAACCAGAGCTTAGGATACCATGAGCTTCTGGGGGAAGGAGAAGAAAGGCAGAGTACATCTGAGGAGGAGCAGTCGGAAATTTGACTTTTTAGAGACCTCAGAGATGTGGGCGAAGAAGGAAAGGGTGGAGTCAAAGATGACCCTGAGGTTCTTAGCCTCACAGGTGGGGGTAGGAGGAGGGCCAATGGAGGCCGACCAGAGAGTGAGGGGAAAGGATGGTGAAGGTGTGCCGATGAGGAGGATCTCCGTCTTGCTGGCATTCAGACAAAGATCTTTGGCGGCACACCAATCTTGAATGGCAGTTAGGCAATCAGAGATGAGAGAGGGAGAGGAGGTGGCAGAGGGCAGCCTGAAAATGAGTTGAGTGTCGTCAGCGTAGCACTGGAAATTTGAGCAGAAAGTGGCAATGCAGTGGGCGAGAGTTGCCAGGTATTGGTTGAAAAGCCAGGGTGAGAGGTTAGACCCCTCAGGAACACCACGGGTAGAGAGGAAGATAGATGAAAGGAAGGACCCAAGTTGGACCTGGGAGGGTCGATCTGAGAGGAAAGAGGTCAGCCAGGCCAGAGCCTAATCAGTGATACCCAGGTTTTCACGGAGATGGTTGAGCAGGATGGTATGGTTGACCGTGTCAAAGGCAGAAGAGAGATCGAGGAGGATGAGGACAGAGGGAATGTTAGAGTCAATGTTGGAGAGCCGATCTTCACGGATGTTCAGGAGAGCAGTTTCCGTGCTTCTGGCAGCTCTGAAGCCAGACTGGTGATCATGGAGACAGCAAACAGAATTGGAATGAAGGTTAAGCTGAGAGATGGCCAACTTTTCCAGGTGTTTGCCAAGAAAGGGAGTAATGGAAATTGGACGATAGTTAGCTGGACAAGAAGGAACAGCTGTGGGTTTCTTGAGAAGAGGAGGCACAAAGGAGTGCTTCAGAGGGGAGGGGAAGGATCCCGAGGCAAAGGAGTGGTTGCAAAAATCAGCAAGGGCCGGAGCGAGGGTGTCAATGTGGTCCTTGATGGTTTTAGACGAACAGGGATGAACCTGTTTTGATGAGACTTTCATAGATCGGACTTGTCTAGCGACCTTGTCAGGGGAGAAAAGAGGAAAGGACGAGAAGGATGGTGGGAGGGTGGCTAAAGGAGGGTCAGCAAGCACAGATGGAGAGGGGAGAGGAGGGGAGTGGGTGGAGAGGGTGGACAGGATGTCCTGGGTTTTTGAGATGAAGTGAGAGGCAAGGGCATTGCAAAGAGCCTGGGAGGCAACAGGAGGGGTAGAGACTGCAGCAGGGTTGGCCAGCTCCTTGCAGATTTTAAAGAGTTCGGCCGAGTTGTTAGATGCTGCAGAGACACGAGCTTGAATGTGGACTCTCTTCTTGGTGAGGACATAGAGTGGGTATTGCCTTTGTAGCAGGCGACAGGCCAGTTTGTCAGAGGATGAACAGGAAGTCCTCCATTTCCTCTCAGCTGCCCTACACTTACGTTTAATTGTAGCTAGGTCAGAGTCATATCAGGAATTGCACTTGGCTCTGGACTTCAAACGGATCCTCATGACAGGAGCAAGAGCATCAAGCGTATCAGAAATTGAAGAGTAGAGCAGAGACAGGGCTGTGTCAGGATGTGAGACAGTCAATGGTGGAGGCGGGGGAGAGAAAGTGGCGGCAAACGTCACAAACCTTTACGACACCACCCAATAATTACATGATTGTGCTGATCCATCAAAAAACACTTATTTGCCATTGGTTGGCAGTGTTCAATTTACAAATGGTTAACCTGCTGCATACTGATTGAACATGGCACCTTGAGATGGCAAAGGGCGATACATTCTCACTGAATCCGACCAATGATGTGCCCCTTGGATATCAGCGAGGACACTTTACAATGTTGCACCCTAGGAACACCGAAACTTCTCTCCGCTAATTGGCTCCCTGTCGCGCGCCCCACATCCCTACCCCCATTGGTCTAGTCCACCCAGCTCTCTTCTCATGCCTCGCTGCCAGGCATACGTCTAGAAACGTAACCACTACCTTGAATATATTTGAATTAACTCTATTTGATTCCTTTTTCCCAGGTGCCGAGCTCGGTGGCCTCGAAAGTATCTTATGATGAGACTTTGATAGGGCTGCGTTCTTTGGGGAATCTTCAGCCTTGCAACATTTCAGCGCACTGTTTCTGCTGAATATCCAAGAAATGACCATCGCTGTCACTAAGGCCTACAGCCCTCTTATTATGAGCTGTCTAAAAACATGCTTTTTCTAACATGGGCCTACAAAAGATGGTTTCTCTACTGTTCCCATTTTGCTCAACCAGGACTTGGCCCCTTATACACCATAAACACCTTGCACCCCCACCCCTAGCTCTGTGCTACATCAGCTACGCTACACTTAAGCACGTTACACACGCCCGCACCTATGTCTTAACAACTATCTCTATACTACATTTGCCCCGTGCAGTGATATCACCATTCCCAATGTCACCTACCACGTCACTGTTTACGTCCCCACATTACTTGAGTAGCTAATATGTGTGTCCCCCTTGACAGTGCTGGACCTGGGCTCTTACAACAAGTCCACCCCTTGAAATTCTGAAGCAGCAGAAGATAACCTGAAAGGCATCCTGATAAACTGAAATCTGCCAAAACCGCTGATGAAAGCTGTTAGTGGTCTTGATTATTTATGAAAACTGATGATACGCATCCCTGATGTCTAATTTGGAGAAATACTTGGCTTCCTTCATCATCAGGATTAATTTGTTTATGCTTGGCAGGGGGTAACTGTCAGTTATCACTTCTAGATTCAGGCTGCGTAGATCGATGCATACTCTCCAGTCATTTGAGTGCTGTTTTTTATGAAGACCACTGTGCTCAGCCGTTTAGACAACTCCACTGTCTCGATTATGCCTTCTTTAAGCATCTTTTCTAGCTGCATCTGTAAGACACTTCTTGCTGTCGCTGGCACAGGTCTCACTTTGTGTTTAACTGGGACCCCATTTTGCCTTAATCTGATTTTGTGTACATAGTTATTGATTTTCCCTGGGTGATCCGAAAATAATCTTGGATTCTAATTTCTTGTCACCGATTCTCCTCTTGTTCTCACTGAGAACACGTGGTCGTCAGTGCTGGGATCAAGCTTGATGTCCAACTTCGCCTGCTCGTCCCACACCAACACGGCCGGGGCCTCTTCTTAGAAGTACACTTTTATTTCGGTTCTCCTGCCTTTAAACCAGATGGTCTCATTGATGTAGCGTAGCAGGCAGACTGAGGCACCTTCCAACACTGTGGGCCTGTACTTCGTTCTTCTTACTTCTACCTCGATTTGGCCCACCATATTTTTGTACGTGCAAATTGGCCGTATTGTCAAGTCTGACCCCACGTTGTCCATCACTCTGGTTTCATTTCCATCCAGCTTGATCACAGTGTGGCTTTTCTCTCCTTGCTGTGGAGCTGTTCAGCGTACTTTTGCTCAGCCTTTCTACTTTAGAGGATCCAGTACCCCCTGTGCTTCGATTGACGTGATTTTCTTCCTCCTCCATTTACAGGCAATTGCTATGTGGCCAAACCACCTGCACTTCGAGCGCTCTTTATTTCTGGCTGGACAGTCCTTGTCATTGGCCAAATGGGGGGTGCTAGTACACCTGTGACATTCAGAGGTTCTCTTTCCCCCCCTCTCTCAGCCCTGCCATTGTTTCAGAGCCTTTCCTTGCCAAACCTGTACTGGATAGCATGCACATCAGTGGCTTTCGGCCCTCCCACCAATTCTTTGCACCTGCTCGATGTTTCTTTGACGACTGTGGTGATTTGAACCGCCCCATCCAGCTGTAGTTCTTTTTCTAATATGAACTTCCCTTGCACCTTCCGACAGTCGGTGAGTACCGTTAGCATGTCGCAGATCATGGCCTTTGTACGGTTGCCAAATCCAAACAGTGCAGCCAATTCCCACATCCTGGTGACATACTCATCCACGGACTCTGAGTTCTCTTTCTACCTACAGCAACATTTTATTCAATGAAGTACTGTTTTTCCTCTATTGGAGAACCGCTTAACAATTCTCCTGATGGCCTCTTCATACACATCATCGTCATCACCCTCAACGAGTTCATGCTTCAGGCCGGCAAAGATTCTTTGACCTTCCACCCCCATTGCATTAAGCAACATAGCCTTCTTTCTGGCCGGGGTGTAATCCATGCCTCCCAATGCATTCAAGTACATGGCAAATAACGGTTCCCACTTGGGCCACGGTATGGCCGGCCTATGCAGGAACAGCAGGAATGCCGGTGGTGGCATCGCTCCATGCATCCTCAATGTGGCATGTCCATTCCGTACTCGTCACCAATTATGTTGTGGCCTCAGATATGACTCCACACAATGTTGTTGATAACTTGTTTAATTAACCAGCATGAGATTAGCTATTGAAATGAGACAGTTACTTCACTGCCATATATGTCCATTTAAGTCTCTGGTCTGTGTTTTGCTGCGGTGCAGGTATTGGACCTGAGTGGGCCTCTTACTCAGGAGGAGCACCAGAATCCATCCCCTTGCTGCACTCTCTATTGCTGTATCCTTGTTGCATGCTCGTTCTCTCGTGCATGCGTGATGAAGTCTCCTGATGCCTCGGGCTGTCCTGTGGCCTTGCGAGACTTCAAACTCACAGTAATCTATTTTTATAGGAGTGTACAAGGATCACACGAGGGTGTGAATGATATTTCCGAGTCTACTTTAGCAGCCACAAACTGATTGGACAAAGCTTAGTGACGCATACCAGCTGTTTACAAATCCAAGCAAACTCCATTCAAGCCAACAATCTGTCACGATTGCATGTGTCATGAAGGAAACAGTAAACAGGTGCCAGGACTCAGAGCTGCTAAAAGATTTGCTGAAGACTCAGGGCTTTAAGCAGGGCGTGGCTATTCCAGACTAGGTCCAAAGCTTGCGCCTAGGCCGGAGCACGCCCAAGCAAACTTGATTTCACCTATGTGCATGATCTGTCACCTGCACATGGCACACAGAGGAGGCCATATGACTGGAAAGGTGTGCTTCACCCTCAGACATCCATCTGGGCTCTTTTGCTTTCCAAAGATTGCTTCCAAGCTACCTTTGAAGAGTCACTTGCAAGAAATAAACCTAGGCTGATTTGTACTGTAATTCAGGGAATGACAGATGCCTAGAGCAAGTGCGGTGCTCAGGTCTCGTGTAAGGAACCGGATCATTGCTGGAATCTTAGGGGACTTGGGCATGTGAACGAGAGGAACCATGTGCAAGGGAGCAGGCATTATTTGCTCATGCAAGCTATATGGCGGTAGCTCTATAAAGGGGGCAATTGCATGCTGAGAGAAATTAATATTGTACACTTGAATAAATAGCTTGCTGAGTTTGACAAAGTTTACATGCATGAGTTGTCTTGACTAATGTTCATAGCTACTGTACCGCAACATAATTGGTGTCAAGACAGGATAACACTCATCAAGAAAACAGCGACCACAGCTACAACATGCAACACCGCCCTTTCAACCAATGCCAGGTTGGCCAGTGATTCCATGGGCACAATGTCTTCGTCTATTCGCCACATGTATTCTCGCCTTAGGAGGAGAAAAGTACCGACCAGCAATAAAAAAGGCAATGCTTCGAAATTCTATGGGAGAAGAAGGTCAGAGAATATTTGCAGGAATAAATTTAGAGCCAGTGTTAGCAGCAGATCATAACAATGATGTGCACAAAGAAGCAATGAGAAGAATAGCCAAGTGATTCACCAACAAGGTAAATAGTGTACTACACAGATTTCAATTCTACAGCTGTTCGGGCAAGTTTATTAGTAAATCGGGGGTGTATACTAGGGAGCAGCAATTGGTCAGATTAAGATTGGGATGGGAGGACAGGCAGGCGGAGCACAAGAGGTTGGGGTCACGTAGGGTGCTGCGCGTGCTTAAAGCAGTGCGTAAAAGGCTCAAGCAGCATCTCACTGGCAGGATGGCCCAGGCAATGCTGAAGACCAAGCAATACTATTATGCTTATAGGAACTGAGCCAACCGCCTCCTATTATCTAAACTGCGAAAACTCCAAAACCTGAACACAATATTGGTCCTGCGTGATAGTCAGGGGGTGGTGCAGCGGGTGGGGCAAGGCTGGCATATTGGGGATTTTTAGGCCCATTTTGGGGCCGTATTTCGGGGGGTGCCTGCCCTGGCTGAAGATAAGGCTCAATACTTGAGGGGTGCGAACCTGCCAAGACTGTGGGCTGAAGAGCGTGCGTCTCTGGAGGACTGATCCTGCCTGGGGAAGAAGAAAGGGAAATCAAGACCTTGAAGAATAAGGCCCTTTGTCCTGATGGGTTCACAGCTCCCTTCTATAAGAACATTTTGTGCTCTCTTGGTTCCCCCTCTAGTGGATCTCTTTAATTCCTTTTTGGTATCCGGTAGGGTTGCCCTCCACACATGGGTGTTTCCACAACTGTCTTGATTCCCAATCCGGGGAAGGATCCAGTGCTTTGTGACTCCTATCGCCCCCATCACCCTTACTAACATAGACTCAAAGCTGTTTTCCAAGATTCTGGCGATGATGAAGGTTCTCCCCCGATTCATAGACTGCGATCAGACAGGGTTTATTGTGGGGTGCAGTACCCATGATAATGTGAGGCGGGTCCTGAGCCTGTTGGAGATGGGTCAGCAATCAGGGCCAGATCTGGGGATTATTGTACTAGATGCCCATAAGGCCTTTGACAGGGTTGTGGAGAATCCTGTGGCTATCCCCCCAAAGCCCTGCGTCTTCACCCAAGTGGGCAGACGCTTTCTGATTCCCAATCTTGGGTGTGGTGTGCTGCGTGAGGATCACCTGGGTGGAGACAAGGCCCAGGATATTGGGGATATTTCACAGGATGAGACTATTTCAAGAGAGGTTATAGCCTGTTGCGGTTCAGGTGAATTTCCACCTATGGTCGAACCCAATCTAATAAAATCTACGTTGAAAAAGTTTAATCTATAGGGGGCGCTGTTGCGCACGTTCGAAAATGGCTGCCTGATCAGAACGCTCCGGCCCGAGAATCATCCGTTGATTAAATTGATCCTGTTTTGGAGCCCGCAACAGGGAGCTGAGCACACCGGAACGTGTGGCAGGGGTAGCAGCATCTGCACTGAAAATCCTGGAACGAGCGGGACCTTGGTTGCGGAGATACATGGCTCGGCGGTTTCAGCGGGGTGGAGCTGTGGTGCGCGCCGACCCCGGGAACCAGAAGAATACTACTGGGAGCCGCTGACACTCTAGTCAAAGGGCCATAGAGAGTGAAGCCTGCGAAAAAAACGACCGGAGCTGCGGCGGAGCAACCCAGCTCCCCTCTCCCTCTCATACCTACACCAGACCCAGCCACGGAGAAACGGTCGAACGTCGCGATAACCCGATGAGCAGCGGCTCCGACACTGCACTGCTGGAAACCTGCAGCTAGAGGCGAGACAAACCCTGCCCTCCCGACACACAACTCAGGCAAAGCCGGCCCCTCGCGCGGATGCCCCGCGCAGCCCCGTAAGGCCCCCGCTTGACTGTTGGAGCTGTACGGCGAGCCGGGTGGTGGCTAAACAGCCTAGCTCCCTGCGGATGTTAGACAATGTAGCAGGGGTGCAGAGGTCCCTACGAACCCTACGCGAAGGGCTGGCCTGTGAGGCAGACACATTGAGGAGACAAGGTGAGGCGGATATATCCCTGACGAACTCCTCCAGCGACCCCGGTGTGTGGGTCATTGAGCCTTGGCTGCGATTTGGCTGCGTTTGAAGATACACGTGTGGACCTCAAAGTACCGGGGCTGCCTGACACCCGAAACCACAGGTCAGTGAACTGTCGACCACAGGGGCATGGGGAACACGAGGAAGCAAGACAAGATGGCTGATGGAGTAGGAGCTAAGAAGAAAGGGCCAATGGACTCATATACTAGCGGCCAGGCGTGGGGCAGCGAGATGGAACCGCCGCCGACAACTAATCCTGTGACGAGTGCGGAGAATGGAGACAGGGTTGAATACTTGACCAATATAGTCCAAAGTGGCTTTTTGTCCCTGAATGTGAAACTGGACGACATCGTAACGACCATAGGGACTCTGAAAACCAGAGCTGATAAACAAGACCTGAGATTAACAGAGGCAGAGAATAGACTTGGAACAACGGAAGACACAGTCGCACGACATGACCAAGATATTGCCCAGCTCAGGGAGAACTTGAATAGGCTGCAGAACAAATGCGAGGATTTGGAATCACGCTCAAGAAGGAACAACGTACGCATAGTTGGGGTTCCGGAGTCATTCGGCAAAGACAAAATGGAAAAGCGAGTTGAGGAGCTCCTCCAAACCCTTTTTGGAGCATACTCCCTCTCCGACCACTTCTTAGTTGAACGTGCACACCGCACACTGGCCCCGGTGCCGAAACCTGGAGCGCCGCCCCGCACGATAATTGCAAGACTGCTAAATTATAGGGACAGAGACACGATCCTTCGACTGGCACAGGAGCATGGGACACTACACTACGAGGAAAACCGTATACACATTTACCCTGATTTTGCCACTGGAGTCCAGGCGAGTCGTAGGTCATATGAGCCAGTTAAAAAACTTCTAAAAGCAAGACAAGTCCCATATGCATTAATATTCCCAGCCAAGTTACGGATCCAATACGGAGGGAGGGCACACTTCTTCGAGACGCCGGCTGACCGGACCAGAACAGGGGACACCCTCCTGCAGATGCAGACTGAAACCCAGCTACGGAACACAACACATGCAAGTATCATTCTTTGAACTGCACATGTGCATGCTAACATTTCCTTTTCCAAATTAGAGTAATTCTTCTCCACATCAGATAGCGCTTTGGACATGAATGCCGCAACATGTTCTGTGTCACCCTTTTTCTGGGTCAGAGTCGCTGTTAAAAAAGATTTCTTAATTGTGGGTAATTTTCCTTCCATGTGGCAACCCCTAAACTTTTTGCTGTTGTTTTTCACCATGATCTAGACTTTGCCAGAGAAGCGCAGCCTTCTGCCGCACTCCTCTGGGCTTTCGCTCCATTCTTACGGGGAAACTGACATGCCCTTAAAAAAGTCAGTACCGGGGAACATTGTTTTCCGTAGTTCTTTTATCATGTTGCAGCTTTCGCGCAACATGACACAAGAGGGCACTGTAAGCTAAGTTACTGCTCTCTTGGGTCTCTAGTCACTCTACAGGCCCTAAACACTCTCTTTGGATTGTTAACGAACGGTGCAAGTGAATCACGGACCACGAGGCTCTTTGTCCTGCCCGCTGACCGTCTTGCCCCCTTCACCTTCCCCAGGTCGAGCCGACCCGGAGCATTCCTTATTTGGGCATGTACTTTCCCGCGAAACACAGATGCTTTCGCGGGCTTCTACAGGCCTGGTGTGTGCCTCCAGGATGTGGGCTGGGATGTCTGGTCCCAATACACATCCTGGGTGCCAGAGAGTCTAGTGTGTCGTGAATGCCTGGGACCACCGTGGTCCGTGATAGGTCCACGTATGGTGTGAGTGTTTTGTGAGCAGATCTCCTATTGGGTCCCCTCCGTTTTGGCGCTAAGGGAACCGTGGATAAGAGGAGGCTGGAAACACCACTACCATGTCGATCTCCTGAGTTCTCACGAACAAGGGATACAGGAGCCAAGTATCCTGCAACTACGAGGCTGAACCGAGGAATCGCTGGTGACCCGCTGAAGGACTGCTCCTCTGCACTGCTGTTGCTCTGTGAAACCATTCTGCCTCTGATCGAACGAGAAGGCCTGTACTGGTACTTCGACCCTTTGGAATAGTGGGAACAACTATTCTCGGCATCTTCATCATCTCCTGCACGTAAGCCTTCGGAAGTGTCTCTGGGCCATGAAGTGGACTGACCAGCTTACCCAGGAGTCTTGCTCTGTTACCGCCGTCAGGTTGTGTTGTATTCCGCGTCCTTAGCACTCTCACACGATTCGTACACTTGGCATTCCCAGGTCTGAAGTGAGAAGTGCACATTGGGATGAAATACACACGGCCGCTCCGTTGCCCTGCTGTGGTAACAAACTGTGCGGGTTCACTGCGTTTGGGACATCCTCAAATCTAACTTCTGCTGCCGCGGAATCTTCACGACGCCGAGACGTCCCCTGCTCGTATCTGAACCTGCCAGCACTGAAACTGACGCGGAGAAGCCTGGGTCTGCCTGCATCGGGGACCGGTGAGTAGCAACGCTAGGAACTGGTCGCCCTCCTACAGTAGCCCGTAGCTTTTCCTCGCTGTGTTAAACAGCACACCTTTTTCGCACTCGCGTTCTGCTTCTGCCCACAAGTGGAGGCCGCGCTTGAGTAGCGGAGATCTGTTCGCCTTCCTTTGTTCACCGCTCTGAACTGCCTGACTTCCTTGAAGAGACTCCCCTTGGCCCACTGGCACCAGCATGTGCAGGTACTTTTGAGCACAAGGCTCCACTCTTCGTAGGGCTCGGACTTCCTTCTAGTTAGGTGGCCTCTGAAGGTGAACTGGGTCTAAATGATTACTTGCACTGTCTGTTTTCCTCCCCCTCTAGGTGGTCTGCATATTTCGTGCTTCTTACTCTTTAGACCCTTCGGTAATTGTATATATATTGTATTTGATTGTGATGTGTTTGTTTACTTGAGTTTTATCGTGATTCTTTGCTATGGTCAATATTACAAAGACCTTGTAATAAATGTGTCTATATTTTTAATATAACACCTGCTTGGAGTAATTTGTAAGTGTCCTTGCTTTGTGTGCTCATTGTGGGCTTTCAGTCACCCTCACCCTTCTTGAGACCTAGTCTTGACCGCCGCGATCGCTACCTTGATTGGTCTGGCTTGTCCAGAGGTTACCCTGTTCCAAGAAACTAGGCTGGCCTTCTGAACCTCTGCCCCTCCAGGACAGAGTTCAGAAATCCCTCTTAACAGTCGGTCCCAGCCCATACGCACTGGCATCTGTAGTAATGAAAATGTTCCACAGTGGGCTGACTGGTCGTGGACAAGGGGCCTCTATTATTCTCTCTTTACCTCCTCAAAGCTCCTTTTTGTTTCTGGTGCCAGTCATACTCAGCTCCCTTCTTTAACAGTTCTCACAATGGCAGCGTTGTTTCCAAAAATCTGAGCACAAATTTGGCATAGCATTCTGCGAGTCCTAGGAATGATCTTAATTCTTACTTTTTGCCTGGCACCGGGGTCTTCACTATTGCTTGTAGTACATTTTCTTTTTCAGAATGATCCCTTCTTTTGATATTTTGTAGACTAAATATTTACTTCACCTGCTCGGCTCACACATTTTTCATAGAGCAATCTTACATCTGCTTCTTGGAGCTTGGTGAGCACCTTTCTCAATGCAGCGTCATGTGTCTGTGTCTTCAGCATATATTAGGATGTCCTCCTAAAAAGTAGAACACATTGGTGATGTTGCGTAGCAACGAGTCTGCACCAGGGGACCTCCACCAAGAGTAATCCAGAGAAAGGAAACGTAATCAAAAAAAGGAGCATACACCAAGCTCGAAGTAACGCAGATTTATTGGACCCACACAGCTGATAACTATGGTTCAGACAGCCCTGTGGAACTGAACGGAATTAAATTAGCTCAACGCTGCCCACTGCGGCTATCCTTTTTATACTTGAATTACAAAATTACCATACAACATTTTAGTACACATTTTGGGCAGGTCACAGGAGCTGACTGGTAAAACTACATCAGACCCCCATTGTGAGCCATACCATAATTGATCCTCATTAGATAAAAGCTTTCTTGGAACAAAAACACATTAACACCCCTTGTATGATATTATATGATATATGATATTTTATTTCTATCGCGCTCATACACAAGTGTTTCAGAGCGCGACAAGGCAAGGGAGGGGAACAGGGGAGAACAAAACAGCGATCTTACTAGGCCCAGTGACATTGAGAACGTGTAAGTGGATGGGAGAGGGGGAGGGGAAAGTGTATGGAAGCGGGGAGGAGTGGAAAGTGCGAAGCAGAGGAGAAACAGATAAATAACAATAAATAAATAATAGAGGCAACAAACAGTGGTAGTGCAGCCAACAATTTGCAAGTGCTAGGTTTAAGGCAGCAGACAGGGTAGGTCTGATAAGTGCAGGAAGAAAAAGGGGGGGCTGTATGGGTACAGATACAGACCCCAGTGCAAGGGGTGGCCCGGAGGCAGTGCGGGAGGGTGGCAGGGTGAGCAGGTACCTGGGCCCGAAGGACAGAGGGTGGCCAGGTGCACGGTGCCAAGAGAGAACAGATCAGCAGGGGATAGGGGGAGCGAAGGCAGAAGAAAAGAGGAAGGTCTTGAGGTGCTTCCGAAACCAGAGATCGTTCTCCTCAGGTTTTAGAGTGGCAGGGAGGCTGCTCCAGAGGGAGGCCCCAGCCGAAGACAGAGATCTACCCTTAGCTCGTTTCTTTGAAAAACGACTGACCCTGAGGGAGTTGGAGGTAGAGGAGCGAAGAGCTTGAGAGGGGAGGTATTTGCGGAGGGATAGCTGAAGGTATTTTGGACCCAGGCCCCAGAAAGCCTTGTGGACAATGCAGAGGGTTTTGAATTTAATCCTTGCATCCACTGGGAGCCAATGGAGAGATTTCAGAGCTGGAGAGATACGATCCCAGGGCTTGAGGCCAAGGACAAGTCTCGCAGTCCTGTTCTGGATTAGTTGCAGAGGGCGGAGAGTAGAGGAAGGTAGATTTAGAAAGAGGCTGTTACAATAGTCCAAGCTAGAGAGAACCAGAGCTTAGGATACCATGAGCTTCTGGGGGAAGGAGAAGAAAGGCAGAGTACCTCTGAGGAGGAGCAGTCGGAAATTTGACTTTTTAGAGACCTCAGAGATGTGGCGAAGAAGGAAAGGGTGGAGTCAAAGATGACCCTGAGGTTCTTAGCCTCGCAGGTGGGGGTAGGAGGAGGGCCAAGGGAGGCCGACCAGAGAGTGAGGGGAAAGGATGGTGAAGATGTGCCGATGAGGAGGATCTCCGTCTTGCTGGCATTCAGACAAAGATCTTTGGCGGCACACCAATCTTGAATGGCAGTTAGGCAATCAGAGATGAGAGAGGGAGAGGAGGTGGCAGAGGGCAGCCTGAAAATGAGTTGAGTGTCGTCAGCGTAGCACTGGAAATTTGAGCAGAAAGTGGCAATGCAGTGGGCGAGAGTTGCCAGGTATTGGTTGAAAAGCCAGGGTGAGAGGTTAGACCCCTCGGGAACACCACGGGTAGAGAGGAAGATAGATGAAAGGAAGGACCCAAGTTGGACATGGGAGGGTCGATCTGAGAGGAAAGAGGTCAGCCAGGCCAGAGCCTAATCAGTGATACCCAGGTTTTCACAGAGATGGTTGAGCAGGATGGTATGGTTGACCGTGTCAAAGGCAGAAGAGAGATCGAGGAGGATGAGGACAGATGGAATGTTAGAGTCAATGTTGGAGAGCAGATCTTCACGGATGTTCAGGAGAGCAGTTTCCGTGCTTCTGGCAGCTCTGAAGCCAGACTGGTGGTCATGGAGACAGCCAACAGAATTGGAATGAAGGTTAAGCTGAGAGATGGCCAACTTTTCCAGGAGTTTGCCAAGAAAGGGAGTAATGGAAATTGGACGATAGTTAGCTGGACAAGAAGGAACAGCTGTGGGTTTCTTGAGAAGAGGAGGCACAAAGGAGTGCTTCAGAGGGGAGGGGAAGGATCACGAGGCAAAGGAGTGGTTGCAAAAATCAGCAAGGGCCGGAGCGAGGGTGTCAATGTGGTCCTTGATGGTTTTAGAGGAACAGGGATGAACCTGTTTTGATGAGACTTTCATAGATCGGACTTGTCTAGCGACCTTGTCAGGGGAGAAAAGAGGAAAGGACGAGAAGGATGGTGGGAGGGTGGCTAAAGGAGGGTCAGCAAGCACAGATGGAGAGGGGAGAGGAGGGGAGTGGGTGGAGAGGGTGGACAGGATGTCCTGGGTTTTTGAGATGAAGTGAGAGGCAAGGGCATTGCAAAGAGCCTGGGAGGCAACAGGAGGGGTAGAGACTGCAGCAGGGTTGGCCAGCTCCTTGCAGATTTTAAAGAGTTCGGCCGAGTTGTTAGATGCTGCAGAGACACAAGCTTGAATGTGGACTCTCTTCTTGGTGAGGACATAGAGTGGGTATTGCCTTTGTAGTAGGCGACAGGCCAGTTTGTCAGAGGATGAACAGGAAGTCCTCCATTTCCTCTCAGCTGCCCTACACTTACGTTTAATTGTAGCTAGGTCAGAGTCATATCAGGAATTGCACTTGGCTCTGGACTTCAAACGGATCCTCATGACAGGAGCAAGAACATCAAGCGTATCAGAAATTGAAGAGTGGAGCAGAGACAGGGCTGTGTCAGGATGTGAGACAGTCAAAGGTGGAGGCGGGGGAGAGAAAGTGGCGGCAAACGTCACAAACCTTTACGACACCACCCAATAATTACATGATTGTGCTGATCCATCAAAAAACACATATTTGCCATTGGTTGGCAGTGTTCAATTTACAAATGGTTAACCTGCTGCATACTGATTGAACATGGCACCTTGAGATGGCAAAGGGCGATACATTCTCACTGAATCCGACCAATGATGTGCCCCTTGGACATCAGCGAGTACACTTTACAATGTTGCACCCTAGGAACACCGAAACTTCTCTCCGCTAATTGGCTCCCTGTCGCGCGCCCCACATCCCTACCCCCATTGGTCTAGTCCACCCAGCTCTCTTCTCATGCCTCGCTGCCAGGCATACGTCTAGAAACGTAACCACTACCTTGAATATATTTGAATTAACTGTATTTGATTCCTTTTTCCCAGGTGCCGAGCTCGGTGGCCTCGAAAGTATCTTATGATGAGACTTTGATAGGGCTGCGTTCTTTGGGGAATCTTCAGCCTTGCAACATTTCAGCGCACTGTTTCTGCTGAATATCCAAGAAATGACCATCGCTGTCACTAAGGCCTACAGCCCTCTTATTATGAGCTGTCTAAAAACATGCTTTTTCTAACATTGGCCTACAAAAGATGGTTTCTCTACTGTTCCCATTTTGCTCAACCAGGACTTGGCCCCTTATACACCATAAACACCTTGCACCCCCACCCCTAGCTCTGTGCTACATCAGCTACGCTACACTTAAGCACGTTACACACGCCCGCACCTATGTCTTAACAACTATGTCTATACTACATTTGCCCCGTGCAGTGATATCACCATTCCCAATGTCACCTACCACGTCACTGTTTACGTCCCCACATTACTTGAGTAGCTAATATGTGTGTCCCCCTTGACAGTGCTGGACCTGGGCTCTTACAACAAGTCCACCCCTTGAAATTCTGAAGCAGCAGAAGATAACCTGAAAGGCATCCTGATAAACTGAAATCTGCCAAAACCGCTGATGAAAGCTGTTAGTGGTCTTGATTCTTTATGAAAACTGATGATACGCATCCCTGATGTCTAATTTGGAGAAATACTTGGCTTCCTTCATCATCAGGATTAATTTGTTTATGCTTGGCAGGGGGTAACTGTCAGTTATCACTTCTAGATTCAGGCTGCGTAGATCGATGCATACTCTCCAGTCATTTGAGTGCTGTTTTTTATGAAGACCACTGTGCTCAGCCGTTTAGACAACTCCACTGTCTCGATTGTGCCTTCTTTAAGCATCTTTTCTAGCTGCATCTGTAAGACACTTCTTGCTGTCGCTGGCACAGGTCTCACTTTGTGTTTAACTGGGACCCCATTTTGCCTTAATCTGATTTTGTGTACATAGTTATTGATTTTCCCTGGGTGATCCGAAAATAATCTTGGATTCTAATTTCTTGTCACCGATTCTCCTCCTGTTCTCACTGAGAACACCTGGTCGTCAGTGCTGGGATCAAGCTTGATGTCCAACTTCGCCTGCTCGTCCCACACCAACACGGCCGGGGCCTCCTCTTAGAAGTACACTTTTATTTCGGTTCTCCTGCCTTTAAACCAGATGGTCCCATTGATGTAGCGTAGCAGGCAGACTGAGGCACCTTCCAACACTGTGGGCCTGTGCTTCGTTCTTCTTACTTCTACCTCGATTTGGCCCACCATATTTTTGTACGTGCAAATTGGCCGTATTGTCAAGTCTGACCCCACGTTGTCCATCACTCTGGTTTCATTTCCATCCAGCTTGATCACAGTGTGGCTTTTCTCTCCTTGCTGTGGAGCTGTTCAGCGTACTTTTGCTCATCCTTTCTACTTTAGAGGATCCAGTACCCCCTGTGCTTCGATTGACGTGATTTTCTTCCTCCTCCATTTGCAGGCAATTGCTATGTGGCCAAACCACCTGCACTTCGAGCGCTCTTCATTTCTGGCTGGACAGTCCTTGTCATTGGCCAAATGGGGGGTGCTAGTACACCTGTGACATTCAGAGGTTCTCTTTCCCCCCCTCTCTCAGCCCTGCCATTGTTTCAGGGCCTTTCCTTGCCAAACCTGTACTGGATAGCATGCACATCAGTGGCTTTCGGCCCTCCCACCAATTCTTTGCACCTGCTCGATGTTTCTTTGACGACTGTGGTGATTTGAACCGCCCCATCCAGCTGTAGTTCTTTTTCTAATATGAACTTCCCTTGCACCTTCCGACAGTCGGTGAGTACCGTTAGCATGTCGCAGATCATGGCCTTTGTACGGTTGCCAAATCCAAACAGTGCAGCCAATTCCCACATCCTGGTGACATATTCATCCACGGACTCTGAGTTCTCTTTCTACCTACAGCAACATTTTATTCAATGAAGTACTGTTTTTCCTCTATTGGAGAACCGCTTAACAATTCTCCTGATGGCCTCTTCATACACATCATCGTCATCACCCTCAACGAGTTCATGCTTCAGGCCGGCAAAGATTCTTTGACCTTCCACCCCCATTGCATTAAGCAACATAGCCTTCTTTCTGGCCGGGGTGTAATCCATGCCTCCCAATGCATTCAAGTACATGGCAAATAACGGTTCCCACTTGGGCCACGGTATGGCCGGCCTATGCAGGAACAGCAGGAATGCCGGGGGTGGCATCGCTCCATGCATCCTGAATGTGGCATGTCCATTCCGTACTCGTCACCAATTATGTTGTGGCCTCAGATATGACTCCACACAATGTTGTTGATAACTTGTTTAATTAACCAGCATGAGATTAGCTATTGAAATGAGACAGTTACTTCACTGCCATATATGTCCATTTAAGTCTCTGGTCTGTGTTTTGCTGCGGTGCAGGTATTGGACCTGAGTGGG
Organism: Ambystoma mexicanum; assembly: GCF_040938575.1. Lineage (NCBI taxonomy): Eukaryota > Metazoa > Chordata > Amphibia > Caudata > Ambystomatidae > Ambystoma > Ambystoma mexicanum. The sequence continues at coordinate 655,299,681 of NC_090930.1, forward strand.
CCTCTTACTCAGGAGGAGCACCAGAATCCATCCCCTTGCTGCACTCTCTATTGCTGTATCCTTGTTGCATGCTCGTTCTCTCGTGCATGCGTGATGAAGTCTCCTGATGCCTCGGGCTGTCCTGTGGCCTTGCGAGACTTCAAACTCACAGTAATCTATTTTTATAGGAGTGTACAAGGATCACACGAGGGTGTGAATGATATTTCCGAGTCTACTTTAGCAGCCACAAACTGATTGGACAAAGCTTAGTGACGCATACCAGCTGTTTACAAATCCAAGCAAACTCCATTCAAGCCAACAATCTGTCACGATTGCATGTGTTGTGAAGGAAACAGTAAACAGGTGCCAGGACTCAGAGCTGCTAAAAGATTTGCTGAAGACTCAGGGCTTTAAGCAGGGCGTGGCTATTCCAGACTAGGTCCAAAGCTTGCGCCTAGGCCGGAGCACGCCCAAGCAAACTTAATTTCACCTATGTGCATGATCTGTCACCTGCACATGGCACACAGAGGGGGCCATATGACTGGAAAGGTGTGCTTCACCCTCAGACATCCATCTGGGCTCTTTTGCTTTCCAAAGATTGCTTCCAAGCTACCTTTGAAGAGTCACTTGCAAGAAATAAACCTAGGCTGATTTGTACTGTAATTCAGGGAATGACAGATGCCTAGAGCAAGTGCGGTGCTCAGGTCTCGTGTAAGGAACCGGATCATTGCTGGAATCTTAGGGGACTTGGGCATGTGAACGAGAGGAACCATGTGCAAGGGAGCAGGCATTATTTGCTCATGCAAGCTATATGGCGGTAGCTCTATAAAGGGGGCACTTGCATGCTGAGAGAAATTAATATTGTACACTTGAATAAATAGCTTGCTTAGTTTGACAAAGTTTACATGCATGAGTTAATCTTGACTAATGTTCATAGCTACTGTACCGCAACATAATTGGTGTCAAGACAGGATAACACTCATCAAGAATACAGCGACCACAGCTACAACATGCAACACCGCCCTTTCAACCAATGCCAGGTTGGCCAGTGATTCCATGGGCACAATGTCTTCGTCTATTCGCCACATGTATTCTCGCCTTAGGAGGAGAAAAGTACCGACCAGCAATAAAAAAGGCAATGCTTCGAAATTCTATGGGAGAAGAAGGTCAGAGAATATTTGCAGGAATAAATTTAGAGCCAGTGTTAGCAGCAGATCATAACAATGATGTGCACAAAGAAGCAATGAGAAGAATAGCCAAGTGATTCACCAACAAGGTAAATAGTGTACTACACAGATTTCAATTCTACAGCTGTTCGGGCAAGTTTATTAGTAAATCGGGGGTGTATACTAGGGAGCAGCAATTGGTCAGATTAAGATTGGGATGGGAGGACAGGCAGGCGGAGCACAAGAGGTTGGGGTCACGTAGGGTGCTGCGCGTGCTTAAAGCAGTGCGTAAAAGGCTCAAGCAGCATCTCACTGGCAGGATGGCCCAGGCAATGCTGAAGACCAAGCAATACTATTATGCTTATAGGAACTGAGCCAACCGCCTCCTATTATCTAAGCTGCGAAAACTCCAAAACCTGAACACAATATTGGTCCTGCGTGATAGTCAGGGGGTGGTGCAGCGGGTGGGGCAAGGCTGGCATATTGGGGATTTTTAGGCCCATTTTGGGGCCGTATTTCGGGGGGTGCCTGCCCTGGCTGAAGATAAGGCTCAATACTTGAGGGGTGCGAACCTGCCAAGACTGTGGGCTGAAGAGCGTGCGTCTCTGGAGGACTGATCCTGCCTGGGGAAGAAGAAAGGGAAATCAAGACCTTGAAGAATAAGGCCCTTTGTCCTGATGGGTTCACAGCTCCCTTCTATAAGAAATGTTGTGCTCTCTTGGTTCCCCCTCTAGTGGATCTCTTTAATTCCTTTTTGGTATCCGGTAGGGTTGCCCTCCCCACATGGGTGTTTCCACAACTGTCTTGATTCCCAATCCGGGGAAGGATCCAGTGCTTTGTGACTCCTATCGCCCCCATCACCCTTACTAACATAGACTCAAAGCTGTTTTCCAAGATTCTGGCGATGATGAAGGTTCTCCCCCGATTCATAGACTGCGATCAGAAAGGGTTTATTGTGGGGTGCAGTACCCATGATAATGTGAGGCGGGTCCTGAGCCTGTTGGAGATGGGTCAGCAATCAGGGGCAGATCTGGGGATTATTGCACTAGATGCCCATAAGGCCTTTGACAGGGTTGTGGAGAATCCTGTGGATATCCCCCCAAAGCCCTGCGTCTTCACCCAAGTGGCCAGAAGAAGGCAGACGCTTTCTGATCCCAATCTTGGGTGTGGTGTGCTGCGTGAGGATCACCTGGGTGGAGACAAGGCCCAGGATATTGGGGATATTTCACAGGATGAGACTATTTCAAGAGAGGTTATAGCCTGTTGCGGTTCAGGTGAATTTCCACCTATGGTCAAACCCAATCTAATAAAATCTACGTTGAAAAAGTTTAATCTATAGGGGGCGCTGTTGCGCACGTTCGAAAATGGCTGCCTGATCAGAACGCTCCGGCCCGAGAATCATCCGTTGATTAAATTTATCCTGTTTTGGAGCCCGCAACGGGGAGCTGAGCACACCGGAACGTGTGGCAGGGGTAGCAGCATCTGCACTGAAAATCCTGGAACGAGCGGGGCCTTGGTTGCGGAGATACACGGCTCGGCGGTTTCAGCGGGGTGGAGCTGTGACGCACGCCGACCCCGGGAACCAGAAGAATACTACTGGGAGCCGCTGACACTTTAGCCAAAGGGCCATAGAGAGTGAAGCCCGCGAAAAAAACGACCGGAGCTGCGGCGGAGCAACCCAGCTCCCCTCTCCCTCTCATACCTACACCAGACCCAGCCACGGAGAAACGGTCGAACGTCGCGATAACCCGATGAGCAGCGGCTCCAACACTGCACTGCTGGAAACCTGCAGCTAGAGGCGAGACAAACCCTGCCCTCCCGACACACAACTCAGGCAAAGCCGGCCCCTCGCGCGGATGCCCCGCGCAGCCCCGTTAGGCCCCCGCTTGACTGTTGGAGCTGTACGGCGAGCCGGGTGGCGGCTAAACGGCCTAGCTCCCTGCGGATGTCAGACAAGGTAGCAGGGGTGCAGAGGTCCCTATGAACCCTATGCGAAGGGCTGGCCTGTGAGGCAGACATATTGAGGAGACAAGGTGAGGCGGATATATCCCTGACAAACTCCTCCAGCGACCCCGGTGTGTGGGTCATTGAGCCTTGGCTGCGATTTGGCTGCGTTTGAAGATACACGTGTGGACCTCAAAGTACCGGGGCTGCCTGACACCCGAAACCACAGGTCAGTGAACTGTCGACCACAGGGGCATGGGGAACACGAGGAAGCAAGACAAGATGGCCGATGGAGTAGGAGCTAAGAAGAAAGGGCCAATGGACTCATATACTAGCGGCCAGGCATGGGGCAGCGAGATGGAACACCCGCCGACAACTAATCCTGTGACGAGTGCGGAGAATGGAGACAAGGTTGAATACTTGACCAATATAGTCCAAAGTGGCTTTTTGTCCCTGAATGTGAAACTGGACGACATCGTAACGACCATAGGGACTCTGAAAACCAGAGCTGATAAACAAGACCTGAGATTAACAGAGGCAGAGAATAAACTTTGAACAACGGAAGACACAGTCGCACGACATGACCAAGATATTGCCCAGCTCATGGAGAACTTGAATAGGCTGCAGAACAAATGCGAGGATTTGGAATCACGCTCAAGAAGGAACAACGTACGCATAGTTGGGGTTCCGGAGTCATTCGGCAAAGACAAAATTGAAAAGCGAGTTGAGGAGCTCCTCCAAACCCTTTTTGGAGCAAACTCCATCTCCGACCACTTCTTAGTTGAACGTGCACACCGCACACTGGCCCCGGTGCCAAAACCTGGAGCGCCACCCCGCACGATAATTGCAAGACTGCTAAATTATAGGGACAGAGACACGATCCTTCGACTGGCACAGGAGCATGGGACACTACACTACGAGGAAAACCGTATACACATTTACCCTGATTTTGCCACTGGAGTCCAGGCGAGTCGTAAGTCATATGAGCCAGTTAAAAAACTTCTAAAAGCAAGACAAGTCCCATATGCATTAATATTCCCAGCCAAGTTACGGATCCAATACGGAGGGAGGGCACACTTCTTCGAGACGCCGGCTGCAGCCTAGGCCTATGTGGAGGCCACCATTCCGTTGCCTCCTAAAGGTCGCAGACCGGACCAGAACAGGGGACACCCTCCTGCAGATGCAGACTGAAACCCAGCTACGGAACACAACACATGCAAGTATCATTCTTTGAACTGCTTGGCCCCCATGAGGGCTCCAAGTGCTGAGAAGCGGGTAGCCTCGTGATGCAACGTATTACCCTCAGGAATATTCCTAACTGTTGTCAGGGTTCATTGTAAAGTTGGGGCAGATGATGTGGGTGGAGGGAGGGGTGGGGAGGGATGTTTTGAACAATTGCAACCACCTAGACGAGTTTAAGTCTGGGGGAATAGCAAGTGTGTTTGAAAGGTTTATGTTAACTGAAACATGGTTTCGCGGGCGCCAACGCCACTCAGATGTGAATAAATTGCATGATCATGGTCGATGCAGTAATCTACGATATGTTCGCATGGAAAATGGGTGATGGGTTAAAAATAAGACTAATGTTGTGGAATGTCCGAGGCCTAAACAATCCAATGAAAGCCAGGAAGGTAGGCAACTATGCCACCAGGCATGGGCCACACATATTGATGGTGCAAGAAACGCACGCACAGAAATTGGTTAATGAGAACTTACTAGCTAAATGGGGTAAACTGCGATATTATACCAATTACTCCTCACAGTCCAGAGGGGTGTGCACCCTCATACACCATTCACTGGGCTTTCTTGCAAAGGGCCACTTAGCGGACCCAATGGGAAGATATGTGCTGGTCTGGGGGGAAATCGCGGGGAAACAAATAACCCTGGTGAATACCTATGGCCCCAACTTAGACGATCCTGATTTCTACCTGCAAATGTTTGAGATCCTTGCTAATCATGATGCGACCACTGTTATATGGGGGGGAGACTTCAACGTTGCGATAGACCAGGCCCTGGATAGATCTTCCAAAGGGAACAGGCCACCTCCCAGAGTAGTATTTACCTTGAAACAGATCCTCTCGCAATTGTCCCTGATTGATGCCTGGAGGGTACTCTATCCAACCAGCAAACGATATACATTTTACTCCTCTGTGCATGACAGTGAGTCACGTATAGATTATTGGTTTGTGTCCTCAGACATGGCACCAGCGCTGCAAAATTGTGATATCCTGCCCCGTACGCTATCGGACCACTCCCCGGTCATACTGGAGATTATACTGAGAGAAGCCCCTAGACCGGCGCGACGATGGAGGATGCCTAGAGGTATACTTAGTGACCCAAATGTTGTCAAAACCCTGCATGAAGAAATCACTAACTTCTTTACAGACAATGTTGGGTCGGTAGCCCAGATATCAACAGTATGGGAAGCATTTAAAGTCTGGGCGAGAGGGGCGTTGATGTCCAAAACCACTGGTTTATTGAGGGGCCTACGCACGGAACTGGAGGGGGTGGAGAGGGAATTGAAAGAACTGGAAGAAACCTATAGCCACACACATAGCAGGGGCACACTGGCCAAAATACATAAACTCCTTAGAGATTTCGACAAGTTAGCAAAGCAAGAAATACAATACATGGCAGCCCCGACCCGGGCACGCAGATATGGTGAGGGTAATAAAGCAGGGAAAATGTTGGCCAACTTGGTCAAACAAGAGAAACAAGCAATCCCGATTGCCGCGGTCCAAACGGCGCAGAATGAAATAATCACGAACGAACAAGGAATGAATGACGAATTTGTTAGATATTACAAAAATCTCTATACTACCAGAGATAGGAAATCCCCTGCTGAGATCAGACACTACCTCGCGGCGCTAGACCTCCCCAAGCTCCCAGAGGAGAGCAAATTGATACTAGAGCAGCCCGTTACAGCAAAAGAGCTTACCGAGGCAATCAAGGAGCTCAAGTCTGGCAAAGCGCCGGGCTCAGATGGACTGAGTGCTGAATTTTATAAAGAGTTTCGGGAGGAGCTGGTCCCGGTGATGTTGGAACTATGGGAGGAGGCCCTGGATAAGCTAATACTGCCCCCCACAATGCGAGAGGCTATAATTACGGTATTGCCTAAACCGAGACGCCCGCCACAAGATATGGTATCGTATAGACCCTTATCCCTGATAAATGTGGATGCTAAGATGTTTGCAAAGGTGCTAGCGAACCGCATGCTACCCTTTACACCCACGTTGGTACATGCAGACTAAAGTGGGTTTATTCCCCGAAGGTCCACTGCCTTAAACGTGCGTAGGTTATTCGGCATAATGGCACAAATCAACCCAAACAAACAAGCTGTGGCGGTGTCTCTTGACGGCGAAAAAGCGTTTGACTCAGTCTCCTGGGAATACCTCTTCTTGGTGCTTGAGGCGTTTGGAGTGGGCCCCCACTTTATCAAGTATGTCAAACTGCTATATACCGCCCCTGGGGCGAAAGTATACACAAATAGAACCATGTCTGGGCTGTTCGAGCTGGGCAGAGGAACCAGGCAGGGGTGCCCCTTCTCCCCCATTCTTTTCGCTTTAACAATAGAACCCATGGCAGTTGCAGTTCGGTTGAGACATAACAACAGGGGTATAACACTGAAAGGAGTCACCCAAATAATATCACTGTACGCGGACGACACACTGCTTTATGTCCGCGAACCGAAAAAAAACATTGACCCCATCATGGCAGACATTAACGAATTTGCACAGTATTCCGGATACACGATAAACAACTCCAAGTCAGAGGTATTTCCACTCACCCCTTCCACAGAAAGCCCCGCTTTGACATGCGGCCTCAAGTGGGCGGCCCGAAACATTAGATACTTGGGGGTGTTGGTTTCAGGTGATAAGCAAACCCTCTACACGGACAATCATGAACTGCCACTGCAAACAATCAATACCAAACTACATGTCTGGAGACACCTTCCAATTTCATTGCACGGCAGAATCGCAATCCTTAAGATGATAGCACTCCCGAAACTGCTATACCTGTTTGTAAATATCCCCATATGGCGGTAAAGGAATTCTTCTCCAGGCTTAGGTCCATGGCAGTGTCGTTTCTCTGGAACGGGGGGGGTGGCCAGGATCAGCTGGGAAAAGATGACAGAACCATATGAAACAGGGGGGATAGCGGCGCCAGATTTTGAGCTCTACTGCATAGTGGCGCAGGCTAAGTTTGCAAGGTACTGGTATGATGAGGTAGATAATTCACCACACACCTGGATAGAGGAGTACACCACTGCACCCACAGATATCAAATCAGTCATTTATGATACGAGACACAGAGATGCATGTGAATTTGACCCTGTGAGCTGCACTGTTAGGGTCTGGGGGGCGACATTTAAAAGACTGAATGTAGAAATGCCATATAACCCAGAGACTCCCCTTTGGAATTATCCAAAAATCCCCCCTACATTTGATACTAGTATACAGGAGGCCTGGGACCCTGACAGAGAGATGAAAGTGGGAGATATGCATATAGAGTGGAAGTTTGCAACCCCTGATGTATTCACAAGAGGCGTGGGAGGAGGCCCACTCCGTATATTACAGTACTATAGAATGAGATCTGCATATCAAGCATGCTGGCCATCATTCCCTGACAAACCCACCTCTCACCCTTGCACACAACTGGTTACAACACAGGACGGGCTGGGTATTTCCAAATTGTATAAGGTAATACAGATCCACACCCCCACGGCCAACCGGGTGAAAGAGAAATGGGAAACAGATATGGAAACGCAAATACCTGACGACAAATGGGGCAGATATTGCGCACTCACGAAAAAGGTATCCCTTAATGCGGGACTACGCCAGATACAATTCAAAATTCTCAATAGGTTACACTACACGCCTGCAAAGGTTGCTAAATTCACACCAGACGATTCAGGCAATTGTCCCAAATGTGGGATTCCACAAGCGGGATCCTATCACATGTATTGGAAATGCCCGGAAGTGGCGCTGTTTTGGGAACAGGTGGCCGCTATGTTGGCTGATGTCACACAGATGCCTCCACATTTGTCTCCCCAAAAATATCTGTTCGGGGACATCAGTAAATGCTCGGATAAAGTCAGAAGACTGTTTAATGTATCCTGTATTATTGCTAAGAAATGTATATTGCAAGTATGGAAAAGCTCAAAGCCCCCTACCATGAACACTTTCTTGCGAGAACTAACATACATCAATGAGTGTGAGGAACAATATGTGCTTACCCAACCCAGCGTGAGCCGACCGAAGGACATCTGGGGCCCTTTCAGGACATATCTATGTGACAGGCTTACGGACAGCGAAACAGATATGTGAACGATGAACTGCTTAACATGTGATGATGCCATTGCTGTAAATTTACCATGAAATGCATTGACTGAGTGGTGTTGTAACTGCTGAGACCTTAATAAAAAGATGTTTAAAAAAAAAGAAAAAGTTTAATCTATCACATCCCCTTAACTATTCTTTGTTGTCCTAAAATGTCCTCCTCAATATCAAAGGTACATCAAGAGGAATGATAAAAGTGTGGCCCTTCAGGTTCCATCTTTCTCCAAAAGGGTTAGGCCCTACAATCCCTCTCTTAATAACATCAAGGGAGGTAAAAACATTTTTAGAAATAATAAGGAGGAAGAAAAAACAAATTTCCTTAAAAATGACTACATGTCCCAGAATCCCTCGGGGACTGTGATGAAGAGGAGGGCTGAAGGGGCATGTACAGCTAAAAGACAGGCAGGTAGGCCTAGTAGCTTGTGGTAGCATCAGGTAATTAACTTTAAGGGCCTGCACCTGAAGCCAGTTAACCCACTTGAGGGGCATAAAAGGCTCCTGCAGGAAGGAGCAGTAGAGAGAAGCTAGAGTAAGAGCTAGAAGGTCTGCAGCAATAGCAGAAGAAGAAGCAGAGCATGAGCCTGGAAGTTTACTAGGAAGGTTACCACAGAAGGGACGCAGGAGCGAAGGAAGAGCAGATTTTACCTACTGGCTCTGAGCTGGTCCTGTGCTCACAAACCCTACATTGCTGTGGCTGCATTGGAAGCGGCTGGTAGAAACTAGAAGTCTTTATGGGTGTGCCTAGTTGGTGTGAATGCAGAGCTCAAGTTGTGTATCCACCTGAGGCCTGTGTGCAGAGACAAACCGAGGGAAGCTGCAGAGAAGAAGACTGTCCATTATCGGGGCCGGATCTGAGACACATGTGCAGCAGAGGGGTGTGGGTCCCAAGTGTGCCAGAAGTAGCAGAAGCAGAAGCAAGAAAGTAGGGTAGTAGAAGCCGCACACAATCGCTGTGTCTTTAGAGCCAGCGAGTGAAGCTCTGCTCTTCCAAAGCACAAGAATTTACTTGCCGGTAACTGTAGCCAGCAGAATTCACACTTGCGTGGAAGTTGGAGCAGGTGAAGTTGTTTGCAGTTGTGTGAAATCTTCTATAACAAAGGGAATTTGTATCACAGGTTTTCAGCAAATGTTAAAGTGCTTGCGTACGAAGAGAATCTTTTCTTTCCCATTGTTGCCTTTAAAACCTTTACCGGGAGGTCGCGTGCCTCCTATTAAGCAGGAGAGCGTTATTGGTAATTGGTCAAGAAGTAGTAATTGACTTACCCAAAGTGTTACAAGAGCATTTCACTTCAAAGAAAGGTCATGTATGAGAAACTGTGTTGCCGGTTCCTTGTTAAAGCAGAACGCTACAAGAATAAAAGGGAACGCAAGTCAGAAGTAGAAGTTTACCATCAAAGAGACATCGCATATACCTAATTTCATTTCTGAAGTGAAGACTGACACTTGTAACATTCTGAACAAACATTTAATACTTGTAGAAGTTGCTGATGTCACGAACAGAACAAGCACTACCCGCCAATAGACAGTTCCTTTATTAAGCAAATCCAGCCCAATTAAGATCTGAACACCGATATTCTGAAGTTGTTGAAACTGATATCAACCAAGAATCCTCTGATACAAGGGTGGCAAGGTTATCCAAGGCTGAACAAGTGGCAATACAGCTTTGGGGTAACTACTTGATAGCAGAAGGTGTGTATAAAGCTGGGAAAGGGAACTGGGTGCTTGATGAACAATCTGTGAAACTGAGACTGTTGAAGTTGATATGAAGAAGCAGTCTAGAACCTGATACATATTTTTGTGGTAGCTGCAAGACTGTAAGGAAAGGCAAAGAGGCTGCCCTTTCTTATAACATAGGAAGAAGAGTGCCTTGCCAACCTGTGGAGGTGTCAAGTTGCCTTAACATATTTTTAACATACCAATCTGCAGCTGAAGCAGCAGAGCTGTGGTTCTCTAACATTTAGCCAGAAAATGTTGCTTTGAATGAAGTTGACTGTGAGGCAGAGGCGTCTGCTTTCACCTTATCAGTCACAGAAGGGAGTTGCCAAGGAAAGAGCAACCCCCTTAGAAGCAGCCTGACAAATTGCATTCAAGATGCAGAGTTTATAAAAGAAAAGTTGTTATTAAAGCACACGTGGTTATTTTCTTTTGAACTTTTTCATTCTATCCTGGACGGAGGTCACCCAGGACTACCATTGGTGCTGTTTTCTTTGTGGAACTTGGAAGGGGAACTTTTCAACAAACCAAGAAGGAACTGTTACCAGTGGATTTTTGTTTGAGTGAACTTTTGATTCTTTGGAACTTTTCAAGAACCGATGTAAGACTTTATTTTCCTTGGGAGAGGTTGACTTTGGACATTGTTTTTTAAATTGTTTATTGGTTAACATATCTTCAACCTTAACAATACACAAAATAAAATAACCAAACTCAAGAGGAGTAACATAAATAATACATATTTCATCTACAATCAAATAATCAGCATATAAAATCATCCCACTAAAAAAAGAAAAAACTGTATAACTCGTCTAACCTAACAACCATGTCTGCCCAGCTACACACTATTACAAAGATGCACCACCGAAACTGCAATGGAAAAAGGATGCCCAAATACACATTCCTCCCAGAATGATTCACAGTCAATATTATCACATAGGACAAAACACTTTTTATTTGTTATAATTATTTTTATTGACATTTGCAAACTTAACAAAAAGAATACCCCTCCTCCGAACCACTCCCTGACCCTTCCCCTCTCCCCTCAGGCAATGTCCAAAATCCGAGTGTTCACCAGGCTTAGTTGAATCTGATAGTCATCCCTTAGATAGTCTAGCAAATGCACCAATCCATCCTGAGCTTTTGGTTATCACTCTGCAAGTTATAGGTGACACATTTGTAAGGAACGCATGGTGGCAATAGTAAGACAGACACAAGTGACCACAGCTCAAGGGTGTTTATTGAACTTTCACAAGGGTGTGATGAACGTTTATCTAAACCTAAATCTACAGATGGGAGCAAGCTACAACCATCAAATAATTGTAGCGCAGTCCTAGTGGAGCTATTGCCAATCCTTACCACTAATTCACGCATTGGATTGGACAGTTATTTTCCTTTTCCTTTCCCTACCATAGTCTGGCTTCTGCCAGCCGATAGGGCAAGGGGTTTAGGAAGTCTGGATTATGGATGATGACGGGAGGAGAGAAATACATCTTTTTAAAATGACATTTAAAGTTGCATTTTGCAATATGACAAATGTCTTTTTACATATAATCACCATAATATATATATATATATTTTTTTATTTTTTATTTTCATTTAAACACCAAACAAACACAAAAACAAAACAAACAACAACTCACAACATTTGCTCTGGCACTTTCGGGTTTGAGTCCATATTGTTCATTATCGGCTAGGCCTCCTCCTTCTCGATCATGATGTCCTCACGCTGGCCTGTGTATTGCACCCGGGTGTGGGCGGGTCAGCTCTCGTCTCCCTCCGGGTCGCTTGAATCGCTCGTGCTGTTTCTGTCATTGTTTCCGAACAGGTATTGTACAAGAGTGTTCCACGCTAGTATTCTGGCTCCGCTATTACTTTCTCCCCTTTGCGTGGCCCTGGCAAAGACTGCTGTTTCTGCTACTGCCCACTTTTGTAGGTCCGCCCACCAGTCCTCTATCGAGGGTCCCGCACTTGCGTTCCATGCCATTGCAATGCGGCACTTCGCCAGTATTGTCATCAGATTTTTCATCTTTGCCACATGTGCCCTCTGCTTATCTCCCCTCGGGAACAGGCCCAATATGTAAGACACCGGCGACCAAGCTTGCATGTGAAATCCTGCCTTCAACGCCCTTTCTTTTATCGTGCTCCAGAAGACCATTACTCTCGGGCACGTCCAGGACATATATACCATGTCTGCTTGTTCTTCCTGGCAGCGTGGGCAGCTCCGGGTTTGTCTGTCCCCCATGTTCGACATTTTTTAGGCGTTAGGTATGCCCTATGCACTATGTAGAGCTGCATCTGCCTGAACCTTGCGTTCCTGGAAACTTTCTTTGCATACTGGAGGGCCCTGTTCCATTCCTCATCCTTGAAGGGTTGCTGAAGATCCTCCTCCCATTTTGCTCGCGTGTTCAGTGCCCTTGTGTTGATGGTGCCCAACAGTTGTTCGTAGAGCCTGGACACGGTGTGTCCCCCCTCAGAAACATCATACCAAGCGTCCAGCGCCCTTCCCATGTCTTCCTCCTCTGGTAGTCTCCCACCTCCTCCTTATTGCTTGAACCATGCTATTATATAGTATGAATTGGCCCCTGTGTATGTCTTGCTCCTCCACCAAGGACTGGAAGTCCACCCAGTGTCCTTCTTGCCACAGATCACCTATTTGGGCCACTCCTTTGTCTTCCCATTGTGTTCTGAACATTGCCAGACTTGCGATACGATGCCGGTATTTGCATGTCCACGTGGGTTGTGATGTCCTCCTATTACCGGCATGCCGGTATTTGCTCCCCGAAGGTGCGCGTGTACGCGCACATGCCGGTATGAGGGGGCACGGTACGGGCGGTGCCGGTATTGATGGGTTGTCGGTCGAAATGCCCCAGACCTGTTAACGATGCCGCTATTACCCTTCCGCCTTCCTTTTTTCATTACCTCCATTCTCGTAATGAGGCCCATATATTCCCTAAAAAAATGAAAATGTGCCCAAAAAAACGAGAACCAATGAAAAAGTTGTCAGTGACAAGTAGAGCTCTAATAATATTAATGCCTCATCTTAACAGGACTTTTAAGGGGAAGAACATCTTTTAATAAGCAGAAAGTATCCCTTTTGGCAAAGCCAATTACTTTTTTACTCCCTAAAAATGCATTTGACTCAAAGTAGGAAGCAAAATCTGATTAGAGCGCTGCTTATACCCCCGATATAGGAAGTTAAATGACATGTCACATAATAAAGTCTAAAGGTTTACCCACCCTTCCGCACCGCAGCCTATATAAAATTAAATAAGTGCCTTAGTGAGGTTTATTATGGAGCTGTGCTGAAGAAAATCACATATATATGCCTTTTAAGTTAATAGCATCAATTCATCAGAGATACAACTGATTGAGTGCCTTCTTCTGTAACTATGGATCCCTCTTCTGTATTTCGTTGTTATCTGTTAAATAAGAGGCAGAGGGATGCTAGAGACGATACACACAGAACGCATGGTTATATTGAAAAGCCTTCAGCAGCTGAGCATAGAAAGAAAAAGAAGGTGCTGTTGTATAGATGGGTACTATAATTTCCTATCCTGTAGCAAACAAGCAACACATTTCCTTCAGTGTACTGCCAAAATGTCTGACTTGATTTTTGAAATTTGATGCTTTGTTAATCTCCCGCAAGGAGTGATGACCTATGCTCTTCCACCCATACCCTTCCCCGGCCCCTGTGCTAGCCTCCAGTACTAGTTGATCGAGCACTGTAAAAAGTGAGGGATTGTAGCAGTAAACACTCACTGGGATTTTTGCAGATCCACAATACTTTGCAAGCAAGGCATATTTAATGCTTCAACATATGTACATTTGAAGAATGTCATGACTCTGCATGTACGCAATTCTTTTGCAGTGCATACAAGATTGTTTGCAACATACCCCACCCGTATATTATTGTGTAGGATTACACAGTACTCAGTGAAACCGTTTTTGTATAGCAGCGATTTACCATATAATGTGTGGAGATCTATGCCCAAAGGAACTCTGAACACTTGAAAACGAGGCAGTTTATGTGAAAAGCATTCTCCTGTCTGAATATCCGGTGCCTTGATACTATGGACGAGTAATCCCAGGCATAGTCCATACCCATTATCCCTTGTTGGCAAAGTAAATGATATTGCAATGTTGCTCTCCACTTATAGGGTAAGGTTAGTAAAGCAACAGTAGGAGACACTGAGCATCACATTGGTCTTCTCAAAATCCTTACAGGGCAAATTAATATTGGTTTATAATGTGTTTACTTGCAAGGGGGCCGCTTCAAAGCACTTGAGTGACATATGTACAAAGAAGAGGAAGCATGGGATAAAATTACATATCCAGGTAGCCTACTTACTTACAGTCAGTATCCGATATTTGAGCTGGTAGTCCGAGTGTATTGTGTGGGTGACGCTTTTGGTAAGGCACAATGAGTAACAGAAATTCTGGCACGTGAACTTTATTCAGGTTAGTCATATTAGTCATATTACAACAAACATAAAACAAGTGGATCTAGGTACACATCTTCTAACCTTTCACAGAGCCAAGAGATGAAGAGTCAAGGTTGTCCGATACTATCTTAACGTGTTCTGGGGCAGAAGTTCGAGTCAGAAGGTAAATGTGTGGTAGAATCAATCTTAGGAGTCATGGGTGGGGAGGGAACATATTTGGTTAATGTGTGCAGGCATATCTTGGTTAGATTCTTCTGTTCATGGAGCCAGTTTTTCATGTTTGTTTTTAACCTCTTATGTGTGTATTTTGCTGCTGTTAGGGATTTTAGGTGTTTACGGCCACCCTTGCATAGTAGTGTAATGCAAATGAGCAGAATATCAAGACAAGTTGCTTATTTTAAGAGAAATACAATTTCAAGTAATTGCTGTGGCTAGTGCCTTATTACATCTTTTTGACTAGGTGAGAATTGTCTGTGTGCGCTGCTAAAAATCTTCTGAGCGGCCCCCAGAAGGAAGCTGGGCAAGCGCACATGCGCACAGCTTGGGGGGAACATGGTGGGCCCTTGGCCCGCGCTGGACGCAGCGCAGCAGTAAGCACACGGACGCGCCTTTTGGTGTCACTGTAAGTGCAGAGCAGGAGACCGCTCAGCACCTTTATTAGTGCGGGCCACGTGGCCCCAACATGTGACTGGGCACAAGCCACGGCGCTCCTGCTCATGTTACAACATCCCATGCCAAGGGTAAAGGCAAACAAATGAACGTTTAAAATGGCGGTGGATATCTGGCTATGGAATAGGACGTGCTTTGTGAGGAGCTCCTGATGATCCGACTTTACTTTTGCTAAAGTTACCCGCTGAAACTGTAACGAGCGCCTAGAACTTTTGGGATCAGGGGTCGGAAGCTGCATGCTAAGTGGAGTTCGTGGGAGAAGTTCATGGTCCCGAGGAATCGTGAGATATATATGTTTTTGTTGGTACGGCTGTGTGGCTACTTCGGTGCCAAGATGGCGGCTAACAAAGGAGAGGCCTCCGAGGAGAAACGAAACGGATTCCCCGGGACTGCGGAACAAGGCTGCGGACGATTGCCTGGAGGACGAGTACAACAGGAAATATGGAAAATGTTCAAGATAGCACCGTGAGAGTGCCCGGCCTGGCGTACGCTAATGATGCCTTGGCGATCTGACTGCAGGAGGAGATAGCATTGGATACTTGGGCGACAAGGCCTACGGAAGTTGAATGGTGAGTGCGAGGCCATAGCCCACCCGTAAGACAATCCGGAGTGCCATCTTGAATGTGAGTTAGGAGACCTGGGAGCCAGACTATTGTCAGACTAAGGACAGTGCAGCAGCTGCACCAAGACGGAGCCGTACAGGAGTGGAGGGCAGCGCCATTTCGGCGAAAGGGTTGAGAGTCAAGTCCAAGCAACCCACGATGGAGGTTTTTACGAAAATGCAGCGGACCCCCTCGACATCGGTGCAGAGCATGGTCGTGACTCCCGCGGAAGACGCCCCCGAAGGGGATAAGCACCAGATCCTGGAGGCTATAACGGGACTGAGTGCTAAATGGGACTTGGCAATGGCGGACCTACGCACAGCCCTGGAGAATAAGATTGATGCTGTGGGCACGGAACTCACCCTGTTACGTCAAGATGTCAGGGCACTTGCAGAAAGAACCAGTGGTCTGGAAAGTGGGGTGAAGATCAATACCGACGTTAGCACGAACAATGTGAAGGAGATTCATGTCTTAAAACAACAGGTTGCCAACCTGGAAAATCATGTGGAAGAGGCGGAAGGAAGGGTGAGGAGGAACAACATCCGTGTGGTTGGTCTGCCGGAGGCGGAAGAAGGCCAAGACCCCACAAACTATGTTGAAAACATGATCATACAAGGGATTGGAGCAGGGAATCTTTCGCAAGGATTCACGGTGGAGCGGGCGCATCGCGCCCTAATGAGAAAACCCCGGCCGGGGGCCCTGCCAAGGCCGATCATCGCGAGGATCCTGAATTACAGGGATAGAGAAAAGATCCTTTAATATTTTCGTAAGGGCGGTACGATAGAGAGAGCATCCAGCAACATCACAGCATACCCGGACTATACGATACTGGTGCAAAGGAAGAGGTATAGTTACGTCGCCGTCAAAAGAAGGCTGAGGGCGGCGGGAGTCAAATATATGCTGCTGTATCCGGCACGATTGAAGGTGCTACATAAGAACAAAGCGCTATTTTTTGATACCCCGGAGGATAATGTCGCATGGCTGGACCTGCAGGGTTGCCCGGAACAAGAAGCGGATCGTGACCGGCAGGAGCATACCGAATGAAGATTTTGTAATACGGACATTGGGAGGGTGAGTGGGAGGAGGATCCTGATTGTACAGAGAAATTGTAACTGGCTGAACTTTGAGCACAATCCGAGCCTGGTGCTCGACATGGACTAGAATATAGTGAGTGTAACTGCAATTGATAACTGTCTAGCATCTGTATGCATAATATTTCTTAAAAGGAGCAACACCTACCCCGATAGATTATTAGTTTCCGCGCCCATTAAGGTGGCTTACCCTACTGAGCACTGAGTAGAAGGTTGTGCTAGGCAGGGCTAGATGTGGGGGTACCTGAGATCCTGGAATGGAGCTGGGCAACAGTTGGGGTGGGTGTGGTTGGGGAAGGGATGGGGGTGAAGAAGGTGGGGGGATGGGAAGTTGAGTGTGCGTGTGGTTATGGGAAGTTTAAGTTTTGTTTCAAGCCTATTTGGAGGAATCAGAATGTTGCACTTGCGGCGCATGAGGGGGCGGGATCGGCGGAAGATCGAGGGGGTGCTTACCAACGACTTATGGGAGACCTCAGGATAATAACGTGGAACGTCAGGGGCCTTAACAGTTATCTGAAAAGAAATAAAATCATGATGTATCTAAAAAGGCAGAAAATAGATATTGCACTACTACAGGAGACGTACTTGACGCGAGAGAAGTTGGACCTGGTTAAGAGAAAGTGGAGTGGGACTGTGGTGGGCTCGCCATATTCTGCGTACGCCCGAGGTGTGTTAATCTGGGTGGCACCGCATGTCCCGTTCCAATCGATACAAGAGGTAGTTGAAACTGATGGAAGGATGGCTATATTGCGAGGGCTGGTGGAGAGCAGAGAGGTATGCATAGTAAACACGTATGCCCCCAACCAAAACACAGCAGCATATTTCAGAGCCCTGTGTACCAACCTTAGTATGTGTATAGGGAGCGCGGTGATCTGGGGTGGGGACTTTAATTGTGTGCTGAATCCTGTGGTGGACAGATCTGATGGTGGGGTGGGTAAGCCTAGCCCGGCAGCAAGAGCGTTGCAGACGCTGCTAATTGATTTTGGCTTTACAGATGCGTGGAGGATGAAACATCCCACTGAGAGGCAGTACTCGCACTATTCAGCCCCACATCAACTGCACACTAGGCTTGATTATGTCTTTGCTACAGCAGATGTGATGTCTGAGATTACTCAAGTCGAATATAAGGCTAGGGTCCTCTCAGATCACTCGCCCCCGATCCTCGGATGGCAATATTGCCCCCCGAGGGCGAGGATCCCTACATGGCGTATCCGAGCAGAGGCACTTACAGATCCAGTCTTTAGGGAAGACATAAGGGAAGAGATTACCAACTTCTTTGAGGAGAATACTGAGAGTGTTGACTCCGCGGCACATTATGGGAAGCTTTTAAGGTGGTGATGCGGGGGGCAGCCATTGCTAAGTCAAGAGGGTTACAGGGTGGGGTCTTGGCTGACCTACAGAGGACGGAAACTGAGCTAGAAACAGCATTGAAGAACAGTGACGTAGACACGGAGCTGATACTCCAACTACGGCAACAATGTGCAGGGCATTGGGAAAGACTCTGCAATCTTAATTATAGGAAATATGTTGAGAGACAGCACGCGGGGGGAGATAAGACAGGCCGTCTTTTGGCCTGGCTATACAAAAGCGAGACCCCTAGGCCTCCGATTAGGACCATTATTAGGGAGGACGGGGATGAAGTGGCCACGCAAGAAGGGGTTAACAAAGAATTTGCGGATTATTACAGAGCGCTGTACGGGGATGATGAGATGAGTGACCAACGCAAGATAATTGAAACGTTAGAAGACATAGGGCTGCCCAAGATCAGTGAAGAGGAGAGAGAGGAGCTAGATGAGCCAATCACGTTAGAGGAGTTAGAAGCGGTTGTTAAGCAGTTGCCTACCTGTAAGACCCCAGGAGCAGATGGATTCCCCAGCAAATTCTATAAAGTATACATAGAGGAAATCCTCCCCCCAATGCTGGACATGCTTAATGAGGCGTTTGAGATAGGACGGTTGCCTGAGTCGCTCAGAGAGACGATCATAATACCGCTGCCCAAGCCCAACAAACCGGAGCATAGATGTGGTTCCTACAGACCTTTGTCGATGCTAAACCAGGACAGCAAGATTCTAACGGCTGTCCTGGCAAATCAATTGCAGAAAGTGATTGGTAGACTGATACATCCTGATCAAACAGGTTATGTCCCGAATAGGAATATAACACACAACCATAGGCGTCTTCACCGGGTTGTTGAATGGGGTAGCAGGAATGAAGGTGAGATGGCGATAGTGTCTCTAGATGCAGTTAAAGCTTTTGATTCCGTCAAGTGGTCATGGCTATTGGCTGCCTTGGAAGGGTATGGAATGGGGCCGGGCTATATAAGGTGGGCTAAGATGTTGTATAGTGAGCCGCTTGCCAGGGTCCGAACTGGAGCGGTGATATCCGAGAGATGGCAACTTGGTAGAGGCACCAGACAGGGGTGCCCCTGGACCCCGATGCTTTACATTTTAGCCCTGGAGCCTCTGGCAATATGCCTTAGGGCACAGTATGATGCGATAGGCATTGAGGTAGGAGAGGAACGACACTTGATATCCTGGTACGCAGATGATTTATTATTGTACTTGCAATTCCCAGAAGAAAATCTCCTATACATACTTGAAGTGATGGAAAGATATGCAGAGTTGTCGGGCATATCGTTGAACCCCCAAAAGTCTGTCATATTCCCGCTGGGTAACTATAAGGGGACCCCTGTGGATAGACTACCGGTGCTACAAGTACCATGGGCAACTAGCTCTTTTCGTTACCTGGGCGTAGATGTATACCACACGGTGGAAGAAGAACATATACATAATACAGAAGTAGCCGTCGAGAAAATTAGGAACAGCATGCAGTTCTGGGCAAAACTGCCCCTGGCGATTATGGGGCTAGAGGCAATGCTCAAGATGGTAGTCCTACCCAGGCTCCTGCATTACTTTAGTAATATCCCATACATGATACCCAAGAGGTTTTTCAGTAAATTGAACAGCATGTGCAGGGAGTTCCTGTTGCATGGTACCCGAAATAGAGTGGCGTTTTGGAAATTGCAGAACTTTTATGAAAACGGAGGTATCAGACTGGCTCATTTTGAGGTTTACTATTTGGCGGGACAGCTACAGTATGTGGCTAAGTGGCTCTCCGATGAAGTGACCCCTGAGCACAGGGTGCTTGAACAGGACTGCGCCCCGTTTTACTTGAAAGAAATTATCTGGCTGCCTGAAACCAAAATGAGGGGGCGTCCTGCGATGTTGAGGTTTGGGTGGAAAATTTGGCATAGGGCTTGTCGCTTGATGGAAGTCCCATGCCCGTGCCTCCCGCAGATACCGCTGGTTGCTTTGACAGGAGGGGATAATCAGTTGAGGGTGATTATTAGGACCTACTGGGAATCGGTGGGGCTGATAACGCTAGGCGATGTTTGGCAAGAGGGGTCCATTAATGAGTTTGTAGAACTCAGCGAAGAGGCGGGGCTACATACGGGCCAATATGTCACGTACATTAGGTTGGTGCGGATGATTAAGAACACCTGGCCAGAGACAGTTTTGATAGAAGAACCAGATACAGTTTTCGGAGCAATATATGATATATCCGAAGGAGAGCATGAGATCTCGAGATTGTATTAGATGGTGATGGCTAAGGTTGGGAAAGAATTAACACATCTGAGACTGGACTGGGAGGCGGAAGTGGGGGCCCCAATGGAGGATGGGGTTTGGGAGCGTGCCCTGGGCTATCACAAAAAAGTGTCTAGAAACGCCAGATTAAAACAAATACAGCTGTATGTAACGCATAGGGCATACATGACCCCTTTGAGGATATCCAAGTTCCGAAACACTGGAAGACAAGCGTGTCCCAAATGTAACTTAGAAAACACTGACATGACACATATGTTTTGGTCGTGCCCGATCATTGGGTGTTTTTGGGGAGAAGTGGCGCAGAAACTGGCTGATAAGGGGGTTACTCTTGTTACAGACACGGCCTGGGTCTGCTTACTGGGCGGGTTCCCTAGGCCACGGAAACTCAAGCATATTGAGAAACTGAGAAATCTAGCGTATGTGCTTGCAAAACGTAGGATTGCCATGGGGTGGAAGAAATGCCACAAGCCTAAGGTGGATGTATGGTGGAAGGACTTGTAGAAATGGGCGGAGGCTGAAACGGTGGCATGGCAAGAAGCGAGTAGCCTGGCTGGAGAAGGGGAGGCGGGCACCCTGTTGGCTTGGAAATCGCTAATAGCAGAATTGTTTGGAGTAATATCAGATCCAACAGACTCCGAAGAGAACGAAACCCGGCCGCATGTGCCAGACATTGAATGAGAGTGACAAATAGGCTCATGGGGGGAGGGAGGGGTTATGGGAGCAGTGATTAAGATAAATTGATTTGTAATAGAACTATTATGATTATGCTGCTTGTTTGGTTTGTGTTGTTTTGTTTGCATAAAATCAATAAAAGAAATTTAAAAAAAAAAACCGTTTAAAATGGCATGCGCTACAACAACTGCTAACGCTCACGCTCACGCTGTATGTAACCTCATAACACAGATATACACATTCTTTTTTTGTACGCACTAGCTACAAGGGTGCACTACCAGGGGTTAGGAAGTTAAGTTCATTGTCTCGTGAAGGGTAACTCCCTTTTACGCTTGCAGTTCTGGCCATCATTGATTTCAAGCTGTTCTACAGGGCCTACTTTACACACGTATCACTTTTGCAGTCTTTGGTCTGCTATACACTTGGGCACATATATACATTGGGGTGTAGCACGCCTATGTGCTTTGTTACTACAAACTTTATTAGTCCAATGCGGAAGTGTGGGGTGGCCCCACTGGCCGGAAATGCCGCACCGGGCTACTGGGTCCACATCAGCAGATGGTCACAGGGCACTCCCTCTGTGTCAGCTCGCCCATGGTGGAAAGCGCTCCACTAGCCGGCAAAGCCGCATCCGGGGAGAACGGTGGCCCATCGGCAGTCGTCTTGCCAGCAGGTCTCTGGCCCGTCTGCTGTAGGGTGGTCGTCCAGAGGGCCTGAGTGGTGTTCGTCTCTTCACGGCAGACAGTAGACTGGAGTCTTTCAGGCTCCGTTTCACCATGAGGATAGGGGCCAGGGAAGGACACTCTCCTTCCATCCCTCACCAGGTGAGGAATCGCTGGATGGCAGCGGCCAGACCCTTGCCCAGGTTCCCCCTTCAGGCGGGAGTTCTTACTTGTTACCGCTGTGAGGGCAGTCCCACGCTGTTGCAGCTCCCTGCTGCCGGAGTTGGCACTTGCAGCGATCAGGGCCTTGCAGTGCCCAGGCCTTCCCTCGGCTTCACAGATGGTACTTGCGTTGGAACTGTGGCGGCGACGGCCGTGCAGTGTTCCGGCTCCCCTAGTCAGGAGCTCTTCCTGGCCTGCCATCTGCCTGACCGCACAAGCACTCTCTTTAGGGCGAGCCGTGGCCTGGCTGGCTGTTGTTCTTTTATGGCCTCCCCCAGGCAGGAATTCTTCTTTGCTCTCTTCTGGTGTATGGCCACTGTGGCTGCGCAGTTGCCGCATCGCTCCCGGGTGTTGGTGATGACATGGACGTACCCCGCTGCGTGATCCGCTCCTTGCCCGTTGGCGGCAAGGATAGGCAGTCACTGTAGTTGCGTGCGTGAAGCCGTGGCGGCGCCAGTTGCTGCCGCCCTTTTCTTCGCTCGCAGGTAGGTGCTGACGGCACCCTGTTTGGTCCAGGCTCACTTTCGTGCTCATCTTCTGCCCGAACGTATGAGCACTCTCCTTGGGGAGAGCTGCGGTCGTGCCATCTGTGGGCTCCCTTCCAGGCAGGACTAGCTTGGGGCGCAGAACAGGCAGCGTTCCATGTTCTGCTCTCTGCGGGCTCCCTTGCAGGTGGGAGTAGCTTGAGGTGCTTGGGTGCAGGATGGACAGCAGTCCGTGTCATGCCATCTGCAGGCTCTCTTCCAGGCGGGAGTGTTCACTTACTGTCCTGGGCTCCAGGGTACAGCCCCAGCAGCAATGGTTCTTGCCGTGCCGCTCTACTCCCGTTGAGTGTTGGGGACGTGCCCCACTGCATGACCTGCTCCTGACCCATTGTCCGCAAGGATAGGCAGAGTCACATTGGTGGCTTCAAGGGAAAGCCCCTGCAGTGCCGGGTCTTGCTGTGCCGTGCTTCTTCTTCGAGTTTCTCCCCCAGTCAGGAGGTGCTTTAGGCAGCGTACCTCTCCTCCAGACGGGAGTGCCTTGTTGGAGGCAGTGCACCTCTCCCTCTGACAGGAGCACCTTTCGAGTGTCCACTGGTCCAAGGTGTTCCTCTGGCGGTTGCCCCAGGCAGGGGTCTGTAGTGCTGTTGCGGCATGAGCTGACAGTCCTCGCCCAGGCAGGAGTACATATTGTCCATGTGGCGGCATGGGCCGCTTGCTCTCCCCCCAGTAAGGAATATTTGGGGCGATGGAGCAGCACAGGCTGTTTTTCTCAAGTGGGCAGGAGGTCACCTGCTCCCCCTCCGTGCCCTCCCCAGGCAGGAGCAGCATCCAGAGGGATCCCTGCTCCTATGCCATCATCCCTGGGCAGGAGACTTACTTGCGCTCTATTTGATGACAGCGTGAGCCGCTTTCTCTCCACTGGGCAGGAGCTCATTCCTGTTCATGGCAGCGAGTGTGCTGCATTCTCCCTCACCCCAGGTGGGAGAAACGTGCTCCCTTCTTGTTTTTTTCTTTTCTTCGGCAGCGCAGGGAGGGACCGGGCCATGCGCTCTCCCTGTGACAGGTGGGAGCACTGCCCCTTTCAGTCTGCTGCAGCTGCCTAGGGCCTCGCCGCATCTCTCTGTTCTCCCAGGCAGAAACATTCATTCATTTCTTTTTTTTTTGTTGGCAGCGTGGTGCTGTTCCCTCCCTGAGGCAGGTGGTCATCACTGCAGGCCGCAGTATCAGCGGGGCGAGCCAGACTCGTCTCCCTCGGGCAGGAGATTCAAATGATTGTTTCTTTTTTTTGCATATGTGGTGTATGCCGCGCTCCTCACTGCTAGGCAGGGGAATGCTGCGGGTGGCGGCTCTGCTGCTTGGGGGTGCTAATTACAAATTACTGGCTCGATCGCTCCCCAGGGCAGGAGCTTACCTTTGCTGGATACGGGGACGAGGCCTGCGCCATGCTCGCGCTCCGTGCCTCCAGAAGCAGCGACGGCCAGCAGTCTCTTCCCCGCCGTGTTGGGGCTCCCTCAGTCAGGAGCCTTAAGGCAGCCAGTCTCCCTATCCCTGGCGGAGCCCCCACGGGTGATGCCGACAGGGCTCTCTGGCCCTCAGTGTCCTGCCTGGCACCCAGCACGGCAATGGTGTGAGAAACAGGTTGTGTTCTTCTTGGGATCGACATACATCCAATCCCATCCTCGTCGCCAGTTGTTACAGGGTGTTGCCGGTAGTGTGGTGACTGCCCCTTTAAGGGCATTCACACGTGGCAGAGTGACGTAACTCTGCTGCGTGTGCCTTAAATAAACGGGGCGTTCCACAGCCGTATTAGAGCAATCGTGGAGCCCGGACTGTGAGCATGCTTGTCTTTGCGCTCTGTGACAGGGAGGTTAACGGGGGCCAGGAGGGGAACCTGGCCCCTCGCAACAGTGGCAATGAGTCAAGGGAGCATTCCGACACGCGCACACGGGCGCAGGCGGTGAGAAACTCAAAGTCGTTTTCTCCGGTTTTCATGTCGCGGAGCCGGCAGATTCCATGCGATCGGCCGCCATTTTGACCACGCGGTGAAGACGGTTGCGGCTCCTACGAGGAGTGCTTGTGCACCCCCCACGTGGAATTTTTAGAACCTCTACACAGGGGACAGGGGACATTGTGCTGCACATCCTTCCTTGCACTCTTCCTGGGTGTTTGGACATTGTTGGAAGGGGCTACTGTGTGTTGGCCCTGGGGATGGGAGGGGGGGGGGGGTTTAGTGGCAAGTGGCCATACGTCCAATTTCTTTACATTTTGGACTGGGCTCCAGGCAGGGCCTTTGGTGGCTGTGTGGTGGTGGAGAGGAATCATGTGAAGTGGCTGCAAGGGCGGTGTCTGGCCAATATCATCACACTCCACATCTTGATGCAGTTTTGCCTGGAGGAGGTTATTGGTGAGGACAGCAGAGTGGCCACACTGCTTTACTCAGCGGGACCGGCGGTGAATGAAGTCTTTCAGTCCCTGACACTGGCTGATACGTCGTACATGGTGGCCAAAAATGTTGGCCGCTTGCCAACATGGATTATGAACGCTTTGTGATGTGCAGTGCCAGACAGAAGGACTATGAGTCTCTGGACAACTTCTACGGACGGCTGCGCCGGATGTCCCCCTCATGCGCCTGGGAAAATCCCCAAACAATGATTAGAAACCAAATCATACAGGGATGTTCGTCTGGCAAACTGTGCTGGCAGGTGCTGCGGGAGCCCGGACTCACGCTGCCTCGCATATTTGAGCTTGGCCGCTGCCAAGAGGTATCGGGGGTGCGTGTTTCAAGAATGGAGGCGGCTGTGCGTCCAGGGAAGATGGAAGACTTATGTGCTGTGGGCCATGGCCAAGGCGGAAGAGGAGCCCGACATCCAAGTGGGGGCTAGTAGGGCAGAGGTAGCAGGGCCCTCAAATCATGCACAAAGTGTGGGTATGACCTCCTGCACCCCGCAGAATGCCCATCGCAGGGGAAGGCCTGTGGACGGTGTGGGGCATTGGACTATTATGCCTGCATGTGCAGGGCTCCGTTGCCGGTGTTGGTACCAAGGGGGCCAGTGCGGGCAGGATTCTTTAGACCACAGCGCCCACCCAATGTCTCCCAAATAGACCAAGGGGAGGATGTGCACCTCAAGAGGAAGAGGAGAAAGAGGAGAACATCTTTTTCATCTCAAGCATCAGTGCGTTTCGTGCCACCACCAGAAGACAGCCACGGTGCCTTGTGAAGGTAAACGAATCAATGGTGCCGGTGGACACTGGGTCATCAGTTAATGTGATGGCCAGGGTGCACTACGATGCCATGGTGGTGCTGCCCAAACTACTGGCTGGGGTGTTTGTGGCCAATGTCGAGCATGGAGGGTCATCCATCAAGGCCAGATTTTATGTAACAAGCGTCAGCAGCAGCACCCTCCTGAGTTGTGTGGCGGCGGAAGCACTGGGCATTGTGAGTTTTGAGTACTCTCTGTATGTGGAAGACGTGCAAGGGCTGCTGGCGCAGTACAGCCAGCAATTCGAGGGAATTGGCTGCATGGCTGGAGACCCAGTGAGGCTGCATATTGACGAATCAAGACAACCGATTGCGCTGAAACATTGCTGGCTCCCATTTCCTCTGTCGGATCTCATTGACAAAGAGCTGGACAGTTTGGTGGCACTAGATATAATTGAGAAAGTGGATGGCCTAACCCGTGGGTGTCTCCAATTGTTATTGCACGGAAGCCCAAGCAACCTGACTGTGCGAATTTGTGTGGACATGAGGCTCCCAAATAAGGCATTTAACGTGAAAGACACATCACCCCCACAATTGATGGTATCATTGCAGAAAAGGGGCACGCTTCTTCTCGAAACTGGACCTTTGGGCGGGGTACCATCAAGTGGTATTGCATCCGGATTCACGGTACATAACCCCCTTTACCACACACAGAGGCCTCTATCAATACAAGCGCCTGAGTTTCGGAGTGTCATCTGCGGCAGAGGTATTCCATCATATCATTTGTTGGGGCCTGACTGACTTGGATGGAATCCTCAACATCAGTGAAGACATCCTGGTGTTTGCAAAGACGGAGGCGGAGCACCTGGAGAGGCTAGTGAAGACCCTGGAATGGCTGCAGGCACTCGGACTAACTGTGCACAAGGACAAGTGTGAGTTCTTCAAGAAGATTATCAAATTCTTCAGATTCGTATTCAAAGAGGAGGCGTATCACCTGATCCCCGTAAGGTCAAAGACATTGTGGAGGCAAGGCCCCCGGAGAATGTGTCTGAAGTCTGAAGTTTCTTGGGGATGGTCACTTAGTGTGGCCGGTTCATCGGCAACCTAGCATCCAGGTCAGAGCCCCTGCAGCCCTAATCAAGGAAGAGGCAACGTGGCAGTGGGGTCCCCTTGTTCCCGGATTTCTGCATCTTGTTCAGGGGTGTAGTCCTCTCATTGGGGCAGGCGGGTCCGGGGTTTGTACTTCATCATGAGTTCTGCCAGTGTTCGGCCTGTTGTATCATGGGGGGTGTTTCTGTAGCTCCTGAGCATGCGACATATCGCTTGTGGGTGTGGCATTTGGCCCAGAAGGGCCTTTTGTCTTGTCAATTTGATGGTGGCCATAAATCTTTCCACCAATTCCTGTTGGCTTGGGGCCATAGCGGGGTGATTTTTTGATGGTGGAAGCCTAGGTGGTCGGCTAATTTCCTGAATTTGTGCCCTTGAAATGGGGGTCTGTTGTCGGTCTTTGAATGGGGCATACCCGCCACAGTACTGAATAGCTCATCTATCATTGGTGCTGCATCGTAGAATGATGTCGATGGTATCTATTTGACGAATGGGAAACAGGAATATTCGCCAATTGCTACGAGTAACTGTCCTCCTTCTTCGAGGGGCCCGTAGAAGTCTATTGCAACTCTTTGCCATGGTCTTTCGGGTAGCGGCGTTAGTTGCATTGGGTTTGGGTTTGTTATTGGTGCCACTTTTTGGCAGGACTCACAGTGGACTTGGACGTCTTCCACTATTACGTCCATGTATGGGAACCATACGTGATTCCTCAAGATTTTCTTGGTGTTTTCGATTCCTCTGTGTCCTTCGTGGGCTATTGCCACTAGCGCCTTCCGGAGGTGTTTTGGGGCCACCAGTCGGTTACCTCTCAGTAGTATACCTTGTTCTGTAACCACCAGCTCTGCTTGTATTTTGGCTAGACGGGATAGGTCTTTCTTGTCAACCTCCCCTCTCTCGGCATATTTTGCATGGATGTTCCTCTTGTTACCACTGGCGAGGCATATTGCTGCCTGTATGGTGGGGTCATTCTTGCTTCTGGCAGCGAACTCCTCTGCTGAGATGGTGGGGGGCATAGCGTTGGTGGACAGGTATGCAATGTACTCCTCCACTTCTCAGACCAGTGTGGCATCAGTGTTGGCGGTCGGGTGGCGTGATAAATAGTCTGCAGGGTTGGTATCCCCACTCGGCTTGTGTATGATGGTATAGTCGTACTCTTGGAGGCTGATGCCCCATCTCTGAATCTGGGGAGGCATTTTTGTTTGGGGTTTCCGAACAGGGAGAGTAGCACTTGATGGTTGGTGATGAGCGTGAAGCCCCTGCCGATTACGAAATGATGGAACTTTTCGCAGGCCCATACGGCTGCCAGACTCTCACGTTCTGCCTGCGAATAGGCTTTTTCAGTAGGATATAGGGCTCTGCTGGCATATGAGATGACCGCGTGTCGGGTGTTGTCCCCGGGGCTGGTTTGGGTCAGGATGGCACATAGGCCAACGGGGCTGATGTCGACGGTGATGATGGTGGCCCAGCTCGGCTCAAAGTAGGCCAGCTGTCAGTGAATCGCCAGACTCTCTTTGATGGCTTGGAAGGCCTCTTGGCATTGTTTGTCCCACTTGAAGAGTAAGTCCTTCTTGAGTAAGGCCCTGAGGGGTTCGGTGGTAGTGGCGTAGTTTGGGAGGTACCCCGCCATCCCTAAGAAGGATCTCAATTCAGCAATATTCATGGGGCGTGCAGGTTGTTGATGGCCTTAATCTTTTCCGGGTCAGCCGTGATGCCCTTGTCTGAAAAAATGTGCTTGAAGAATCACAGGGTGGTTTTGTTGACATCGTACTTGGGGCCGTTGAGGGTTAGGCCTGCGTCGTGCAAGATTTTGCATACAGTGAGGAGCGCTTTGTCGTGTTGTTCCTGGCTTTTCCCTAAAATGAGAATGTTGTCACTGTAGTTTAGAGCATTGACCTCCGGCGATATCAGTTTCCGTATGGTATCTCGGAAGATCTTCGCCGCCGGGTATATTCCGAAGTTGAGGCGTTTATTTCAGAATAGCCCTTCATGGGTGACGAAGGTGGTGATTGGTCTGGAAGCTGGGTCTATGACAAGTTGGTGGTATCCCTGGTTTAAGCCTAGTTTGGAGAAATGGGTAGCCTGGTTTAGTCTGACGAGCATATCCTCTATGCTGGGTCCCGGGTGTCTCTTTATTTGTATGGCTGCGTTGGGAGTGCGCATGTCAACACACAGGCGCAGTCGACCATTGTCTTTGGGGACGACGAGTGGGGATACCCAGGGCGTGGGTCCCTCCACCTTCTCAATGATGTCATTTTGCAGGAGCAGGTGTAGTTTTCTGGTCAGCTGCGCTAGGAGGTGGAATCCGACTTTGCGTGGGTGTTGGGGGACAAGCGTGATCTATGGGTCAATGTGCAGCTTGATGACCGAGTCCTTAAGCATCCCCACACCCTCAAACAACTTGAGGAAGCCGGTCTTGTGGGTCTCCATGTCAATGGTTTGGTGGATTATTGACCTTACTTCTTGTCTGCCAGGTGGGTAGCCTTTTATTATCTCTGCCGGGTCGTATTGAAGATCGATGAGTGCCAGGGCTCTAGCCGTCCGATAGCTGAGGAGGCACCGTCCCACTGACAGACTTGGTATGACATGGATGGCAGTGCACACTGTGAGACCTCTGTGGGACAGGTCACAGAGGAACTGACCTTTGGATGCTAGTGGGAGTGTCACTCCCCATTGGAAGATGTGTGTGCGTGATTTGCATAGGGGGTAGAGGTCTGCTATTATGTGATACAGTTCTTCATTCATCACGTTGACGGTAGCCCCTGTGCTGACGATGAATTGATTCTGGGTGTCTCCCATTTGCACTGTTACTCTGGGGGCTAGTGTGTTGTCCAAGGTGCTGAGGAGTCTGACATACTCTCTATCACAGCCGTCTTGTAGGTAGAGTGGGTAGTGGTCGACTGCAATCAAGGTTCTTGGTGGTGAGTTATTATACGGGTCATAGTCCGATGTAGTGGTGGCGGGTGCATTCCCTTCTTGCTCCCTGGTCGCTGTGTGTCCTCTGACGTAAGTGTCATCAGGAGTGGTGGCCTGCAGCCCAAAGTGGGGTTGGTAGTCGTATAGCTTGTGTAGCTTCCTGTCGGGTTCAATGTGGAGGCTCTCCGGGGCCCTGACTGTATCCAGGGAGGCGGTGGGCGCCGTCAGGTAGGTCATCCATCTTTCAAATGGTCGCCGGTCATAAGGCTCCCTTGTCTGTTCTGGGTGCCGTCCAGGGCCTTGTGTTGGTGGTGGTCGGTATGATCCCACGTCAGGAAGCTTCTGCCTGCATATGGCCTGGAAATTGTTTTCTTGGCCATAGTGCATACACCTTTGAACAATTTCTGGACACGGAGCTCTGTGGGGGTACTCAAACCCACATCTGTAGCATTGTTTGTCGCTCTGAGGCCGTTGTAGTGGGCCTCTGAAGGTTTGCCTTCCCAGGGGGTAGAGGGCAGGATATTTTGGGTACGGTGAGAGGGCTGTGATTGTGTCTTTCTTCAGGTTTTCGATGGCTGCGGCTTGGACGTCGACTTGTTCATACACACGTGCTAGGTGGAGGATTTCTTGTAGGGAGAGTGTTTCTTCAGGAGGTGCTTCCTGAATAGGGATGAGATGCACCCTTCAATGATTTGCAGCCATATCGCCTCGTCATCGTTGAAATTGGCGAATTCACATTTCAGGATTTTCCTTTGTAGGCAGATAAAAAATTTGCCAATGGATTCATGTGCTTGTTGGGCGCATTGGTTGAAAGCGTAGTGCTCATAGTCTCTATTGGGGGTTACCACTAGTTTGCTATTGATGGCAGCGAGGAGGCATTGGTATGTGTTTCTTTCTTGTGCTGGTATTGTCCTTATTATGTCCTTTATTTCTCTTCCAGCTACATTTGTGAATATGTTGATCTTGTTGGGTGAGTCTTGGCTCCCTATGGCGCCTACGAAGTCTTCAAACTCTTCAACCCATTCCTCCCACCTTTGTCCCTGGTCATGATGTGGGTTGAGGGTAAATGCGTTGGGGCGTCTCATGAGACTGGCGTGGGACGTGGGACGTGGGACCAACGTTAGCTAGGGATTGTGCCCCTGCATCAGCAGCCGTGTGATCACTCATGGTGTGAGGGATGTGTGGTGGTGCTTCGCGTGGTCGCCGGGCCTTGTTTGTTGCTCATGGGGCTTTCTGCAGGGTGGGATGATCTTTCTTGGTTCGCTACGCTTCTCCTTTTGGCAGTCCTGGGTGGCGTTGTGCGGTCAGTTGGCTTGTGGCGTAGTGATCAGTGGTCTCAGGGTAGATGGTGTAGGCTCAGGCGTGAGGTTGTTGACAGTATTCAATGTGGGGACACGCTGTGTCTCTGCGGTGGCATATGAGGCATGGTGGGTCGCTATCCTCCCACTTCGTGGGTTCTCTTATGGCATTGCTCTATTCTGTTGGCCTGCGCATTGGGGGGGCCGCCATGGTCGAGGAGGTGGGTGCCCCTCGCAGTCTGTTTCCTGTTGTCCCTCTGTGGGCCTGAGGGTTGGCAGCGCTGGTGGCCTGCGTGGTGTGGCCCTTTCACATGTCCCATGTTTCTTGCACTTTTTCCATGTGTTGTTTGTTGGGTAGGCCCACGGGGCTGGCTGCTCTGGGGCCGAAGGATGTCCTTATCAATGTTGTTGGGCCTCTTCTCTTTTTTTTTTTTGTACGTTTGCGCGAGTGTGTTGGCGTCCAGTGCAGGGCTGGTTGCTGTCGCTGCTCTCAGCTAGCGGCCGCAGCGGTGGGGGAGGGCTGTGGGTTTTTTACCAGCGTGCCTGGTGTCTCCCCTTTTGGGCCACTGCAGTCTTCTCCTGGTAGCCAGGCTCCTTCGTTCCTTCTTACAACTGCTAGGCTTCCATGGCGGTCTTCTACTGCTCTCCGGTTCCTCTGTGTTACGACACAGGCCGCTGGGCTCCTCACCCCTCCATTGGCCTCCTCGCTGTGGCGCGTGCTGCTGAGCACAGTCGGCCAGCCGGGCTCCACTTCTCCTTGGACGTCCTCGCTTCAGCGCGGCAGCAGGATACCTGCCGCAAAATCCGCTGGGTGTCCCTTGGGCACCTACACAGCAATTTTACAGCTGGGCTCACTGCAACGTCGGCCCTCCTCGGTACTGCAGAGTACGATGACCCACCTTTGCTGCAGGCGCCGTTGCCTGCTCCTTCTGCTCTTCCCTGCTGGGCACACGGCCCACCCTGCCGTACACCGTGGGACACGATGGCCTCGTCACCAGTTGTTGGCCCCCTCCCCAGGGCCTTAGCACACCATTCCAATGATTCACACAGAGCCAACATCAGTTCCAACTTCTTTTATTCTTCCACTTACATCATTCCCTCTTCCCATGCCCCTCCCCTTCCTCCCTCCTCCCACAAACTCCTGCCCTGGGGTGCTCTCTTTCCCTTAAAGGGCCCGCTCTTCATTCACCCATAACTATGAGGAGAGGACTCCGGCCCCGGCAGCTAAATCCGGAGGATGAAGTGCTTGTGAAGAGCTGGCACCCTCAAGACAAGCTGTCATTAACTTATAAGCCCGGTCCAATGGACTTTGTGGCAGTGCGTGGTTCCATGGTGACCGCATTGGACAGAACTGCCATCGTCACCCGCAATGCCAGCTTCTTCAAGAAGGTTGGAGAGACAAGGCCGGAGGCCATTCTAAGAAGAGACTGTGGTGATGTACCAGACGAGGGCAGGGGCCTGGCCCATCCGCCGAGTTCCCCAGGCCGGGGGGACACAAGTGAGGAGGGCCCGATCCAGGAGGCGGGCAGGAGGTATCCCCAAAGGGTCAGTAGGGGGAAGCTTGCCCATCTCAATGACTATGTCTTGGACCCCTGAACTGTTGGCCCAGCCCATGGGTTGACAAGTGACTTATGGGACTGAGAGGAATGTGATTAAAGGGGTGTTCATTTTTATGGTGCAGTGTAATGTTGTTGAAGTGTTTGTATTTTACCTCTTTGGTTGTTTGATATGAAAGAGGAGGAGTGTGGTGACTGCCCCTATAAGGGCACACACACATGCGGCAGCGTGACGTTACTCCGCCGCGTGTGCCTTAAATAAATGGGCCATTCCACGCCCACGTCAGAGTGACCTGTGATGTCCACGAGATCTGTGACTGACAGGGTCAATGCAGATCACGTGGGCTAAAGTAAATAAAAGGGAGCGAGAAAGCCTGCCAAGGCAATCTCCACTCTGACACCAGAGCCGAGTGTGTGTCCCGTGTCTCCTTGCTACCCTGCGCAGCGTGCCCAGCCTGCAGGCCCCGCCTGCCATTCCTGTCATCCTGTAAGCCTGCAGGCCCTGCCAGCAGCGCACATCACACTGGCGACGAAGGTGGGGGAAGCAGACCCACACCTGCTGCAGCTCTGCTCATAACAGCGAGTCACGCTGACCCAGCACTGCGTCGGTAGAACGCCTGAGGAAGAGAAAAAAAGACAGTAAATGCGCTGCATGCGCGCACCGACAAGAGGCAGCATCCCTCAATCCCTCACCGCCTACTACGCTGCAACCTCCAGCCCATGGCACAAGGCCACCTGCTATGCCCCTGTCAAAAAGAGGCACACCACAGGCCAAGAAACCTAAACCTCCACAACACAAGCCACCCAAGGCGCAGTGGAACGCCTCTGGCCCCAAGCGTCCACAGCCACAAAGCACTACACAGCACCAGCCCCGAGCCTCACCCAGTGGCCCCACCAGCAGTGAACCACCACTGAACAAGGCAGAGGATGCTGCACCTATCACTGGCAAGTGACCCAGCAAGACCACTAGGCAGCGACAGAAAAAGGCACATTTGAGGGGTGTGGGACAATCACCAAGCGCACATGCCCTCCTGTGAACCACGCACCATGGCAGAGGACCCCACATAATGCCACCGAGGCAGCAAGACCGGAATCTCGACACCAACATGTGGCTAGACACAACACAAGGAACATTTATGCAGCCATTTCAACCTTTTGGTCCCTGTGCAGGGCCCCGCTGGGAGCTCTGGATCCAGCAAGTTGAGCTGAGCCTCCAAGCATGCGACATCATTGTAGAGGAGAAAAAAAGGACATTCCTTATGCTTAACCATGCACCATGGCCCTTAGACTATTCAACGGACTCCCGAACCTTGGCACAGAAGACTATGAGACGGTGAAGGACGTCCTCACAAGGAAATTCAAGCCCCAAGTCAGCCCCGACTTTGAACGGTTCAAAATGAGCCAAGCCAGACAACACCCACAAGAGAGCATCGATGACGTCCACGGCTGGTTGCGGGAGATGACCATCGGCTACGACTTTCGGGACGACCATTTCGCAGTGAGGCAACAGGTCATACATGAACTCTCCTCCAAAAAACTCAGGAGATCCATACTGTCAGAGACGAACCTCCCGCTAGAGACCATCCTGACCATGGGGCGACAATGAGAAAGAACAGACGAACACGTGGCAGAAATGGAGCAAATGATCAGTCACCTGCCACTGGATACAGAGACGCCGTGCAACAGCATGACCTCTATCAATGCCCTGCGGCAGAACAAACCCCCACAAGGGCAGGCAGCAAGCAAGCCCAGAGAATGCCTGTGGTGTGGCAGACAGCAACACAAAGGAGAACCCTGTCCAGTTTACGGCACCACGTGCTACAAGTGTGGAAAGGTCAATCATTACGCTTCAGTATGCCTAAACTCCCAGAGAACCAAAGACCATTCGCCCCAGAGGAGAGCTCAAGACTGGAGGAGCGACACAAGTCCCGAAAACGCACAAACATTCTGCCCCAGACAACCCGACCAACGGCAGCATAGACAACCCAACCGAACCTGTGACACCCGGAGAGGACGGACCCAAGCAATAGAAGGAGAAGACACAGATAGCAGCAGCAGCAATGACGATCAGCCAAGCCACATGAACCGATACCAAGACATGAGAAAGTCCACATGATCTCAGCCATCAAGCCGGCCCACGGCAGGCTCCACAACGACAGCAGATCACAACGCAGCTGCACCATCACCGTAGGAGCCATCCCAGTGATGATGATGGTAAACACGGGAGCAACCGTGAATGTCATGCACACGGTACGACAAGCTAGACCCCAGGCCACCCCAGTGGTGAAAAACTGTACAACTATTCACATACGGTTGCAAAAAGACCCTCCCAGTCGTAGGATACTTCAAGACAATACTCACACACAATGAGAAGAGCTGCAGAACCCGCATCTATGTGGTTGACGCAGGAATTGAAACGCTACTTAGCTGCCCAACTGCAGAGAGGCTAGAGCTAATCCTGTTCACCTTCACCATTCACTCCTGAGAAATGGACCATCTGCTAGCCAAGCACAGGAAACTATTCCAAGGCATTGGATGCCTAAAAGGGAGGACAGTAAAGCTCCACATCGACCCCACAGTTGAACCGAGGACAGTCCAGCACCGAAGAGTCCCCTTCCACATGAGGGTGGTAGTTGAGACAGAACTAAACAATCTTGACAACCTTCGAAAAATCGAGAAGACCACAGGCCCCACACCCTGGGGTTCCCCCATGGTTGTGACTGCGAGAAGCCCAAGCAGCCCCAAGCGTGCGGATATGCATTGATATGCGCCTGCCAAATGTGGCAATTGGGCGAGAAAGACACACAGTAGATGAACTAATTGTGGACCTGACAGGCACCACAGTCTTCAGCAAGCTGGACTTAAGGTCAGGGTACCACCAGATCCGCCTGGCAAAAGAATCAAGGTATATCACGACTTTCTCGTCACACCTGAGGCTGAGGAGATACCGTCGGCTCAATTTTGGAATTTCGTCCGCAGCGGAAGTGTTCCAACACGAAATACGAAAAGTGCTGCAGGACCTCCCCGGGGTCACGAATGTCAGAAATGACATCTTGGTGTATGGAAAAACCGAAAAAGAACATGACGGCTGACTGGCTGCCACACTACAGCGGCTGGAAGAGTCAGGACTAACACTCCACAAAGAGAAATGCGAATTTGGGAAATGAACATTAAGCTTTTTCGGGCATGTCTTCAAAGAGGAAGAGGTGTCCCCGGACACTGGAAAAGTAGAAGACATCAAAAATGCCCGAGCCCCCACTAGCGCCACCGAAGTCTGCAGCTTCCTAGGTATGGCGACATACTGCGGACGGTTCATCCCCGACCTGGCCACAATTGCCACCCCCCTGCGGGAACTCACAAAAGCAAAAACAACATGGGAGTGGAGAGCGCCCCAAGAGACAGCATGCCAAAAGATCAAGGACTCACTATCCAGCAACGCCACCATGGCATTCTTCGACACGTCCAGAAAAACAGAGCTACTAGTGGACGCCAGTCCAGTTGGCCTCAGAGCAGTCCTCACTCAGACTGACCGAGACGGGACCGTTGTCCCCATCGCATTCGCCAGCCGAGCCCTCACTCTCACAGAGAGAAATTATGCACACATAGAAAAAGAGGCCCTCGCCATCATATGGGGATGCAGACACTTTCACGTGTATATCCTGGGCCACCCCGTGACAGTACTATCGGACCACAAACCGTTGGTACCAATATTCAAGGGGTCAGCACCACACTCCCCAGCCAGAATTGAATGCTGGATGCTGCAGCTACAGCAATTCGACCTTGAAGTACAGTACTGTGCAGGAGGAGACAAGCCCTCAGACTTCTTATCCCAACGCCCCTGACCAGCCCCAGCAACAGAATGCTAAGCGGACAAGGAAACCGAAGAGCACGTATGCCAGATCATTGCCTGCGCCAAACCAAAGGCCATCAAGCTACACAAAATCGTGGCAGAAACAGACAAGGACCTCTGCCTCCAAAAGACCAAAGAAGCAATACTCTCTGGGGATTGGAAAACGTTCCTCTGCGCTGTTGCTCTCCAGACACCCCAAGCGTAGGAGATGATGCAATCCCTGTTCAGAATACGACACAAGCTGTCTGTATCTCTGGAAGGCCTAATCCTCAAAGGACACCGCATCGTACTGCCCACCAACCTTCATGAGAGAGCGCTCCAGCTTGTGTACGAGGGGCGCCAGGGCATCGTAAAGACACAGGCTTTCCTCAAATCTCAGGTGTGGATGCTGCAGATACAACTGTAAATCATGAATCTTGTTGAAGCCTGCACAGCGTGCATAGCCACCCGCAGACTAGGACAGCCAGAACCCATAGCCTGCCCCCCCAAGAAGTGAGTGTCGCTGGGACGCAGTGAGCATAGATTTTTGCACGATCGCCAATGAGACCTATCTCCTGGTGGCAGTAGATGAATACACAAGATACCCGGGAGTTGAGCCAGTCAATTCGACTGACGCAGCCTCGGTCACAACAGCGCTGGAGAAGATGTTTGCGGTCCACGGCATACCATTGTCAATAAAAAGTGACAACGGGCCCCCATTCACAAGCAATGAATTCAAATGCTTCATCGGCGATATGGGAATCCGTCACCACCATATCACAACATACTGACCCCAGGCCAACAGTGACGCAGTACGATTTATGGCATCTATCAATAAGTGCGTGAGAATCGCCAAGGACAAAAGGGGACACTGGCTACCAGAACTATACCGGTTTCTTTGCCCGTACCGGAAAACTCCTCACTCAGCCATTCAGGTCAGCCCATCAGCCCTGATGTTCGGAGTACCCATTCAGGCAAGGCTTCCCCTATAGCACACGTGGCAACCCCCACAAGTGGACCTGGAGCAAATAGAATGAAGGAGACAAGAACATAATGCAAGAGAAGACTACTCAAGAAGGGCGACACTGAGTCACCTCAAAGTAGGAGACACGGTACTCGTCAAGAACCGCACGCCAAAGGGAAAGATGACCCTCCCCTGTGAGTCTCTCCCCTGGACTGTCACCCACTGAGAAAACGGACAGGCTAGAGCCACACGAGGACCTGAAACAGTCACCAAAAACATGTCCCATTTCAAGCGGACTCCACCTACCCTATGGGAAGAAACTCAACACCCCAGTGAGGACCCACTCCATGCTGACTGAACAAACGCCACCAGCAGAAACCCAGAGAGAAACACCAGATCCAGAGACTCCGGCATCCAGAGTCAGAGAAAGGCGTCCACCTAGATCAGCAACCCCATGAAGGGAGGACGGAGGGCGATACTCACTATGGAGGCGGCTGGTACCATCCACCCAACTCCAAGGATATGTACTGCATAGCATCGACAAACGCACGTGAGCATGAGCACACGAGACTGCCACCACCAGAAACCACCAAATGTTTTAAAAGTCCTACTGTTCACTTGGTTATTGTTCATGGTGTTTGCTGGTCCAAGTTGTAGAGGGATGTGATGTCCACATGATCTGTGACTGACAGGGTCAGGGCAGATCACGTGGGGTAAAGTAAATAAAAGAGAGCGAGAAAGCCTGCCAAAGCAATCTCTGCTCCGACACCAGAGCCGAGTGTGTGTCCTGTGTCTCCTTGCTACCCTGAGCAGCTCGCCCCGCCTGCCATTCCTGTTGCCGCTCTCCGTGTGTCCCGTGAGCCCCCCGCCTCTTCACAGACACATACAGACAAGGTGTTGTAGGTTCGGGCTCCCCGGTCGCTCTGAGGCGGCCGGGAATGCCCCGTCTATTTATATCGCACGCGGCAGAGTGAAACGTCACTCCGCGGCGTGCGCGTGCCCTTAAAGGGGCAGAACAACACTCCTCCTTTTCCATAACAACCAAAACCATGAAAAGGAAGCACTAGCAACCACGCATAACAGCACACTGCACCAACATGTCCCCAGTGACCCCTTTAATGACATCCACCCTGGTTCCCAAGGTGAGCGTCGGCCATCATGGTATCCGGGACATAACACCAGTTTATCTAGTCCATTACATAGTCTGTAAGACGGGCAGGTTTCCCTCGCTATGTCCTCAGGGGGTACCTCCTGCCAGTCTCTCGGGTTGGCGTTCCATCACCATGTCCCTCGCAGGTTGGAGACCCGGTAGAGGAGAGGGGCCGCCACCTTCATCAGGCACCTCCTCCATGTCCATTTCTGCTGTAGTCTCTGCCCTGGACTCACCCAGTTTTTTAAAGAAGCTACCATTGTGGGGGACAGAGGCTGTTCCATCCGACGCCATGACCATCGACCTCTTTACTGCCACAACATCTAGCGGCGCCGGCTCATACGTGAGCGAGAGCTTTCCTTGAGGGTGTCGGTTTCTCACCAATACCTCATCCCCCGGGACAAGTCTTAGGGACCTTAGACCCCTTCAGGCATTCTCCAGATCTGTCCGTGCTCTTCTCTTCCCTTCCACCTGCTCATTATCAATGACTGCTGGCTCACGCTCCCCCACTTCTCGCAGAACGTCCCTTGGACAGCGCTGAAACATGGCATCCACAGGCACCACCCCTGCGGACGTGTGTGGGATGGTCTGGTATCCTTGCAGAAATACATGCAGCGCCCTTTGCAGACATTTGCCTTTGGCCTGAGCAATGCAGAACACTTTGTTCAGCGTTCTCATCATGTCCTCCGCCTCTCCATTGGCTGTGGGCCACAGCGGGGTGATTTATTTGGTGTATTCCGTATGCTCTCATCAGGTCCGCAAAGCTCTCGCCCTGAAAGGGTTCTCCGTTGTCCGAGCACAACACTTTGGGCAGTCCGTGGGTGGCAAAGACCTTCTCCAGTGCCACCACCACCTTTTCAAATGCAACAGACTCTACAAATTCCACCTCTGGGTATCGGGACCACTCGTCAACCACCACCAGGAAGTGTGTGCCCCTGGTTGTGGAGCCGAAGTCTGCGTGCACTACCTCCCATGGTCTTGTCCCTCTGAGCATGGTTTCAATGGTCGGTTCCCTTAGCGCAGGTGATGCCGCCTGGCACCACACACATGATGCTACAAACTCTTCCACTCTCCTTTCTAGCTCCGGGAACCAGACTTTCTGTCGGAGGCGGGCCTTTGTCTTTGGTACACCCTGGTGTGCCAGCTCGATGATCTGCTGCACCTTAGCTTGTGGCACCACTATGCGGTCCCCTCGAAGAAGCAGGCCAGCCTCCGAGAACGCCAGCTCCTTGCGCACCCTCCACAGTTGCTCCAGGGTTACCTTGGACTCTTGCGTTCTTCGGGCCAGTGAATCCATCACAGTCCTCCATGCGCCCTGCTCCATGGCCTTTTTTAGAATGCTGAAGCATTCGTCAGCCCAGGAGGCCCGCTCCAGTTCCTCCACAGGCACCAAGTTGGGCGTTGCTGCTTTGACTACCAGCCGGATATGTTCGTCCGCTTCCTCCGCACACCTGGACTGGTCGTCCCCCTAGGGTAGCTGGAGAGGTAGTCTGCGGCCTTGCTGCTGCCCGGTCAATACACCAGTGACACGCCGTACTCAAGGAGCGTCAGCATTCAGCGTTCTATCCTCGCAGGTGGTTTAGAGGACAAACCTGTTAGGAGGGGGAGCACAGGCTTGTGGTCCGTGACCACCGTCACCGGCCTCCCCAGTACGTACAGTCTGAAATGCCTGCAGCCCCACAAGACCTCCAGCGCCTCTCACTCAATCTGTGAGTATCGCTGTTCAGTGTCTGACAGTGCTTTGCTGGCATACGCTATCGGCCGGACTTCCAGATTGGCATCCACCTGGGTAAGCACCGCCCGAGACCATAGGGGGTTGTGTCGACCACAATCTCTGTCTGTAGGGCTGGATCAAAGAAGGCCATGGTATCCTCAGTGGTGAGAGCACCCTTGATGTCATCAAAGGCTGCTTTTTCCAACGGCCCCCACTTCCAGGTGACTTCTTTTCTTGTGAGTGTCCGCAGCGGCTCCGACCGCGAGGCAGGTTTCCTGATGAACCGGCCACAGTATGTGACCATGCCCAGGAAGCTTCTTACTTCAGGCACGTTTTCGGGCAGTCGGGCTTCCTGTTTGTCCTTCACCTTCCGTGGAACGGGCGACACCCCTTCCTTGAAGACGAAGCCAAAGAACTCAATGGCTGTCTTGAGGAATTCGCACTTGTCACGATGCAGGGTTAGACCCAGGGATCGGAGGCGCTCAAAGGTCTTCGCCAGCCTGGATGGATGCTCCGACTCAGTCTTGGCAAACACCAGAATGTCGTCACTGATATTGAGCACCCCTTCGAGGTCTGCGAGGGCCCCTCTGATGAAAACCTGCACAGCCCTCGATGGGTGGTAAAGGTGGTGATGTATCTGGAATCTGGATGAAGCACCACCTGATGGTACCCAACTCGCAGGTCGAGTTTAGAGAAAAGCGTGCACCCTGTAGCTCGGTGATAATGTCATCGATGGTGGGCGTCAGGTGTATTTCCCGCTTGATAGCCTTTTTGGGTAGACGCATGTCCACACATATCCTGACCGAGTCAGGATGCTTCGGCTTTCATGCAATCATGACAGGGGAGACCCAGGGAGTGGGGCCCTCCACCTTCTCAATTATGTCCAGTCTGACCCGATTGTCTAACTCCTGATCCACCAGGTCGCTTTGATGGAATGGCACTCGCCGATGTTTCAATGCCACAGGTTGGATGGAATCGTCAATGTGTAGCCTGACTGGGTCACCAGTCATTCGCCCAATGCCTTCGAACAGAGATGAATGTTTGTCCAGCAGCATCTGGATATCCTCTACGTACACTGAGTACGCAAAGGACACGATGCCCAGGGCCTCTGCTGCCGCGCAGCTCAGCAGAGTGTTGCTGCTCACCAGAGTGACATAGAACCTTGCACGAATCTTCGCCCCTCCATGCTTCACATCTGCGACAAACACACCACCAAGTGGGATTGGTTGTGCCCCCTCAAAGGTAAAGATGCAAGCCCTGGGCGTGGAGAGGCATGGCGGGGATTGCATAGCATCATAATGTTCTCAGGCTATTACATTACAGAGGCGCAAGTGTCCACATGCATCAGA
Organism: Ambystoma mexicanum; assembly: GCF_040938575.1. NCBI lineage: Eukaryota > Metazoa > Chordata > Amphibia > Caudata > Ambystomatidae > Ambystoma > Ambystoma mexicanum. The sequence continues at coordinate 655,341,351 of NC_090930.1, forward strand.
ACAGAGTCTTCGTTGACTAGCACATGGCATCGGGGTTGCCACCTGGACTTTGAGCGCAAGACACCCACGCTCGACAAAAAAGAACACATTTTCTTCTTCCTCCTCCTCTTCCTCACTTTCTGGCCCATTGCGGTCGTCCCCTTGGTCTACCTGGGTCACATTCAATGAGCGCTGCTGGCAGAAGAAGCCAGCACAGACAGGATCTATTGGAATAACCATCGGACTTGGGGCCTTGCACATGCAGGCAAGGTGGTCAGCGGCACCACATCGGCCACACGACTTTCCAATGTCTGGGCATTCCGCAGGGTGTGGGAGGTCAAACCCGCACTTCATGCACAAGTTGACCGGCGCCAGCCCTCTGTCATGCTGACCGCCCACCAGGCGTCGGAATCCTCTGCCTCTGCCCACAACACAAATGTCCTCCACCTTGTTGGGATACACTCCAGCCTCCATGCGGGACGCCCATAGCTCAGACACTTCATGACACCTTCCCAGTTCGAAGATGCGAGGGAGGGTGATGCCCGGTTCTCTCAAGACCTGGCGGTGTAGCTTTCCAGAGGCACACCCTTGAATCAGTTGGTTCCCGATCATTTTGTCGGGATTATCCCAGGCACAGGGCACTGCGAGCCTGCGCAGCCTCCCATAGAATGTGTCCAATGTCTCATTGTCTTTCTGGCGGGCCGCGCCCATGAGAAAACGTTCATAATCTGCATTTGCCATAGGAAGAAAGTAGTTGTGGAGGGCATCCTTCGTCGCAGCATACGAGCCATCCTGAGGTTGGAGGGACAGAAACACCTCATGCACTGCAGGCCCAGCGCAGTACAATAGGGTAGCAACCTTGCTGTCGTCGTTGGTTTCCGCGGTGGCCCTGAAGTGCATCTCTAACCTGTCCATCCACATTTTCCATCTGGGCCCCAGACTAGAAGGTACACCTGAAATATCAAATTTAGGCATTGGCTGCAGGGCCCCGGTGGTCTCATTAGAGGTCTTGGTGGCAGTGCTGGTGGTGGCTGTTGGACTACCACTGCAGGGGCTTGCTGCTGGGCCGCAGCTTGGTCGACATTCAGGGTGACAAGCGCACAGGCACCCCAGATGGATTGAATGGGGCCGCAACTCGCACCATCTCACCTTGCAGCGTGGACCTCCTTTAGTTCACCTTCAACTGGACACTGACAGGCCAAAGATGTTTCACAGGCAGTCCAGCAAATGTCCTTCCATGCCAGAAATACGAACTGGGGCAAGCCCAGACGGCTATATCTGAAGAAATGAGTAGAAAACTACAGTACCCAGTAGGCTTGGGGGCGAATGTAGTTTCAGACTCCCGCCACTAGCCAGCTGCAGGAAATTGGGGCGTTTACTAAACCGACGGCCGCCCGTGCACGGGTGCTGATAATTGTTGATTATACACAGGCCTGGACTGCCCCACCGGGACATCCCCCGGTAGGCCTCTGGCCGTAGGGCCTCTTTCGCAGTGGAAGGATACACACGTAGAAGCAGCTCGCATGATTTTGCCTCCTCCTGGGTGTTTTGCCTTGAATTGGCTACCTGCAGTGCCAGCTGCCACCACCGACCGAGGCCGGAGCTGCACTTTTTTTTTCTTACCAGCAGGGCTGGGCTCAGTCCTGCACATGAGGGCCTCTTGGACTGGCCACCGGAACCTCACATGCCCTGCAGTGCACACATTGGCAGCACAGCGACAGGTATTCAGAGAGGCTGTAGCGGGCCCCGGCGGCGTGAGGCCGCCTTGCTTGGCAAGATCCATTTTGAATGATTGTTGGCTAAGGTAAGCAAGACACTGAACGATTTCACTATATCATGAAGGAACCTTTGATATGAATGGTTCCTACTGGAAGGGCAACTGGGTGCTGCGTAGGGTGCATGAACATGAAGACTTCCACACACCCCATAAACCATTTCAGACATGCGACAGCCACACTGTTTGCAGTCCACTCCAAGGCACAGCTGAGGGATGGAAGCAAGCAGCAGTTACAGTAGACAAGCACACTTGCACCAAGTCAAGGCCAGAGGGGACATGCCAGAAACGGCACACAGTGCACTCTGTGCCACGTACTACAAGTGCGCACTGCTCCACCGCACTTCACGTGTCTAGGGCTTGGAGGTTGAGGTGCTTCTTTGGTGCGCACCAGTGATTATCTGCCTATCCTTCTTACCATCACTGGTCCCCCTCCCCACACAAGCAGGCTGTTGCAGGAGTGATACCCCCTCGAGATCAGGGTGGCCTGGGAGCCAATCAGGGAGTAATCTCAGGGGAGATGGCATTATCTGTGCCGCTTCCTGTTCAGTCCCCCTCATCCCCTCGTCTGATGGAGCTCAGCAGAACTGATCAATACTTCACAGAGGTAATATCAATATCCTGTGGGGGACAGTATTCACCGCCTCACCGTGCACATGGGTTTGAAAGGCGTAACCTCCTGACCCGGGTCAAAGGGAGGTGGGCGAGGGGCGTGTGGCCATTGTGGAGGGTATTGCCTTTGACTGTGAAGGTCTGCGCCACGGGGTATAATCACTCATCCCCATCTCAGGATGTCCCTGGAGGCCTTCCCTGCTAGGGGGCTCAGGGCGAGCCCAGGAATCGCCCCCATCCTTCCAGGAATGTCGGGATATTCCTTCCACTGCTATCAGGTCGCCCCCTGCCTGGCGGGGCATTCCTGGGGACGGGGACATCATTATGCACTAACTAGCAAGGTAGCACCGGGCAGCACAGTGCGCCCGTAACCATACCCCACACTTCCAGTACAGGCTCTCGCCTGGAGGGGCTTTCGTTTTAATGCCAAAATCTGTTTTTCATAAATAGCACACTGCACATGTTTTGCATCTTCAAAGCACTCTAAATAACAAACAATCCCGGGTATACAGTACCACAGTCTCCTTTCAGTGACCTCGGGATGGTGAAAGCTGAGTTGCCACCTCTGGGATTCAGATCTGTGTCCTGCGCCTTGCAACAGGCATTGACTCCCAACTATTAAGTCCGGTCCTAGGATTGGCAAAAGAGACAGAAGGTTGGAGGAAGAGAGGTAATTATTCGCTGACCCTCACTTGATTCTGCTCCAGTAGCACTTTTGCCTCCTTCTTTGCTCTCCTCTCCAGGTTTACCTGCCCTCCTCTCTTCTGGACCACACCCCCACCCCCTGTCTATTTCCTTCCAGACCTGTCTCCGCAGCCAACCCGCCATCTCGTAGTCGTCTTCTTATTCCTCAGTCATCAGCTGCGTCCATTCCTCTTCCCATTCTCTGTATCCTTTCCTTTAAAATTTGCCAGCTCTCGAGTCGTTTTTTTTCCCCGTTTGTCACACCTTCCTTCTTTCACCCGCAGCGAGCCACTCTCCCATTGTATCTTCTGCTGACCTATCCAGCTTCAGCCGAGGAGAAATACCCCATCCCACCCCATACCTTAACACCATCAGTTTAGCACCACACCCTTCCTCACACCTTTGAGGTAAGAGAATTAACCATCTGTACATATTTAAAATGTGAGGAAATTGCTCAAAAGAAAACCCAAGTCTCTGTTTGACTGCGTTTTGCCGTTGTCATGATGCCTACCCCCCGGGGAATCAGACCAGGTTCTGCAGCCCCGGGAGCAGGCATCACGTTCCCGGGGAAAGGCCCAGCGACCTCTGTTAGGGGCCATCTGGACACAGTCCTGGCGCCTTTGGCGCCAGGCTCATATGAGACTTCAGTCCTGGCGCCAAAGCTCATAAGGGGAAAACTTACCTGGACTTACCTGATGCAGACCATGCTGCAAGGTATCCAAGCCCTCAAGAGGCCTAGAAGGGACTACTTTACCTAGGGACTCTTTTGCCACTCGGGTGTGGCGGTGGAGGAATACTTACCTGGAACTACTTTAGAGGCTATTTAAACCACGCCCGAAGAGCAGCACACGCTTTGCGTTATTCTGCATCCTGCAGCGTAACGCTCACCGTGCCTGCAGCAGCATCCAGACTTCAGCCACGCCCGCCTCGAACCCAGAGCACCTAGAAACAAGGGAAAGAAGGAGAAAGGTTAGAACCAGAACATTTACCAGCTTCTTACCTGATTCCAGAGCAATCGCATCGTCGAATTAAAGGAAAGACTTTATTTTTAAACACGTTGCATCGCCAGCAGCAGCGCCGCGCTGCACTCACCGTTCCTCGCAGCATCTTCACGTTTCACCGCAGCCTCCTGCATGTTCCCGCCGCATTCCGGCACCTAGGGGGAGATAAAGACAATAAGATGAGCCAAGGGAACATATAGAGGAATACTGGTTACCACCCTAAGACCTACCTGATTTACCACCGGGGGAACCATTCCTCTCCTCGGTTCAGCACAGCTCCCACTGCACCATCACCATACCCGGCCCCTAAGGGGAAACAAAAGCACAACAGGGTGAATCAAAAGGACAATCAAGGGGAGCCACCTCCCGCCATAGACTTACCTCCGGAAGTATAACTCCTCGACTCTGGTTTTCTCTCAGCACCTGAATAAAGGAGAAGACCACAGATTACAGGATTGGATAGGAGTGATGGTCAGGCATTTGAACTCTTACGAACTGCATACTTACGGCGTCTTGCCGGGAGAGTCAAAACAGCCCTGGAACTCACCAATTCCTTCGACCAGTGGAGCAACTGGTCCATCACGCACCCCTGCGCTCGAAGCAGGATGGAGAGCTCACCCTTTCAAACCATAAGGTGAGACTTTAGAGGGGACAACAACAACAACAGGGGTGGGGGGGATTTACGCTCAACTCCACGGGTGGTTAATTCCCCTTTCTCCATTCACAGAAGAGTACTCCTACCGGCCAGACAAACGACACATCTCGGCCCTACGCATTACGCTGGAGGAGGCCGCAGCAGCCCAGATCAGACCGGCACCTCTGTGGGAGTCAGGTGAGCGTAACAGCCGTGGTAATAGAATATCTGCGTATTGCTTAAGCAGTGTTTGAAGTAAGGCATATCGGTGGGTTAACGTTCCTGCTGCAGGGCTCTAGGGGGGGTCTGTGTTTTCATCCTCAAACGAATAAAACAGAAGTTGCTGAATTACATGGCCTCATTTAAAGTGTGCAATAGTCAATTTAGTTTGTGGGGTGTGGTAGCAATATGTATACGTGTTTGTATATATTTCAAATAATTCATTTAAAATGGTAACGGTACCTGAGTGGGGAACTTCTCGAAGAATGCTGGAAGGTGTTCATGTAACTCACGAGTACCTTGGCGTAGGTGTCTATGGTGTTTTCCGGTATTTCGCCGAGGATGTCTTGCACGTTGGATCCTACAGCATGGTTTAGTTTCTATTCATCCTCTAGTGGTCCGGCCGCTTTTAAGCATACTTCAAAATCCCTCAGCCATCTTTTCCACCTTGATCCGAGGGTGCCGGGGTCAGTGAGGTCGAAGTTTGCCGGCCATTGGGCTAGGAGGCTGTCTGTCATCTTTCTGTGCTCTGTTCTGGCTGGAGTCACAGGGACTGTCAGTGGCTCCTCTTCCGAGCTACTCAGGGGCTGAGCCGGAGTTGCAGGGAATATCAGTGATTCCCCTTCCAATACACTCATGAGCTGATTTTAGGTGTTTCTCCTTGCGCTGGCTGTGCAGGGTGGAGCTTCCTTTTCTCTGGTCGTGGCGACACACTTTCGTTTCTGGCGGGCCGCTGCTCTGGGCATGTGCGCCAGGAGGGGGCGCTGGGCCACGTGGTGACAGCCTTGCAGGCCTTGAGTTTGATTCACGTGTTCACGTTGGGGAGGGCGCTGCGTTGTGGGCTTTGACAGCGGTTCGCGTTGGGGCGCGTGAGCTTACCCTTGTGTAGAAAGAAAACGGAAGGCCGTGTCTCTCCCTCCCTCCTCGGAGGTCCTTGTCTCTCGTTGCCGTCGGCGGGAGGTGAGTGTTCCTCAACCGCCCGGAGATGCGCTGGAGCTTCTATCCAGCTGTTGCCGTCGGCGGGAGGCCAGTGTTCCTCGACCGCCCGGAGATGTGCGCAGGGAGCCGCTGCTCCACCCGCGGGTGAATTGGTGTATGTCACGCGGGGAGCTGCTACAGGTGCTCCGCCCGCGGAATGTGCGCATGGGAGACTCTTCAGAGTTCGCGCAGGGCTGCAGGGCTCTTTTCAACAGTGGGGAGCCTTCTCGCTCCGACCCACTAGTCACCGGGAGTCCTCGACCGGGAGAAGTCCCGCGGCTCCAGTGGCGCCTGGTTGCACGCCACGAGCGCTTTGGACTTGGGGTGGCGGGCACCGTGGAGACACGTGTCCGCTTCATCGCCAATGTGATATCGTGATAGTGGACCTCCTCACGCAGCCGCTCGAGTATCCTCTCACACATGCAAGGATACTCCAACACAGGAGCTGGGGTGCAACACGTCTTTAATCAGACGATATCTGACTCGTAACCCCGCCCATCTACAACACGTGGGACGCAGCCCACTAAACGATGACAATGCAAAGAGGACTCATCCTCATATCAGCTAAACAGTGACGACACCACAATGCCAATATTCTGAAGACCCTGAGAGATAGATTTCAGCACCGAAATCGGGAGAATGCATTTTCCCCATAGGAATGCTGTGATGTCCCCGCTCGGGGCTAGGCGCGCTGCGTAGCAACGAAAAAGGCCGACACGGAGCTCTGCTATAAACGTGCTCTTTATTTCAATACAACTTTCTTATTGCCCATGCCCCGCCCTCCCGCGTCACTTCCCTTTCCCCTGCTCCCTTGTCCACCCCGCCCTGGTTGCTCCGGAGACGTCAACGTTACATCTCCCCCCTTTTTAAACAGTTACCAAACTCTTCGCAACAAGCGGCGGTCTGGTGGGTTTCTAGTCCATTTCCTCGATCCATCTGCAAGGTCTGCTCCGGGTTCGCTGCGGTCGTGCTGGTCCGGGCCTTGGTGGCGTCCTGCTTTCAGCAGTTCCTGGCCCTGTTTCCTGCTCGGGCTCGTCTGCTTCCCACGGATCGTCCCCATATTGGTCATCCGACTCTTCGTCTGACGGGGCCTGCACCCTACCACTCGGATGTCTCGTCCCTGCTTGCAGAAGCTCCTTGAAGTGGAAGGAGTTGCGGGTTACCGCTCCTGCTGACCCTTGGGCGGTGATCATTGACCCCTTCCTTTGTGTGACGAGGAGAGGCTCTTCCCGAAATGCTGGCGTGTGCTTGTGGGTCGATGGCTGGCGAACCGCCACTATATCACCTACTTCTATTTGGGACGGCTGAGCCCTCCGGCGGGCGTCAGTGTATTCCTTCATTCTGTTCTTGACAGCATCATCACGTTCTCTGACCTCGGAGTCCAATGCCGGCCGTGAGGTGATTGCTTCAGCTTGTGGCAGTCGTGTCTGCGTGTTCCGCCCAAACATGAGCTCAGCAGGTGTCTTCCCTGTTGTGCTGTGGGGTGTCCCACAGTAGTCCCACAACAGTTGATTGAGTACTTGTTCATACGGCTGCTCCGTTAGGCGCGCAACCTGCAGGGCACGCTTGAGGTTGGCCATGAATCGTTCGATCATCCCATTGGCTTGGGGCCATAGGGGCGTGATCTTTCGGTGATGAAATCCTAGATACTCCGCAAACTGAGCAAATTGATGTCCACAGAATGGAGCTCCGTTATCCGTCTTGAGTACATTGGGCACACCATACGCCGAGAACATGTAATCCAGTGCCGAAATGACCTGGTCCATTCAAATTTCTCATTCTGGTGTGTTAGTTTCCTTAATGGCTCGCTCACCGATGCAAAGTTCTTGATGTATCTGCTGCAGTAGCTGGCTAGACATAGAAATGACCGATGGTCAGATACATTGATAGGTGCCGCGGTGTTGTTCAGGGCTGACACTTTGTCCGGGTCTGGGGTCATCCCAGATTCTGAGAACACATGGCCAAAGAACTTTAGTGTGTTCTTTCGGAACTCGCATTTGTCTCTATACAGCGTGAGGTTGGCATCATGTAGGGCTTTACACACTTTCATGAGGGTCTCATCGTGTTTGTTTGCGTCAGTTCCGAACACCAAGATGTCATCGGAATAGTTGAGACACTTTGGGAAGTGCTTTATTATGTTGTGGACTTCTGCTTGGAATGTTTCTGCAGCTGAGGACACCCCGAAGCTCAGTCTCTTGTTCCTGAAAAGGCCGACGTGAGTGACGAAAGTGGTTATGTTGCAGCTCTCTGGGTGTAATACCAGCTGATGGTACCCTTTTTGTAGGTCCAGTTTTGAGAAGACTTTTGCCCCGTTCAACAGTTGGATCATGTCAGTGATTCGTGGTGCTGGGTATCTCTCCCTTTTGATTGCTTGGTTCGGGCACCGCATATCGACACACAATCTGATGGCTTCAGACCCTTTATTCGGGACTGGGACAATTGGGGAGACCCAAGTGGTTGGTCCCGTGGCTTTTTCGATAATGTCTTGCTCTAGCAGTTTCTTTAGCTCATCCTCCACCTTCTTCTGAATGTTGACGGGGATCCCGCGATATGGTTGAGCTATTGGGCATATCGAGTTGTCCACATGTAGTTTGACTTGCCGGTTCTTGAGCTTCCCTATTCCCTTGAATATCTTGGGATATAAGTTATTTATCATTTCGACGGGATCTATATACTTGTGAACCATGATGTTGTAGAGTATGTGTATCATACCCATATCTGCGGCTGCCTTGAAGCTCAGAACGCAGCCGCTGTCTGTCTCCGTGGCCAGGATGTGAATTGGAACTTTCATCTCTTGTCCCTTGTAGCGGCAGAGCCCGCTGCCCAGTCCTATGCACTTGAGAGGAGTTTTGGCTGCATAGGCGTAGATGTCGACCATGGCTGGCTCGAGCTTTGGTTTCGGGGTTAATTCGGAGTATATTTGTTCACTCATCACGCTGACAGTGGCACCGGTGTCTGAGGAATTTGGTTGGTCTTTCCTGCAACTTAATGATTAGTGTTGGGCTGTGGGCTGTCACCGTGGGGTTACCCAGGGCGTAGACATATGCCTTCTTTTTTTGGTCACTCCCTGATGAACTGGGATCGGACTCAGTAGGTGATTGTTCTACCAAGTAGCGTAAGTGTCGTCGTGATCTTCTCTCTGGTCTAGCACGCATCACAAATCTTCTCCTTTCCCTCCTTTTCTGTCGGTCCTCACCCAATTCTTTGTCCCTCTGATCGCGCAGGGCTTGATTCTGGGCAGTGGAGGTGCTTGAGGTTGGGTTGGTGCTGGACGTTCCTCCATGGCGACTCCTCATGCGAGCAGTGTTGTCTCTGGGCCGCTCGCTCCCTCGATCCCTGAATAGTCTACACACTGCCTTGAAATGGCCTTCCTCGCCGCAAGACGTGCAGTGTTGCCCAACAGCAGGGCACGTCCCTTCATGTGGGTACTTGAATCCACACTTGTAACAGAAAAGTTCTTCCGACTTCCTTTCTAGGTGCAATTTGTTCAAGTTTTCTCCCGCTGTGGTGGTCCCGAAGCTTTCCACTTGAGAGTCAATGGCTCGTTCAACCCTGGCTAGTGCCAAGATTTCTTCCAGCGTGCAGGGTTTTTGGAGCAGTTTCCTGTGGAAGGCTTGAGACTCGCACTCTGATATTATTTGAGACCTTAGGGCCTCAGTGTTCGAATAGTTGGCGAAGTCACAGTGCTTGAGTTTGGTGCGAAGTCGCATTACGTATGCGTCCATCGCCTCTCCCTTGGCCTGCTTCGTGCTCTGAAATAAATGTCTTCGTAATCAACATTGGTGTGAGGTGCAAAATAGGCTGCCAATGCTTCTTTGAGATCTTGTATGGAGTCCTGGGGCATCTTGTCTATGATGTCGCGGGTGGCAGAGCCTACGGCCAGCTTCAAGAGGCACACTTGCCTTGCATCCGCTACGGGTCCCGTGGCCCCCATATAAAGGTCGAAGTCCCTTATCCATTTGGTCCATCTGGGGCCCATATTGCTTGTGTCCGTCACGTCAAAAGCACCCGGCATCTGGGCTGCCAGAGTGTATGGTAACTGGTATGGCACATGGTTTAGTGCCGGGGGCCCATTCCCTTGGGTTTGCACTCCTCGGCCATCATCTTGGTCTGACATAATGGCAGATGCGTGTCCCCTTTCTGCGTGGAGACCTCTTTGCTGCAGTGGGAGGGCCGCCTAGTGGGGCACGAGCACCATCCCCTTGTTCTTTTATTTTGTCCGGGGCACTTCCCCGTGCATTGTCTGGTGGGTGACTCCGCTTCACCTCGTGTGAATCTGTGATGCCATGTGGGATTGCTTCCCTTCCCCCACGTGGGCCTGGTACATGCAGATCCTTTTCCCGCCGGCACTGAGCGGTGTCGCACGTGACGGTGTGGGCCTCACAGGTACGCCGTACCCTGTTGTCTCCTTCAGGGCGAGGGCGGGGCTGTCAGCTCCCGCATGCGTTCACCTCCGCGGCCCGGGCCTCTGCGTATGGACACGGGCGCTGCGTGGGGACATGGGCGAGCTCCTGCTCCTGCCGCATGTTTCCCTCTGCGTCCTGCACCTGCTTGGGTCGGGCGGAGCTCCGGCGTCTTCATGTGTTTTTCTTGCTCGGGCTTGCGTTCGCGCCGGCGAGCGCTCTGCACCCGGTCGCGGGTGTGTTGGGCAGCGCGTGTCTCTCTCTCTCTCTCTCTCTCTCTCGACGGGGGGGACAAGCGGCTCCTCATCCCATCCTCGTCGCCATTGTGATGTCCCCGCTCGGGGCAAGGCCCACTGCATAGCAAAGAAAAAGGCTGACACGGAGCTCTGCTATAAACCTGCTCTTTATTTCAATTCAACTTTCTAACTGCCCATGCCCCGCCCTCCTGCGTCACTTCCCTTTCGCCCGCTCCCTTGTCCACCCAGCCGTGGTTGCTCCAGAGACGTGAACGTGACAAATGCACTGGGGATATTGTTATTTTAGGCGGGAGACAGTAACAAATAGTACTGTTTTTAAGGAAAAAATCGGGAGGGTTGGCATGTATGTCTTGGTTGTAACATGAGCACAAACCGCTGTGGCTCATGCCCAGTCACATGTTGGGGCCTGCACTTATAAAGGTGCCGAGAAGTCTCCCGCTCGGCAATCACAGTGACACTAAAAGCTGTGTCCGTGTGCTTATTGCTGCGCTGCGTCCAGCGCAGGACATGGGCTCACGGCGCGCCCCACCAGCAGGGGCACCACCATCATGATGGGTGCCGGAGATACCTGTTGCGAGTGGCCAGGTTCCCCTCCTGAACTCCGTTAGCCCACCCCTGTCACAGAGTGTACAGACAAGCATGCTCACAGTCCGGGCTCCACGGTCGTGTGATGTGCGCTGCCGGCAGGGCCTGCGGGTTTACGGGATGGTGGGAACTGTGGCCCTGCCCCTTTAAGGGCACGCATACAGAGCAGAGTGACGTTTCACTCCGCTGCGTGCGATATAAATAAACGGGGCGTTCCTAGCCGCCTCAGAGCGACCGGGGAGCCCGAACCTACAACACCATGTCCGTGTGTGTCTGTGAGGAGGTGGGGGGCTCATGGGACACATGGAGAGCGGCAACAGTGGCGACGAGTGGGGAAGCAACCCGGGCACGGCGGTGACTTTCGGCAGTGATTTTGTTTTTGTTTACATGAATCTCACAGTTTGAAACATGACACGGAGAGGGACACAAACCACACGGTCAGCGGCCATATTGGAATCCAGGCCTAGGAAGGTCAAGGCTTAATTTTGAAGACACAGTGAGCCATCCAGGCCCAATATTTGGAAATTATTGTGGCAGACAGCCATATCTTGCACATGATGTTCTTCTTGATGTGAATTTTGAACATTTTCCCCCATTTTTGTCGAGTGTTGGGTGTGGAGCCAGGGGAGGCCTGCTGTCCTGTGTGTTCTCTGGGCCAACCCTGCTAAATTTTTGGGGCCTTTAGCCTGAACTCTGTCTGCAGCATCGCATCTGCTCCCCAATGGCTTGTGGGACTGTGCCTCTTGGGGTTTCTACATCCATGGATGCCTTTTGAAGCACTGGTGATTTTGGGATGTCAAAACCGTAAGGGATGATAGGGGATCGACCCCCCTCTCCCGAACCACAGAAGTTGAATAGATCGACCCTCCCACCGTGGTTGGCACGGGCATCTGAATAGTAATATAACAGATAACCAAGTGGAAGCCAATGGGGGAAGACAGAGTTAGGGAAAGGGTGTGGACTGACAAAGGAAAGGAGGGGAGGTAACATACAATTGACAATTCCTACGTACACCTTATCACCAGTCTGTATCCCCGATCCTGAACACCACCTACTACAGACTCACAAGAACTCTCGAACATGCATATAAACGTAATTGCTTAACATAGTACATCAGCTTTGACATGAACACATATAAGCAGTAAGCGGTGTGACACAAACAAGGGAACTGCTCCCATCTGAGATAGACATGAACGCATGGCCTGAAGGGCAGGCAAACAACATAACAACATAAAACGCAGCAAATGAGGATAGAACTCTGCACTCTGCATTCAGAGAATGGTTCCCATGGTCCGGGCTAGTTGCACAGTTATTTGGATACTCTGAGCATGAAAACGTGAAGTCCTGGTAATGTTATATATATATATACATATATATGTATATATATATATATATATATATATATATATATATCCGAATACAAACACCCTTAAGGCAAAGGTCTATTGCCAATCATAGACCCAAGAGTGAGCGTAGCGTCCATGTATTACGTCTCTACAAACTTAAACACTTCCAACAAGGAATGGAACTTGACACCCTCGTGGAATAAACATGTAACAGAAAACACCAGCACTTATCTTGTTGTCCGGGTGCCTCGTGACCGCACCCGGACTTCCAGTAGTAGCGCCTTCAACCTCCGTGAACAAGACGTCCACGGCCGAGGAAACCACCAGTGCAGGAATCGTCCCACCATGTAGCAAGGGTTCCGCGTGTTCGGTTACAAACCATGTCTCCACTCGAATTACTCCCGCGGACCGCAGCGTGACTCCAAGCAAAATGACGATCTCTCCTGCATCCTTCTTCCGAGAGCGAAACCCCGTGACCGCCCGTGCTGTATAATCAGGACCGGACTGGAAACCAAAAGAGGCCCTGTAAATTGTTTTGAAAGTGGCCCCATATTTCGCTGAACGACAGAGCACAGCACGTGAACCCAACCCTTCTATGAGGGGATTGGGAGTACCTCCGCCCCCGCCAAGAAAATGTTGAATATAATTATTCAAAATGAGTGTATTTAAAGCATGTTTTAAACATATATATGGATTAAAACGTCATGTTTTAAATAAGTTCATAATCTCTCCAAGTGGATCTGCAGTGCTTTACTTAGTTACTCACCGCACGTCTGCCACCACTTCTTCACGTTCCACCAAAATACTTTCCCTTCCCTGTCCCAGTAGCTCATCCCACTGCATTTTCTAGTGCATGTTATTGGTCCTTCTCTGTTTCTGAGTGCCACCCAGAGAAGCACTTGCTATCTAAGCCTTTTATCCACTAGAATCGTTCAAAACTGTTTTCCCTGTTTCGGTGCCCAGTTCAAATATCACATTTGACCATAATATGAAAAGGTCAGTTATATGTTCTCTATATGTTAAAGCGGAACCCCTTTTAGGGGTGCCTTCCTACCCGGCCCCTGGAAAAACCTTCTGCTCTGTCCTCTCGACGATGATAGGTTTTCTCCTGGCTTAGGTGGTGGTGCATGAAAAGGAGTCTAGTGTTAATTTTATGGTGACAGGAAGATACATTGTTGAGTGACAAGCTTCACCACAAACATTGGTGCTCAGCACAAGGCCCTCTGTCATTTAAACACGGGTAGAAAAAAAACCTGACCATCAGCCACGCTCCGTATGCCTGGTAGAAATGTGCTCGGCAGCAGTGGCAACGCCTCTACAGTTGTGCTGAGGAGCTGGCCCACCCTCTGCACCACCCGGGCAAGCTGGTCCTCCCTCTGTACTAACGGGGCAAGTCTGATGCAGGCTTGGGGGAGCTTAAGAAGCTCTCTGTCCTGCAGAAGAGCGCAGGCTAAGCGACTTCAATCAGCCCTCTTCTATGCCTGTGTACATTGGTACCCTGAATTCCACAAAAGCTTAGAAGCAGTTCCAGGTTGCAAAGTGTGACTTGCAACCTGACTCAAAAATGCAGAAGACACATATCACAAACTGTGTGGATGTGTTTTTTCCCTAAATCCTGTGTAAGGTTTCTAACTTAAAAGCCATATGCTTACATCTTTTAAACACATTCTTTTCACTGTTACTAGCTCCCCTGCTGTTCTCTATTATTTCAGAATATTATCAATACATTATAATAATGTTACAGCTCCGCCGCACCCGTGGAATATTAACAGGCATTATTAGCCCCATCTTCTAGGTGTACATTTTACCAACCTCGCAATGACAAAATGCTGAAGCTGTGGCAGTCAGATGAACCCTTTACGTAACAACTGTTCATGTAATACGATTGCTAATTTTACCAGTCTCAGAAGGATGAAAGGTTGTCATCCCTGACAGTATTCAAACACATGAGCCACAATATATACACAGATCTCTGCACCAAAAAAAAAAAAGGTTTAAATTAAAAAAAAAAAAAATTCGACCATTTTGTTTTCGATCAAATTGGTTCGACCATTTGTCTGGTGCTAGAGGCTGCCACTGAGAGCGGGTGCATTCTAAGCTATCGAGCAGCCATTGAGATGGGACTCATTCACATCTTATATCGCCTCATGGTGCACAAGTACTTAGACCCAACGGCGAGCATCGAACAAGTCTTCCCAGCACTGTTCAAAGGCCTCGGAAAACTGAAGGACAGGCAGATTGAACTTCACATCAACGCCAGCGTCCCACCAGTAGCACAACACTACAGGGGTATCCTCATCAATATTCAACAGCAAGTTGAAAATGAACTAACCAAACTGCTCGAGGCAGACATTATTGAGCCAGCAGAAGGCCCCACACCCTGGGTCTCCCCTATAGTGCCGGTGCCCAAGAGTGACTCCCCCGACATCAGGATTTGTGTAGATATGAGGAGACCAAACGAGGCCATCCTGAGGGAACGACACCAAGCTCCGAGAATAACAGACATGGTACATCTTTTGAATGGAGCGACTGTGTTCTCCAAGCTGGACCTAAACAAAGGCTACCACCAGCTGGAACTCAGCAAAAACTCCAGGTATATAACAACATTTTCCACCCACCTAGGCCTATTCCGTTACAAACGGTTGAGTTTTGGAGTGTCCTCCGCGGCAGAAATCTTCCAAGCAGAAATTCACAATGTCATCAAACACGTGCCCAACTGTTTAAACTATAGCGACGGCATCTTAGTCTTCGGCCAAACTCAAGAGCAACACGATGACATGCTAATGAGGGTCTGCATGGCCCTTGAAGAAGCCCAGCTAACGTTGAACAAAGAAAAGTGTGAGTTTCGCAAGAAGACACTCAGGTTCTTTGGACACATATTTTCTGAGAAGGGAATGACACCAGACCCCGAAAAAGTAAGCGCACTCCGTGAAGCTGAACCACCCGCGACAACCTCAGACCTCAGATCCTTCCTAGGGCTTGCAAGCTATTGCACAAGATACATACGAGACTTCGAGTCCATCAGCGAACCTCTCAGAGCCCTCACCAAGCTAAACACCGAATTTGTCTGGTCCCCCAAATGCCAAGAAGCATTCCAAATTATTAAGGACCGTATCTCTGATGCCCGCAACATGGCCTATTTTGACCCCAAGAAGACCACAGAACTCATTGTGGACGCCAGTCCCGTAGGATTGGGTGCCATTTTCATGCAATTGGACAACAGAGAGGGCAGTGGGAAGCACATAGTATCCTACGCCAGTCGAAGCCTCTCCAAAACTGAACAAGCCTACTCGCAAGCGGAGAAAGAAGGACTGGCGGTCGTCTGGGCCTGTGAGCATTTTCATCTTTTTCTATACGGAAAACCTTTTGTAGTGGTAACAGACCACCAGGCACTCGTTTTCATTTATGGCAATCCTCAGGCGAAAATGCCACCAAGAATAGCCAGGTGGGCACTTCAATTACAGGACTACCAATTCACCATCATACACAGGCCGGGGAAGGAACAAAACCCAGTGGATTTTCTCTCCCGCCATCCAAGAGAAAAGAGTGGACCAGAACCATCCATTGCTGATCAGTATATAAGATACGTCAATCACAGCAGCACACCACAAGGGCTTGACATGGAACAAATAACAAGGGAATCTAACGCAGACCAAGGAATACAAATCATCCTAAGGTGCCTGGAAACGGGGAGATGGAAACATGCAAAGCAGATCCGCGAAGCAATGAATGAGGACCCAAAACAAGACATCACATGCTTCTTAGCGGTAAAAGAAGAACTCGCAAAGTCAGAGGAAGGACTACTGCTAAAAGGGACCAAGCTCGTCATCCCGATGAGCCTACGTCAGAAGGTGCTAGAACTAGCACACGAAGGACACAGGAGCATTGTATCCACAAAAAGGATGCTAAGACAAAAACTTTGGTTTCCCCAACTGGACACATCAGTGGAAGAACTACTGAAGAACTGTCCCACCTGCACCGTCATAAAGCCGCACACATTCCCTGAACCGCTAAGCATGACTGCGCTGCCTGAAGGAACCTGGGAAGAAATAGCCGTCGACCATTTCGGACCCATGGAAGGGGGTGAATACATATTAGTAGCCGTGGACGAATACTCAAGGTATCCCGACCTGCAGATAGTCCCGTCCACCTCCGCACATCATACCATCCCAGCAATGGATAGGATGTTCGCAACCTACGGAATACCCAAAGTAGTCAAGTCCGACAACGGACCCCCATTCACTGGACAAGACTTCCACAGATTTGCAGAATATATGGGTTTTCGCCACAGAAAAGTAACACCTTTGTGGCCTCAGGCAAACGGTACAGTAGAACGGTTCATGAGCAGCATCAAACGCACAACACAGATTGCGCGCCTCACCGGAGAGCCTGTCGAAAAACTGCTATGCCAACTCCTGCGAGACTACAGGAATACCCCACACAGCACCACTGGGAAGTCGCCATCAGAAGTGATGTTCTGACGAATGATTAGAACACGACTACCCCATGTAGCCGCTAATGAAGACCAATATGAGGACAACGCTGAAATGAGGATAAGAGACACTCTCATGAAGGAGAACATGAAACAAGCTGCCGACATCACTCGCCGGGCCAGAGGAAGTGACCTGGCACCAGGGGACATGGTAGTGGTCCGACAACCTCAACAGCGCAAAAATGTAGCTCCTTTCAATGAGGAGCCACTCATCATTGTCAAGAAGAAAGGGTCACTCATCACCGCGGAAGGGGACCGCCCGTCCATAACTTGAAACTCCTCATTTCAGAAGGATGCCTGGCACTCAGTACGCCGGTGACACAAGCATGAATGACACGTTCTCTCAGTGGCACGCTCCCTATGACGGAGACAGGGAAGACTCTGGAAACGACATGGCACCTGAAGAACGGGCAGAGCCATCTGCAAGAGTGAACTATCGACCACAGAGAACAATAAAAAAACCTCATCGCCTCATCGAAGAAATGGACTGAGGGCGCAACTAAATGTTTAGTAACGGGAGGGTGTGGTGTCGTCACTGTTTAGTTGATATGAGGATGAGTCCTCTTTCCATTATAATCGTTTAGTGGGCTGCGTCCCACGTGTTGTAGATGGGCGGGGTTACCGCCCAAACGGGCAGTTCGAGTCAGATATCGTTTGATTAAAGACGTGTTGCACCCCAGCTCCTGTGTCGGAGTATCCTTGCATGTGTGAGAGGATACTCGAGCGGCTGCGTGAGGAGGTCCACTATCACGATATCACAGGCATGTGTGCAAAGAGGTTATTTAAACATTCGGACATCGCATTTTTTCTATAGGTAATTATTTCTCTTATTTAAGGGCGGTTCAATGGTTCAAACTATTTTGTAGTGACTTTCGACTTAAGTTTTAAAATTAAAACTGAATAATCATGTTGTTGCTTGCGAACGATGATGTTTAACAGCGGGCGGTATTTGTTTTATTTGAACAGTAGATGGCAGCAGCGCTTTATTTATTACACACCGGTGCCTTCTTTCCTTTTTGCAAGCTGAGAACCCCGAATCGGTGTCTAGTATTCGGGAAAACAAAAGATGGACTTGGAAAAGAACGCCTTTTTAGGCTCCCGTGTACAGCGGCCATATTGAAGTATAGCGTCTCCAGTCTTGCGAACGGAAACATTCGATTGCGTCAAGAGTGCAGGGAAATTAAAACCAAGATTGCAAACATCTTTATCATCTTATTTAAAAAGGTACCAATACACGTATGCAACGAATTCATTTTTGAGCCATATATCTTGATACACACTATATTGTAAAGTATACAGATGGGTTTCATATAGTTTTGTAGTCTTTGATTTACTCTAGCTGTAAAATAACTACCAAGATGGCCTCCTCCGCACACATGCTAGCGGCTAGACTTCAATAGGGTCTCTTTTCTGGTTCCCTATCGCAGTTTAGATGTAACTTGGTTACTTGGGTCATATTTTGGTGGTGGTGTAAGTTATGTGTAGTTATTGATTCCTGCTCTGCTTCTGGTGCCGTATGGCATATTATCCCTGTCGTACTGCAGCTTGCTAAATGGATCAACCGGTAAGATGAAGGACTGTCAGAGCCGAATGGCAATCATCAGTGCTCTAAGTGGGATGAGAAAATGTTAAGGGAGTGGGGCGGAAGTGGTGTCACTAGAAATCAATAATATGGGGGCATTTTATAACAAAAGAAGCGTGGTGGTGACACATCAAATAAGGGTCACCAGGACAATAGCTATATTTTATCAAATAGGAAGTAAACACAGTGTTTTGGGATACACAGCGCCAACCTGGTCTAAATATAGCAGAGTACTGAAAAAATGAAATATTCTATTTATGTTTGATAAAAATTGAAAACTGGCAGCACCTGTTCCGTGGAGCCTGACACACAAAAAGCAGTCTCGAGTAATGCAAAGCGAAATCTCCGGTCTTGGTGCGCTCAGTGAAGAGTATTTTTTACAATAAAAGCAATCCAATACATGCATTTCATCAAATTGTTTTAAGATTAGAACAGTGTGCAGCTCAAAGCTGCTTCTTCTACCGTGTACCTGTGCCAACATTTACCTACTGGAGCACGTGCAAATATTTTGCTGTATCTAGGCAAAAAACATTATTATTATTGAGAGTTTATAAAACTACATGAATTATACAATCTGGTCCATAGATCAGTCACACATAATCCACCTGTGAACATGCACAACAAAGGAGAAAGGAGAATAACAAAAGGGAGGGAAAAAAAACACAATTACAGCCATATTATCAAAAAGATAATTAAAAGAACCAAATAACAAATGTCAAACTTTTATATGGGAGCAGTCTATAAAAACAGTGTTCACCAGCCATTGATGATTAGCAGTGGGCAGTTAGTAAAATATTGAAAAATGTCCAGAGTGCAATACAGAGTTAGGGTGTTGGGTGGTGCTACTTTTTGGTACATCTGTATAAACTAAGGTATACATTGTTTCCACATTTTTAACCGAGATCTGGATGAGATCTGCCTCAACGTATCAACTAAAAAAAGTGATGGTCGCTTGTTGTCTAACCTATCTAAAAAATGGTTCTTTCAAAGATGTAGGCCTGTCCCCACGATGACTCTGGATTTGCAAAAATCTGCTGCAACGAAAAGCAAAAACTATTGAATACTATTGGCTGTAAACCAAAGGTTCTGTTTTATGTTATAAGATAGAAATGAGAAATTAAGAGTTAGTCCTCACTCACTCGTATTAGATAGGCTTCTATTAAATAGCATGTCAATTTTAACTTGACGTGAAAATAGAAGTGTATAGGGCCACCGTTATCTATATAAACAAGTGATTTTGCAGGACTTAATTCCTATAGATACTCCCTCGAGTCTTACCTGCCATTGCAGTGAGTATTTCTTTCAAAATGGGGGGTTCTTCATGGTGGATCACCGCTGCCATTTTGAAAGTAAGTATTTATATGAATTGCATCATTATCATGCATACGTAATGATGTCACATTTGCGTGACCGTAGACGGGACAAATCCAAAAATAAGCAGCATTCCCACCAAGATCAACACTGACGCCTGAGAGGGCGTCCCCATGAGGTCAGAGGATGATGCCCAGATTCCCCGCACTACAGCCTTTGAGATCAGCCCTCACGTTAAGATGGCCACCACCTCTTTCACCATGATAATCATTGCAGCTGTCTCGCCCTTGGCCTGCTCTAGTGGTGAGACAACTGCTTATCCAGCCGATGCGATATGAGCCGGCTGGCCCTCAAGAAAGGCTGTTGCCTGTCTGTGCTTGTCCATGCACGGCCGTGCCCACCGGCCCCAGGACCCTCTCGCTCCCCACTGCAATGAGGCTCTGCTGGTGACGCCCTAAAACTTTCTCTTCTGATCCACAGCAGCAGTTCACTTCACCTGCGGCGACCTAGCCACATTTCCTGAAGGTAAGAGGATCACCTCTGCTGACTCCTGCCACCCTCATTGTCTTGATCCCTGCCCCTCCCATGGCACAATGCCATCATCTTCACTTACTGTACCTTACTCGCTTCTGTTGCTAGTCGCAGATACTTTACTCTTCTTAACAATGTCATTCAGCCCCGTGTTGCCTGGATACTGCCGGTATCCAACCTGCCATAACAATCTTTCTTGCAGGTTCATGACTGTTCAGCCTCGTGCTGGAAGGACTTCTATCTGTAACCCACCCTCTACGACCTATTAGCCTTGTGTTGCTCCTGTACTGCATTATGCCCTCAAACTACTTAACTCGTTCTGATCAGCCTCGTGCTGCACCTGCACACGTATTATCTGTGCAGCCCACCTACTTTAACTTATCAACCTCGCGTTGTATCTGCATTTTATTAAGTCAGTAGTCCACCTACCATGCCTATTGTACACCTGACGTGGCTCCCTGTAACATGACGCATGGCTTTGCCAGACTGTGCACCTACTCTAATTTTGTCTTTTGTGTATCTGTATATCTGATGTAGCCCCCCGTAACGTGGGAAAAGGTTTTCCCAGACTGTGCACCTACTCCAATTTTGTCTTATCTGATGTAGCCCCCCCATAATATCAGATGTGGCTTTGCCAGGTTGCGCGCCTACTCTAATTTTGCCTTTTGTGTATCTGTATATCTGATGTAGTCCCCAGTAGCATGTGACGTGGCTTTGCCAGACTGTGCACCTACTCCAATTTTGTCTTTTGCATACCTGTATATCTGATGTAGTCCGCAGTAACATGAGGGATGGCTTGGCCAGACTATGCACCTACTCTAATTTCATCTACAGTGCATACTTGTACATCTGCCGTAGCTGCCTGTATCATGAGGCGAGGCCCTGCCAGATTATGCTTCTCAAGATCCACTTGCATGTTGTAACCTTTATGCGTGGTCTTGCATCTTGTGGAATCCTACTTTGCACTTACTGTAAGTAGTGCCTAGATGCCTGAGGGTTTTGTGCGCTGCTATAAATACAAATTGTCCATAGTAAAATTTGCAAAGAATTTTTTCAATTTTAATTTTCTACATAATTTGTATGCATCTACATATAAAGCCACTGGTTGCAATCTTACACTCGGTGCAAAAGACAATCTTTTTAGTAACACATTTCTTTGTCCAGTAGAAAGAGTTTTCTTAGATACATTTACAACAGTATTATTTGACCTTAACGGTTCAAGTTGTATCTGACTCTGGACCTTGTTTGTACTATTATATTTTCTCTTTGCATGTTTTTGTCCCTTTCCTCCTTTTCCTCTTCTTCTGTGGAAGAAAGATCTGTAATGCTCTAGCTGGTTTCTAAAAAGAAAAGTCACTCTTTTATAAGAAACATTTAATCCATGTTGAAATCTGTTCCCTCTTCTATAGCATTTTATTTCAGCTAAATAATTCCACTTGGTTTAGAGTCTTCCCCCCTATAAACCCCTGGTTACATCAATTTCCTCTTTACGTTATACATCCGAGCTTGCTGATAAAGTGGGCGGTGTTTGGCCTGTGGATCCTCCTATTCTGTCATATTTTGGTTGATAAGTATACATTCTATCTAACTGGCAATCCTTATTGGCCCTAAATCATTTTCTTGATTTTTTTAAAACTAAATTTCATCCTGAAAATCCCAAAGGATTTGATCTAAGGTGTTAAAATTCTTTTTTGTGGACTCTGGTCAATCCATTTTTATTATTTCCTCTTCCAATTCTATGATTTCTTGTTCTGATTTAGAATGACTTTTTTTTTCTGAATGTTTGATTAATTTCATCATGTTAAACGAGGATTGTGATAGGTTATCATCCCAAACCTGTGCTAATTCCACATTGTCGTCTTCATCGAAATTAAGAAAAATTAGTATTCTTAAACCCTATGAACCATTTCATGTTCAAGATATTCCCCCAAGGTGACTATTTCCCAATACATAGCAATTTCTTTTTTATGTACCATTTCAAGTTTCATACATTTCTCCTCGAGAGTTTCGCCTTCTGTAATTTTTGTACAAAAGGGTGTAAAGTACTTCCCTTAGGCCCAAAAAGCGCTATTCTATCTTGATCTCTTCCTGCTCTAGGTGTACATTCTATAGGATCAGTTATGGGAGAAAGCACTCCAGTTTTGTGCCATCAAGAAGATTCTCCACACCGAAAGAGGAGGACTTTTGGAAAAAATGCTTAGACAACAAGAAGCAAAACTTATCTTTTTCTTCAGATGTACATCAGAAGGCTTGAACTCTGATCATGAACTTCGTTCATATTTAGGGTAAACCATATAAGTTTAAAAAAATGTTTTGTCCCAGGTGACATTTCCCTACATTTGGTCATGTTTTAAATAAAATGTATGAAGGAAAGACCGGTCAGTGTCATTGATGATCAAAGACAATATGAGTCAATTTCCAAATGGAAAGTAAAGAAAATAAGTTAAAATTATTTACGAAGTAAGGTTTTACATTTCCCTCAAATCCATTTAAAGATGGCTCTGGAAAAACAAGTCTTTCCTTGATGTTTGTTAATGAGGTAAGAACACAATCCTCTTTCCATGTTTATGGTCAAAAATAAAAAACAAGTAAGATCAAGATGGCACAAATTTACTCAAAAAGCTAGCACAAGGTGCTTATCATGGCACTGTGTGTTCACTGTGGAAATTGGGTAAGAAGTAAGGACTTTGTAGGCAGTTATTTTTCTAGTTATAACATAAGACTATTTTCTGTGTTTAGAAATTATTTCCTGAAAAATATAAATTGAAGAATTTAGATTGAAAAATCATACGGAAACCAATTGGAACTACTAATGAAGGTATTTAGGAGTTTAAAGGTCCTTATTTATTTATTTATTTATTTATTTTATTTTACTCTCGAATTTTAAGTGAAATTTGAAATATAATAATTAACAGCAATTTGTTTTTATTAACTTGCGGATAGGTTTGGTGCCACATACCCAAACATTTGGGTTTTTGAGAAATCAGTGACAAATCAGTAAATTAGCGATCAGGTAAGCGGTCTAAATTTTTGAATAATTAATTTTAGGGATGAAATAAATAAATGCACAGGCATGTTGTTAAAGATCACTGTGTGATACTCCCTGGTGTTTAGTACCAAAATAAAGTTCTATTTCTGAAAAATTGGTTTGATATTATATGTTGTACTACGACCGTTACTAATAATGTTTTTTCATTTTTGTTCTTCGTTTGTTTTTGAATGTTGTTTTTGTAGACAGAATGTGATTTTAAAGATAGGATGAATTGTTTAATAGATGTGAAGAATGTCATAGTATGCCTTGAAAATTCTCTCTAGAGGTTACAAATTATAGATGTATCTCTAAGCAAAACGCGTGTTGGCAGTATCTAGTTTGTGATTTATTGAAAGGCAGTGTTGAGGTTGTGATTGATTGAAACTTGTGATGTACAGTTTTGTATGATGGATATTTGTTAATAAATAACTTGACAATATGTCAATTTTGGATCGGTTATCTACGGGTGTTATTCCCAAATATCAGTCAGGGGCTAGTGGGAGGGAAAACACACCCCCTAAGGGGAAGCACCATTTGCATTAAGTAGAAACATGCTGTGTGCTCCCTCCTTCCCTTCATTGGACCATGAAGGAGAAGAACATCATATATAAAGAGGTGATTGAGGCATTCCAAAGACCCTCTGGCCATGAAGAGGACCGAGTGATGGCCCTGGAGCAGTGCACTGGCAGAGATTGAGTTTACTCCCCTCATCTACTCCCAGTGGAGGGTGTTGATGACAGCGAGGATCATATGGCTCCTGTATGTAATAATGCTGAGAGGAAACCTTGACCCTTGTAGATTTTCTAGGCCACAGTAAATGTCCCCTTTGCCATAGCTGATCCAGATTCCCAGGAATGGGTGTCTGCTGGGTGTGTGGGTGAATAAGCAGATGCTTTTACTAGGGCCAAAGTAGATGCCTCCACCAGGAATAGGATGAAGCTGAAATACCCTCAAAAGTATCAATATTACACAGGTGATGGATACTAAGGGCTTCCTTTTCAAACTATGGAGCATATAGTTCTAAAGAAATAGACATGGATTAGTTCATATGTTAAAATAGTCATGTGAATGTCTTGGGTCCTCCGATTCAGATTTTGTACTTGGCAGAGGAAGCGTAGTTTCCAGGGCAGAGTCTGGATCCTGGATCTGAGTTTTCTTGGCAATGCCAATGGTTCTTTGACATCAGATGAGTAAAGGGATTTTGTTGAAGATCAATCCTAAACTCTTTGTCATAGCGGAGTCTGAAATTGTTTGTAAACTCATTTGTCAAAAAGTGTGAATATGTTCACTTCCATGGGCAGAGCTCAGGCCTCCAAGCATAGAACTTTCACTCCACTGATCTCTACCAACAGTATTCGAGCCAGAAGCTGCCTGACTGGGATGTCTTCACCCACAGGGGGTAGTAAGCAATATCTTTTTGGTAAGGACACGTTTGTTGTTTATCCTCACTTCAAGATGGAGATGATTGTACTGTTAAGGTCAGGAGATTGGTTAGTGAGGTTAGATTTGAAGGCCACTTATCTCACCATCCCCATTTCCCAGGAGCCCGTACCAACGGCAACTTTTAAATCACACTCTTTGGTCGCCCAGGACCCTGTTTGCTCCCCCTCGCCCTATTTTTCCTTACCTACCATGCACGTGCCCGTTCTAAATGCACTACCTTACTTTTCTTTCTCTCTCTCTCTCTCCCTCCACAGCCTGCACCACTTTTCTCTCCACTCTTCCCTATCCTTCAGCCTCCTCCCAAATGCTACTCAGGCCGCTCCACTCTCCCTCCCATCCCACCCACTCGAACATCATCTACTTTACCTGCTTCCCTTCATCTACTCCAGCAGCTTCTTCCTCTACTTCTCATTTCATGATCAGCAAGGACATACTCATCTGGCACCGACCAGGCACCCTCAACCACTTCTTTGATTTTGAACTTTTTTTCCTCAAAACATTCCCAACTTATGTCCCTGAATTTTAATGGGTGACATTGTGAAAAATTCAACCATCCGCACAGGAACTGTGCGCTCGCCTGTGCTTTTTTGATGAACATGAATGATGGGAGATCACTCAGAAAATGTGTGGGGCTAATCCGCACACATTTTCCTCTGCTCACCGCACAACAAACACATAGTCATGTTTACTCCGTGGGGGGCACCGCTTACAGGCGTAGTCCTCCCTGTCACATTTAACTGGAATGTGACAGCCACTAGTACATCAAAGCATCTCAAGAAGGGGGAAGGCAACACCTTCCTCTGGCCATGGCCAGCCTAATTAAAATATCAAAGGCTCCATGGATCCGCCCTCTCTATTGTCCAAGTTCTGCTGGTTGCAGCATATACTGCTGATTTTATTTTTTTTTAAACAATTTTTATTATTTTTGTTAACACCACACCAAACATTACAAACATTGAGGACATTCGCATATGAATTTTGTTTCATTATGTTCACTCGTTGTGCATCGCCGTCCTCCCCCCTCCAATCCCCTTAACTCGAGCCCCTGCTTCAATGCCACTAGCTTGCTTGTCTTCCTCAATAGTCCCCCTCATGTCATCTTCACCAAGATCTGCCTGGGGGGTTCCCACCATTGTGGCCACCAGTTGCCTCCACGCTATCAGGGGTCCCGCTTCTTCCCCCCCTCCTCTACTGATTGCTTCATACCAAGCTGCCGTCTCTTCATCTGCCCACTTCAGGAGGTCAGCCCACCACATCTCTATTCTGGGCCGTTGGGCAGCCTTACAGCCCATTGCGATTCTCCGTTTGGCCAGGATGTCTGGCCTACATCCTTTCATCTTACTAATGTGCTTCAGGTTACGTAGTCTGGCGAAAACCCCCAGCATGCATGCCCAGACTGACTCCACCTCCAGTGTGATCCCCTTTTCAGCTAGGCGTAGCTTAACCTCTGTCCAGAATCTACCCACCTCCGGGCAAGCCCAAAACATGTGTATCAACCCAGCTTCCACCTCCCCGCACCGTAGGCATTTCTGTATTGCTGAGCATCCAAACCTGGCAATCCTGCTAGGGGTCATATATGCCCTATGAGTGACGTATAACTGGATCTGTTGTAGCCTTGCGTTACAGGACACCTTCTTGTGATACCTTTGAACTCTATCCCATTGTCCATCCAGCATAGGTTCTCCCACCTCCTCCTCCCAGTCTCGCCTCAGTTGGAGCACCTCCTTACCCACCCTAGTCATCAATAATTCGTATATGCGGGATATTTCGTACCCACCCTCCGATATGTCATACATCGTCTCAATGACCATATCAGGTTGCTCCACTAGCACTTCCGCAGGCCACCTTTCCCACACCCGTTTGATGATTCTTATATAGGTAATGTATTGGCCTTTGAGCACCCCGGTATCTTCCATTAGCCTCTTGAAGTCTAGTGCCTCCCCCTCTTGCCATACATCACCGAGGGTCGCAAGGCCCATCGGTTCCCAGTATCTGCGGATCCCTATTATCATTTGCAAATCCTCCCCGTATAGCGCCACTAACGGCACCTGCAGGAAGCATGGGGTCGGGTTTCCCACCACCTGCCACGCTTTGTTCCACATTTCCCAGCCCAGTTTCAACAGTCCCGCCCTTCCTTGCAACTTAGATTTAGGCAACCATACCACCTCTCTCAAAATAAAAAGGGGGCGGTGTCCTTGTACAATAGCCTGGTTTCAGCTGTCTCCACTTCGGACAACCATCTGGCCACGTACTGGAGCTGCCCCGCCAGATAGTATAGCTCGGAATTCGGTAGGTTTATACCCTCCTGTCACACAGATTTTGTAGCTTCCATAGGGTCACCCTATTCCTGGAGTTGTGCCAAATAAAGCCCCTGCATAAGCTGTGGACTTTCGCAAAAAAACATTTGCGGAGCATGTATGGAATGTTCGTAAAAAAGTGCAGCAGTCTCGGCAGGACCACCATCTTGATCAGCGCCGCCCTACCCATCATGGCCAGGGGTAGCCTGGACCAAAACCCCATGCTATTTTGAATGCCTATCACTGCCCTCTCCGTATTGTGCTTGTGTTCGTGCTCAGCCGTGTGGTAGCATACTGATGAGAGTTAATTGAAATAGACCTGATCGCAGAACTGACAAAAGGGGACAGGAAACCCAACACCTCTTTGATATGCAATGTGTCAACTTGAAGCTAGCTCCCAACCCTCTGTTTGAAGGGCAGTGAAGGGGGCATGTCTGGGACAACTTTTTACAGTAGGCCACCCCTGCAGGGAGACCCCCTTTCAGAGGGAAGAACTATGTGAATTGATGGAGACCGAAAGTCTGTTCTCGCCACAAACTTCAAGGGAGACTTGCTGTCAACGTTTGAGGGTCTCACCTGTGTTTCCTGGTCGCTGTCGGAAACCTCTGATCCTGATAAGGCGGTTGTGAGTTCCTTGGGAGATCCCTTCTTTGTGAAGAGATAGGGTCTGTCCGGGAGCTTGCCACTTTTGTTGGACTGTGGAACAGCACCAATACGAAGGGCATGCTCCCTGCGCAGCCCTGAAAGGGGAAGAAGACAGATGGCACAAGAAAAACCTGTTTGGTGTTTCCAAGCAAATGAAGAGCAGTCCAGTAATCCAGGTAAGAGTTCCACAGAGCAAACAGTGAGACGTAGGATGGCTTAGTTCTGTAATTCACAGGAAGCGAGGATGTTTGTACAGTATTCCAGTACGGGGTCTTGAGCAGTAAGCACGAGGTACAGGACTGTAGGTGGTATCCAAAGGAAGAAGCAGCAGACCCCCAATGGCTGTTGTTCCCAGCAGGCAGGTAAGACTCCACAGAAGAGAAAGCAAGGACAGGAGGAGGCTACTTTAAGAACTCCAATACAAAGAAGCGAAGGAGAAAAGAGAGCAGGTAATAGCAGCGCACTGCGTACTGCTAGAGCAAGATGGTAAGCGTTTGAAAACAGCTCCAGCCGGTACACGTGTAGACAAGAAGGAAGAGGACAGCATAAACCCAAACGCACCGAAAGGAATAATAAAGAGCTTTGATTCCGCCTGGATGGAAGAAGGCACCGGAATCGCTGCGTAGCCCAAGGGAGGACAAAAACAAAATACCCAAAAGGAGAAATGAAGGAAAAGAAAGAAACGGAAGGGGGGAGAGAGAGAGAGAGAGAGACAGAGAGAGAGAGCGCCGGTAGCGGGGGAAGTGCAAGGCAAGCTTGCGACCGGCAAAATAGATAAAAATCAAAGGGAAAGCTCACAAAGCAAGGCAAAAGACCAGCAGAGCTGGTCTTGGAAACAAGGAGGTAGAATTGGTCAAAATAACTTTTACTGAAAGGCAAAGGCGAGCGATCAGGAACGGAGCAAGAGTTTTCCTAGAGTTGCAACGCGTAGGGTGGCGGGCCACAGAGCTGATCTAGGAAGTGGAGTAAAAAGACTAGAAAGGTACCCAAAACATCCATGGCACGTTAATGGCAGATCTTCCACTGTGTCCAGTGCTTCCAGGAACCTGCCCTCATGACACTTGCGCTTTGATCAGGAGCCACAGAGAGTTCAATTAACTAGAGAGACACTTTGATCCACAACAGACAGGAAGATGGGTGGGATTTAGTAGTACATGTTGTCACCCCTTAACTTTCCTGTTGCAAAGCACTCTGGTTATGACCTCACGCATAACAGAAGATTGTTGGTGAGGACCCAGGATTGGTTCATTAAGGTAGGCTTAGCCTGCACCAATCACTGAGGCCTATTTGGCTTTAAAAGAGGGCTGATCCCCTCACTTAGCAGATCATCCGATGACTTTGAAAGAAGTAAGAAGAAGGACACATTTTGACCCTGGCTGAAGGTACAGTCTGCCTTACAACTTACGTTAGTGAATGAAAGCCAGGATTTCCAAGAGGGAAGCAAGATCCCTCTCCTAAACATCTCCCACAAAACACAGGGAGCTACCAGACTCAGAGGATCCATCCAGCAGCTTCAAGACCGGTACCCAGCCAGCACACAGTGTGCCTTGCTAGGTTCTGCCAGCAAGCTTCCTAGGTGGGAAGTGCCAGAGAGTCTCGGAACAAAGGACAAGGCTGTTGCCTGCAAACACTCTCCTCAGCTTTGGCCCGTCCGCCTTAAAGGATGACACAAGCCCTGCAAAGAAGCTAGGAGGAATGCCACAACAACCATCAACCAGCGTACATCTTTTAAGGACATTTTCGAGGCCGTCGAGCCCTTGCATCGCGACAGGCTGCACCAGTGACTGTTGTCACCCTGCAGTTACTAAAGCTGTTCGAGACGCCTCGACCAGCGTTCCAGTTCCGCCAACCAGCACAGAGGCAACGATTCTTGACCCTGAGCCGCCGTGTAGGCCAGCCTGCAGCTGTCCGTCCAGCCTTGCTTGGCGAACTGCCTGCTGCCTGAGACCCGCCGCTGTCTCCCGTCTTGAACTCTGTCACAGGAGCTGCCAAGAGTCCTGGAACCGACTTCCGACTTAACGCTGTCGATTATCAAGATCATCTCTAGCACCAGGTGCATTGTGGTTCTGTCCCCCTGGTCTTCTCCGAAGTCCCCTAGTGACATTTACAACCCCTTACTCCCTTGATACTGAAACCAAATAACCTTGAACAGTTAAGACAAATTGCTTTACCGACTACCCTCCTGCAGTGTTGTAAGGAACTCGTGGTGGCAACAGTAAAACAGACCCAAACGATCAACGGTGTTTATTTAAACAGTAATCTAAACCTAAATCCAAGATGGGAGCCAGCTTCTACAATCGAAATAATAAGAATACAGTCCTAGTTCAGTTTAGTCAAATAAAAAGGCCTATACTAAAAAAAACTATTGCCAACACCTTACAGCTAAATTACAAAAACAGTGTGGGGCAGTGTTCTCAAGAAAAGAAAGAAGTGTTTCCAAATAATAGGTCAGGATGTTATGGCCGCAGTCTCCCTTCCCCACGTTTTCTATCACGGAACAAAGGCGGGACTCAAGCACATCACGAGGTGACAGTTCCTTTCAATGGTGCTAGGACCTTCCGGGGCCAAGTTTCTTGTCTGCCAAAGTCTTTTGCATTAAAAGGTCAGCTGCACCAAAAACAATAAACAGAAAGTTTTCTGGAAATGGCAGAAAAGTAAATACCATAAAACCGGAGGCCTTAATTATAATTAATGTGAATAGTTATTAGCCCCTTAGCCTTTAGGTTATATAATTTAAACAGTTTTTAGAATGTGCTGTGATTAAGTGCCACATTGAAACAACATAAAAATTATTATATTTTGTTTCTTCTTTGTGAGACACCACCTGTTTGTTTTTAATTGTGCTTCAGATTAGAGCAGCCTGGAAGAGACACTTAAACACTGTCATGGAGGATGCAAATTGGGAAGGGGCACTTATGTACCACTGGAAGGTCTTGAGAAATGCTAGATTTAAGATGACGCTATATGACCTAGTGCATAGGGTGTATCTGGCCCCGGTTTGGATGGC
Source organism: Ambystoma mexicanum (assembly GCF_040938575.1). Taxonomy (NCBI): domain Eukaryota; kingdom Metazoa; phylum Chordata; class Amphibia; order Caudata; family Ambystomatidae; genus Ambystoma; species Ambystoma mexicanum. The sequence continues at coordinate 655,372,162 of NC_090930.1, forward strand.
TTGAATGTTCGCAAACTACTCGTCCCGTAGCTATAGATTCATGCAGGAAAATGCAGGATTGCTGCATTTGTTATGTGGCTGCCCTGTGATACACACATTTTGGAAAAGGGGGCATATCAAAATGCGCAAGTTGAAAACTGGGACTTATTTGTATACGCCTCGGGTCTGTCTGTTGGGAATGTACCCTAGAAGAGGTCCGATGGTCCTGAACCATGAGATAAAGTTTGTAGATCTCGCATTTGTGTTGCCGAAACAGAGGATTGCGTTAGCCTGGAAGGACAGAGCATGCCTGCTTATTGAGAAATGGTTGGTGCACCATAAAAGTTGGTCACTCTCCGAAACTGAGGTCTGGATGAGAGCCAGAGGGGGTGGGGCAAATAAGGCAGACGATACACAGATGGCCTGGAATTGTTTAACTCAGTCACTGTGTCATCCCTCTGATAATAAGCCTCTGTTTACTGAAGGGGGATGGTTGACCCGCCAATACTGTTGGGATTGTCTTCTGGAAGAGACTGGAGAATATAAAAGCCCACTGGGAGTTATTGCTTGTGGGTGGCACCCGCAATAGTGAGATGAATACAGACAGGCATTCGGGAGGTCTGGGGGTTGAGTTGAGGTTGTGAGGGAGGGCTTGGTGTGAACTTGTATTAATGTTGGGGGATGAACATACTCTATGTGACAATCGGGGAACTGAGGCATCAGGATCTGTTATGTGTTTTTTTTTTAATGAAGGAAAGCAATACAGGATTTTTTAAAAAAAGAACTTCAATTCAAGCGTGAGTCCAAGGACCCCCTACCTTGACCACCTCCACATCTTGCTCCAAGCGCTCCCTTCTCCACTTGCTCACTCCATTGAATGCCCCTTTACTAAGTTAAACGTGGTCTATCTCCTTCATATCCTGCTGCTACTTCACCCATCCTGCCTCTGTCCTCAACCATTGATCTCCCTACCCATCCAGCTGCTTAAGATAACAAAGTGCTGCTGCTTATGCCCATAGCACAATGAGAGACCACACTGTTCTCACCACCTACAAGGACTCTCCACTGACCAGGACTACAAATCACAACACTGCCAAATCCTCCAATAGCACTAATCTAACTTGCTCTTTCCGCTTTGCACCCACACAAACTATCCAAAACCCTCCAGGCCATGTCCCTCTGCCCCAAGAAATGATCCATCACTCAATTTCCTCCTCTCTCCTTCTTCTCCATTAAATGCTCACCTCTTTGCCTTATTTTACCTTGCTCTGTCTCAACTGGTATCTTCCCAGCTTGTAACAGAACAGCTACACTTTCTCCTAAAGAAGCCAAGTGCTGATCCCAACAATCCTTCACTCTACAGACCTGGTTCTCCTTTCCTACGATTGTAAAATGATTGAGAGTGTGGTCGTCAACCACATAGTCAACTATCTTGAGCTATACTCGGTTGCCGATGCCTCCCTCCAATCTGCATTTCTGTATAAACACTTTATAGAAACTGCACTAGTCCTTTTTGCCAGTTCTCTTTATACTGCCTACCATTCTCACTTCCCTTCCATTCTCATTCTTCTCAGCCTATTACTTTTGACACTAGATCTTCCTTCCCTCCTTCCAAACTATTTACCGTCTTGCCTTCAAGGACTCCATGCACGCCTGGGTGTCCTATCTCTCTGAACCCTTCTGCTCTATCTCATGGGACTCCAGGACCTCCTTACCAACCCCCCTTCCTCCACCCCTTCTTCCTGTGGGTGTTCCTCACAGATCAGTCCTAGACCCACTACTCTTCACCTATACACTTCCTCCCTCGGCAAACTCATTTCCTCCTTTAGATTTAACTATCACTTTTTTGTTGACAGTACTCAGACATTCTTCTCCTTCTTCTCCTTCACCACTGCACTGCAATCTTTAAAAGCATAACTAATTTCCTCACTGTCGTCCACCACTGGATGTCTCTGCAGTGCCTCATGCTAAACTCTCCAAAAAAGGAAATACTCTTTCTCCATGCCTTTCATGGCAACCCCTCTCTCCCCTCTCCCTCCTCTTTCCCTCGACAGCTTCACCCCCTCGCCTTTGGCTTACAATCTTGTGGTTCTCTTTACAGTGACCTGAATATCTAGCAGTTCATCACTGCCACTACTACCATAGCCAGACACAACCTGCTAAACTTTAAAAAAAAATCTACACACACCTCACGCACCATTCATCTAAAACCCTCATTTCTACTCTTGTGCTCAGAAAACTGTGAGCTACGTTGCGAGTCTACTTCTTGGTGCACCCTTCTACTCTTTTGCTTTCCTCAAGAAAGTCCTCGGCTCTGAGAAGGGGATCGCTTTCAACCAATGCAGACCTCCCACCCTATCTCTACCTATGGTCCCCACACTAGATGGCTCTCCATACAAAATAGCCATTTAAATTCCTGCTACTAGTCAATAAATCCATCTGTGGTATTTCCCCCCACTGCCTCACTGAATGCATCCCACGTTACTCCCCTTTCTGCTCCCCAACTCTTCACAACCTACCAGCCCATGTGCCTCCTCTCACTTTCTTTACTTTTTCCCTATTTGCGCCAATGGAATACTCTACCCCTGGCCATTGTGACGAATCCAGGGAAGTTGTCCCTTTTCCCCAAAGGGGAACCATCCCCTTTGGGACTAGGGAGGTGAGCCTGCTTACCTTAAAATCCCCTAGGGGACAGGGCAAGCGTGATCTCATTCGGAGTGCCCCCCCACCCTCTTTGGAGACAAGGAATCCCCAGATAAAGATTTTGTTACGCCTCCCTTGAGACAAGGATCCCAAATGTTTGTAGGCTACATGGGGATTGTACAATGTAATACTGTGCAGGGGCCTCTAAATGTGAATAGCTTGGTTAAGGACCCCACTCATTTGACATTGATTCCTGCAGTGAGGAACCAATGGTGTCTCCTCTCTTGTTCCAGGGAGGAACATAAAACTTCTGAGTTCCATACACATGGGGGAAGATCCAAGCCAAGGGCGCAAAGCAGAAGTCTGTGCCATAGCTCGGAGAGGACGGATCCTGGAAGCAGGACCGCACCAACTGAGTGGTGGCTGGAGGACACCCGGAACCTGTGGAATGCTGCCGAGTCTAGGCGGGCGAAGAGCCTGAGGATCTCAGCTCTACCAAGGAAGCGAGCTTCCGCAGACGCAGCATCCAGCATTCAGCAGCTATGATGCCTAGTGAAGAAGGTGCTGAGCGACCATGACGGAAGCGCAGTTCCGTAGCCGCCTCCCCCAGCGGCAAGCACTGCAGAGAACCAGCTATGTGGCTAACCTGGTGGAGTGGGCAGGAGGGCGGTTAAGCACCGAAATTCCCCACGAGGGAGTGAGGACAATGCGCAACCCAGATGGCCAGATAGACCACACCGGGCTGGTCTACCAGTGACCTGCAAATCAGAAGTCCAGAGAGGACGGACAGCCCACTCTTGGCTGAGCTATCAGACACAGCACGAGGGGGGGGGGAGAGAGAGGAACAGACCACAGGAGGGGGCAAAAGCCATAAGAGACTTGGACTGTTTACAGGACTGGATAAACCACTGAGGGCTGAGAAACCAGATTCCCCACGGTGGGTGAGAAGCGTGATAACCCGTGCTGGGCTGAGAGAAATAGCGATATAATAGAGACTGAAACACCCTGGAGGGGTGAACACGAAACACGAGTTTAAGCAGGAATCCAGGACGCGTTGTAATACGCGAAGTCCCCTTTCCTAGAAACCAAGGGAAGTTGCAGAACTTGTTTTGAACTGCGTCTGCAGGCTGAGGCCTGAACCAGAGAGAGAAAGAGAACCAGAGACACAATTGGGTGGTACCAGGAACCATTCAGCCCAAGCCAAACCAAAAGGAGTGAAACTACTTTTTAGGTTGAATTTATGTTTTCTTCCAGTAAATAAAATAGGTACGGAGAGAGGACTGATTTTGTTTTGGTAGACGTCTTGACGAGCACCTGTGTGTTATTCTCCTTTTAATAATAGAGAACAAAAACCATAGAAATAGGGCCGGAAGAGTCATTCTGTTACTTTAATAAAACTGAATTACTGAGAACATGTCTTCATGTGGTCCATGAAAGTATTATAACCTGCTTCTAAGAGGCAAAAATAGTGCATTGCACAATAAAGAAAGGTGGATTGAGCAATGATAAGTAAATCCAATTGGGAATTGGCAGTGTTGAAAACATGCCTGTATTGTGAGTAGGCGGCACCAGGGATAATCCTTAATGAGCAAAGTGGTGAATCAAGTGGTGAGGGTACAGGAGCCAGAGCGGAGCAGGGCCAGAGCAACAGACCAGGTGTTGGAAGGAAGGAGGGGATGGGAGAACATGGTGCAGAAAATGGTGTGGGAGACCTGAGGCAGATCCAGGTAAATGACACCGCGTTCACCTACCCCCATTGACTCAATGTACGGGCTTACGAGATGTGCGAGCTAGACTCTGGCATAGGCCACAGATTTCCTAATGCGGAACAGTGTTAACGTTCGAAGGGTTATCATTTTTAACATGCAGGCAGAGCTCTGAAGCTTCCAAAATATAAATGTCGGAGACAGCCTCAATTGTTTGCCCCATGAACAGGCGTGTCCGCTCAAAACGTGGACTACTCAATTCATGACATAAGCAATTAATTATTTATTTTTGACAAAATTTCAAAAAGAAACTATTAGAGAAATTTAAAAAAGAAATCCTCATTGGGTCTACTATACACATTAATTAATACTACATTCACACCCCGGAAGGGCACTCAGACAGTCAGGTGGATGGAAAAGTAGACGATAACACTGTGTACTGCCCGCTTTTTCCAGCCACCTGAGGCGCTTCTTCCAGGTGATGCCATTTTGATTATGGAGAGGCAAAAGGGAGCATCTCCCTTTTGTGTCCCCACATCCCCCCCCCCTCCTCACCACCCCCAAAGACATCCCGCACCTTTTCCGCACCCCCCCTGCTTCCCTCCCCACTTATCTGCTGGACCGAAGCTTTGTGCTCTGAACCCGGTGCTCCTCCCGCTGGCATCCGCCATATAAATAGAAAAGGGACTAATTCCCTTGTCCAACGACTGGGGCCACCGTTTTTTTAAAAATCAGGCGTCTGATCTCGCTTAAACCACGTGGAGCCCATCGCCCGTTGAAAAATAAAATAACACTATTTGCAATCACCCGCAAACCCCAGAGTGCAGCTAGCTATCACCCACTTGTCGGGGGCGGGGGGGGGGCATACATGGCTAGAAGTGGCCCACAGCACTCGCCGAGGCTCTGGCTTCCCTCGAGCCCGTCTAGGCTCAGACTGGCTGGCCGATACTGCCCATGTTTGCCCTCCAATGTGGGGATGATTGCTACAACAAACCTAGATTTCTAACGTATTAATTAGTAGAAAAAACTTGCTAACCAATAAATAAGGTCTTATCGCATCATAAGCAATATGGCAATTCAAAACATGTGGTCGAAAAATAATGATGATATATTATGATATTGTCTGCTTTGAATAATGATGTGAAAAGATATAATTGAAAAATAATGTTTCTCTCGGCAGAGGCACCCGACAAGGCTGCCCCTTGTCACCACTATTATTTGCTCTTGCCATCTAACCAATGGCTCATATGATTAGGGAACGCCATAGGATACAGGGAATAAGGTTAATGGGACCCCCTGAAATAATTTCCCTCTATGCAGATGACGTATTACTATATGTTAGGGACCCACAAGTGAACCTTGATCCAATAATGCGTGATATTATGCGAGTGGGAGAGTACTCAGGCTTTGTAGTGTACTACACCAAATCTGAAATTGTTCCGTTATTGGCCTCCACAGGGAAACCAACTGGGGACTTCCCCCTGAAATGGTCACCTGATCAGATCAAATATCTAGGGGTCACTATATCGAGGGAGAAGAGCACACTCCTTCAGGGACACTATGCTGCTCTAGAACGATATGTTGGGTAAAGAATAAGTAGGTGGAAACCTGTAACCCATTATGCTAGCAGATAGGCTGGCTCTAGTTAAAATGATGCTTCTCCCCAAATTGTTGTACACTTTCAGAAACAACCCCCTTTGGCTGGGCAAAGCATACTTTGCTAGGCTTCACGGGACCCTTGCCCAATTCCTTTGGCATGCGGGGGCTGTTCGAAAGAAATGGAATTGACACTGCTACATGACAGAGGAGGTTCTGCGGCACCCCACCTTGAAATATACTGGTTTGCGGGCCAGGCGCAATTTGCCTCCTTTTGGTACGGGAGTGAAGGCACCCCACTACAGGTCAGGTTAGAAAATTTAGCAGCAGGCAAGACTGACACCAGAACACTGATATTGGATGCAGAGTATAAAGATGACTGCCCCTATAACCTGGTACTCAGTACTATAACTGCGTGGCAAGCTATTTTTGTGAAAATGTGTGTGACACACCCATATTATAAGTGGTTACCATTGTGGAAATTCCTTGGCCTCTCCCCCATCTGGGATAGATCAATTAGTACACACTGGGGACAGATTGGATACACGGCACTGTGGGACCTATTCCCAAAAGGAAGATTCCTTACACTGCAAACATGGAAACACAGACATAAGGCCACTGCAACCGAGATTAGCGCAGCTATTCAGGCTGAGATCAGCGGTTTCTACAAGGTGGGAGGGTTTCCCTCTTGAGCCCACGGAAAATGATTGTCTCATGTACATCTCCAATTCAAGCGGAGGACGTAGACTGTTGGCCCCCCTATACAGAATGATAATGAGTAAGGTAGATTTATTGAACCCTAGGGTGTGGCCCCAGTGTGCTGCAGATGTAGGCACAGACCTCTCAGACAAACAATGGATCCGGATGTGGATGCGCACCAAAACGCTATAGCTGAATTCCAGGTTTAAATTGACGCAATACAAAGATTTTAACAGATTGTATTATACCCCTGATAAAATCAGTAAAATATACCCGACAGTGGACAACAGATGCCCAAGATGTAAACGTGGCAATGCGGACCACTTACTCATGCTGTGGAGCTGTTGCAAGCTATGTGTCTTTTGGTCATATCTGCTGACTACTTATCGGAAGTGGTGGACGTGCCTGTTTCATTTTCACCTATGGGTGCGTTATTTGGTCAGTGGGCAGATATGCCAGCGAGATGACTTAGATCTTTCCTTAATATGGGTTGTATAATAGCCAAATGGTGTATATTGCGAAAGTGGAAGGACAAAGCCCCCCTCAGACTCTAGAGTAGTTCACAGACCTGACGTGGGTCGAGAGATTTGAGGAGCTTTATATTGGGATACTACTGTGTACTTCAAGACCCAAAGATAAATAGGGAGAACTCTGAGTGTAGGACATATTGGCCCAATGGGGTGGGGGGGGTGAGGGGGGCGAGTGCAAGTGGACTGCTCACCAATTGGGAGGAGCCATGTTTATATATGTGTTAATTCATTTGTCAATGATGTATAGACGAGAACTGCCGAGATATCCTTTTCATGATCATGTACTCTGTGATTGCCAAGCTTGAATAAAGGTTTAACCAAATATAAAGGCTAAACGTAGTCTTACGTGAATTCATATGGTGGCAACTCTTACTAGCTGCATTGGATAGTATGTGAAACAAGCCAGTAATCTATAATTGCTCCATTAACCGGTCTTGTACTGTGCTATGCTTAGTGACGTGCAGAACACTTTACCCTTACTTTGAGATGCATGTTGAAGAATCTGTAGGCTATAACGTATTGTTTCCAGCTGTCTTTCTTTGGTTATTGTCCATCAATGTTTTCTACATCATTTTGTATACATATGTTGGCATTGGTTGTTTACTGTTTTGAGCTTGCAGTCCTCTGCTGAAGAAGGGCATCAATGAACAGTCTCGTATAGACGACCATTTGGCTTCGATTTTCCTTATTTTATTATGCTCATGTGGCCAGAAAAGCATCAAAGCACAGTGAGACCAAAACCGAGAGAACTGGCAGATGCGAGAACAGAGGGGTATTGATTTTCTTTCTGAAAGGGGTCATATCATTGATGTTTGTGCCAAAGCACTGAATGTGCAACTATGAGAGATGGATTCAAATGTTTGCTTCCCACCTTTATGAAAATTCACTAATCTGTTATCGTGTGATGACATATTAACCAGTTTCTCCACAAGCATCAGTTATACAAGATGTCGTGCTGCATAGAAAGAGAGTATTAAGTGTTCTATTCAAACACATGTGGTGTCGAGGAAAGGAAGGAGAGGAGCATAATGCCCTTTCTGCTCAGTGCAAATTAATGGGGAACCAAAACCACTCATTATTTGCAATAATTTGACACAGAGAGGGCCGTCTGTCCCTGCCAGAAAGGAGTGGGGGTGGGAGTGTGGGGGGGAATCAGTTCTTTAAGCCTTAGCTGGTTGGACGGCGTGAACAGCTACACGTGAGTGAGGATACGAGCACTGCAGCTCCTGCTCAATCCCCATGAATCTCCATATGATACTGGTTAAATTTGGACTTGACAGGATGGTGGCAACCCCCAGAAACCGGTGAGTGCACCCAGAGCTGCACCCCGACGGGGCAACAGCTCACAACTAGGTTCCCAAGCTAGCAGACATATGCTACTCTGCACGAAAGCGCTCCCAAGATGGCAGACAAAGCAGCGCCTGCCATCTGAACAGCGGCCCTATGAGGAGGTCTCAACTCCTGGGAGCAAGAGGCGAGCTGAGCAGTGGTTTTGCGGCTGCTCGTGGATGTGCTTCAGCAGCTGAAGTGACAGAGGGCCAGGAGCCAACAACGCAGTAAGGAAAGATGGTGCTCCCCTGTTACTGGCGACAAGGGCACTTTGTTGGTCACAGTGGGAACGGCTGCAAGAGTGGACGGAAGAAACTGAAGAGATCAATTGGCCTTCTTGGCTGGGGCCAGTATGTAGCCCTACCTATGAACAACATAAAGAACTCATAGCTGCTTTTTTTAGAAACGTCCAAGTATGGATCTGCCCCTCCAGCCCCATAAAACAAGGAGGACATCCCAATGGGATGGGAAGCCAAAAAATAGGACTGAATAAATGCAATCATAAACCCTTATTCCTGAATCTTTGCCTATGACCGGGGTACAGGCTGCCGGATTAACATATATAAAGGTGAAAGACTATTTGAAAATGCCTTCGCCATTGCGGGTACCCTTGCAGGCAACCTGGGTGCAGAATATGTGATCTCTGCACGCACACTATTGTATGCTGAGAGATAGTGGCTTGCTGGGGGCGACTTGCCAATACACCCTTGACTAACCAGCTATTCACCCGACTGCGCCCTTGGTGAGCCTGTAATCCGCACTGCATTATCATGTGTTGAACTTTGGACACAACACCACAGACAATTGCAGATCAAATACATGCTCCTATTCCCTGCAAAACATAAGATTATTTTGAATGGGACTTCACATTTCTTGGTGACACCTGAAGGGATCAACATAATATCAGAAGCTCACCACAATGGTATAATGTGAAGAATACAAGAGGGCCCAGAAAACAATTGTGTGCTGAGCTCCAGCAAACTGAAAAACCCAGGAGAGAAGGCCCATGCTGGCACGTGCAGGTGAGATGAAGGCTGGCAGATCCTGAAACGCCACATACAAACTGGTTTAAGAAAAGTGCTGATACTTATTGTATGATTATTCGGGTTTGTAAACCAACGATAAGCAGTTAACCTCTTACAGAGGTTAGTTTTAACCGGAGATGGAAATAGCTAATGTGAGTAGACTATACTACTATCTTAAGTCTTAGATGCTGAAAGCTGTCTATATCACTGACAATACAGGGAGGGTATGGGAGATATGACACTATTTACTTAGCACTTCTTTTTGGATGAATATGCGACTTTCCAATGCATCCGATATAAAGTTTGGGGCTGGCAGCACCCCACCCTGCAAAAGTATTAAGGGGTGCACTTACTATAGCCCCCTTGAATGGGTTTGCTCACAGGCGAAGGAGAAACTGATTAAGAGATCCCTGCCGGCTGTGATTGGCCCTGAGGTAAAACAATAGTGTTACGAATATGGACAATTTGTCCCTTCTCCCCACAGGGGAGCCACCCAGAGGGGGCCTACTAAGCAAGACCCTTCCTAGGGGTCTGGGCAAGTGGGACCTTACTGGGAGTGACTCCCTTTTGGTGACGACTCCCATTCCGATAAGGAACTCCTAGTCCTTAACACCCTTTCTGCCAACATGGGTGTTGGAAAGACTTGGTTATAGTCATAACAGGGGATACCAAAGAAGTTTCTTGCACTCTTTTGGCTTCAGGTAATGCTGAGCATCATCTGAATGCCATAATCAAAGAAGACGGACACAATTCTATTGGCACTGATGATGTGTATAAGAACAGAACGGACTGTGAATGGAGGAAAGTCTCTTATGGTGGGCGGAGAGCAACCCTTACGCAGAGGCAAGCCTTTGTAGAGACAATGGGCCTCATTACGAGTCCGGCGGTAACCGAGGCGGTAAAACCACCTGGTTACCGCCGGACTCGTATTACCATTCCGCCTCTGTGATTCCCGGAATTACCGGGGCATTACAACCCCAGTTTTCCGGGAATCACGGAGGCGGAATGGTGTTAATCTCCATTCCCATTGAGTCCGATGGGACTCAATGGGAATGGGGATCATGGAAACACTGGCAGCATCTCGTAATGCTGCCGGTGTTTCCTCGTCCGCCTGCAGGCGGGCGGTGTTAAACCCACCAGGTCAAACCTGGCGGAAACATCACCTCCTGCCTTCAGGAGTCGGGATTAGGCGGTCCGGAAATAACAGTGGCGGCGGGTTTACCGCCACCGTTATTTCGGGACCGCCTGATTTGTAATGAGGCCCAATGTCCTGGAGGGGCGCATCTACACCAAGCTGTGCAATCAGCAGTGGCGTAAAGGAAGCGGACCCGTTAGTTAGAGGCTGGAAGGCAGGCATGCTGACTGAGCAAGAGGCTCCTGTCAGGAAAAAGTCAGAGATGGGAAGACTGCCATCTACACAGTTGGCGCGAGCACTGAAGAGGAGTGATGCGCCTGGTAACCGACAACACCAGACAAAGGAAAGGAGACCAGGTCCCAGAGCCCCACACGTTAAGTGCCTTTTCCGCCAAGACGAGCACCAACCGGGAAGCAAACACTCCCGATGTGAGATAGCCAGTGGAGCTATGAACTTTGGTTTCAGAAATTGTCAAAACCGAAGAGGTTACAGGAACGGAAGAAACACGAAAGGAAAGAGCCACAGCTGGGAAGAGAGAAAGGAACAGGCACACGCCTCCTGTAGAAAAGAGTGAACGAGATACAAACACTGTATACCAAGGCTGGAGAAGCTGACAAAATTATGAAGCCTGAGTAAACTGGACAGGCACACGCCCCATGTAAAAACATAGTTAAAAGGATACATGCGCTTTATACCAAGGCTGGGAAAGCCGACAAAGGTATGAGGAACTGATAAAATCGGACAGTTTGCTTCCTAGGTGAAACTGATTGAAAGGAGTATGAACGCTCTGCAACCAGGCTGGCAAAGCCAATTAGGTGACCGGTACCTGCAAAACCTGAGTGGGTAGACACCCTACGTTTATTAAATCTATTGAGAATCAAGACACCTAACAAAGCCACTGGACTTTGGGGAGTCCCAGTGCCCCGCAGGTGAGACACAGAACATTGTGTTAAAAGTGATCCTGGAGGGATTTGGACACTTGTAAATATCTGAAAAAGTAATCTAAGACACATTTCTTTCTTCCAAACAGGAAGAGAATTCACTAAAGAGGATTTCAAATTTTTTATTACCAGAATCTATCAGAAAGACTAGGAACTGTATCATCCTGTTCTAAAAGATATTTGAAACTGAAAATAAGTCATCTATGAGTTGGGCCATGCAGAAGCGCACAACGAGGCTGTTTCTAAAGCCTCAACTTTTGTTTTTAGTTCTTTTTACTTTTTTTAATGTATTTATTTTAAATCAAGGCAGGTTGACAAGCATACATCGTAAAAAAAATAGCGGAGACGTATTGACCCTCAAATATTTCCCTCCGGACCTGTCCCCCTCTCCCTCCGTTCCCTGCAAAGGCCTTTACTCTCTGGGCCCTCCGTTCTGTGATCCATAGTCTATGCGTCCCCTCCGGGATCCTCCCGGTTTCCCAGGGTCCATCGGGCGTTGATAGGCTTATAGGATAGGGCGGGAAATCGCTGCTCATATTCTAGTACCGGGCCCCCAAATGTTCTGGAATCGGTGGAGGACCCCGGCCTTTGCTGCTGTCACCTTTTCTGCTATCAGTATGTCCCATAGTTTTGTCCACCACTGAGCTAAACAGGGCCCGTCCGGGGACTTCCAACAGCGGGCCAGCACCGATTTCCTCGCTAGAAGGCATTGGTTCAACAGTTTCGCCCTGTTCCCGTAGCGTGGGTAGATCGCCGGGACCCCCAGCAGGACGGGCCCCGGTTCCGGCAGGACTGATGCCCCGTGATTTGTGTAATTGTCCCTAGGCATTGTTTCCAAAACTGATGGATTTTCGGGCACATCTACCAAATGTGGAAGAAGGAGCCTGGGTGGCCACATCCTCTCCAGCAAGAGTGGTCCAACCTGGGGTTCATGTGATGGAGCCTAAGAGGGGGATAGTACCACCTCAGCATGATTTTATATGCACATTCCTTATTGGTGACACAGGTGGAGGAGGTGTGCGCTCGGGTCCAGATGTCCACCCATGTTTGGTCCTCTATCGGGTGCCCCAAGTCGGCCTCCCACTGGGCCATGCTGCGGGTTCTCCCAGCCAGGAAATCGCCCAGAAAGCGCCTATAAGAAATATATATCCTGCCTCGGATCGGGGGATCCTTGAGCGATAGTTCCAGAGAGGTCGGAACGCGCGTTGCTGCTTGTAGGATTTGGGGCTGCGAGCACCAATGGTATGTAGGTAAATCTCTCTTTTTCCTGAAGTTGGAACTTTTCCTTATCTTTTTACTTTTTAAAGTGGTAGGGCCAGTTAGTCGACTAGGATTTGGACTGGGGACTGTTTATTTTCGACTTCGACAAGCACCCTTAGCTTGGTTTTAGAAGGTAGGGAGCTTCCCTCATAGGGCCAGATAGGCATTTTGCTTTTGATTTAAATAAAGACCCTTGACCCATGAACCACTGTAATCAGAGGTCTTCTTCTGGGTCACCCCAGTAGATAAAATATGTTCTTTTCTTTAAAGAAATATGTGTATGAGAAAAAACAAGGTTGTTTTAATTGTGCGTAATTGATGGAGTAGCATGAATGTTTAGATGTAGGAATTAGAGGTGTGTTGAATAGAGTGTCATCTCGAGAGAGTGGTGTCTAGAGGAGACACCAAAGCCTGTATTTAAGCGACAAGAACAGACAAATCTTCTAAATTTGAATTGGTATGATTCTTCCAGTGGTAGAAATTTCAAGTTGCAAGCTACTAGCCATCCATAAAAAGTAACTTGCCACTTCAATTCTAAACATACACACAGCACACCATTTCTTACTCAACAAGAGTCAAATTTTGCAAAATTAATTTTTGCAAAATCGAATTGCAAAACCTGGGCTCTAGTTCTACACACAAAGGTGATCAATCTCCTGGAATGTTTGTGGATTCAAAAAGGTGGTTTAGCAGTGTAGGGCGATGACATATCTCACATAGAAACACATTTAAAAAGCAATACTGTGAGGAGACCACCAGGGGGCATGGACCGGAAAGGCTACGTGAAGCTGCTTCTCCGCTCATGGCTCGACGAACCTGAGCTTGTTGCACTATCCCCACACCATAACTGGCCGTGACATGCCTGACCCCTCCCCTCCCCGGGGACTGTATAGGGCCATCTGTGTCTACGCCCCAAACCTCAGGTTGTGTGCTTGGCGAGGTGCAGTGACTGCAGACTGGGCCTAGAGTGAGGATAAGGCTGCACCTAGCGATTGCACCAGGCAGGTGCCGGCCGCCCCCACTCCCCCCGCTGGGAAGAAAGCAAGAGGAAGAGGGCCAGAGTCTGGGTGGATTGAGTGCTGCAGCCCAAAGGGACCATGGCAGCAGAGAGCTACCTGATGTGGAGGGAGCAGTAATCTGCCTCGAGCGAGGAGGAGCCGCTACGTGTGTCCGTGGCATAGACCGGGCCACCCTGCAATGGCAGAGCGGACCACGGCAGAGGGGACAACGGAGCAAGCAGTAAGCCGGACTGCGGGCAACAGGTGAGGGGGGGCAGAGATGGTTCCTATAGGCACTTGTCTGTGCGCAGAGAATAGCCTCCCCACTAGCTCCACGCAGGATGCGAGGGAGACAGTGTTGGGCCAGTTCACCCCTCCCCCACCTGGTAACGCGGCCGGGGGTAACCAGAGGGACAGGGATCCCGGGCCGGAAGAGGCCAGAAGAGGAGCAAAGTTCCCCCAATCCCATTTGGTTCATAGGGGGAGAAAGAAGGGGGCAACGTGGTGCTCAGGAGCATGCCCCTCTGGCTGAGCGCGCTGACTGGGAACCCGGCGGCCATCACATGCGTACCACTGAGGTGCTAGGGATTCCAGAGTGCCTGCGAGAAGGCAGCAACGGACAAACCCAGGCGATCCCCAACAGCTGCTGGAACACCGCAAGAGTCCTTGTGAGCACTCCCATGCAGGTGTGTGGAGACTGTGTACACTTGTAAAGTTGTTGGTAATTTTGCCCAGACAGGAGAATCCCATATACTGTGACACTTCTGCCGGGTCTTACTGCACACAAGGAAAATCCTCCATTTGGCACACAAGAAAGCTGTTGGGTGCCCCCAACCTTGAATCAAGATACGTTCAAGAAATGTTAAAGGTAACAACGGCTCCTGGTGCCTTTTATGTAAAATTAGGAAGCCTGCATACGCAATAATAATTTGAATTTAAAACCCGGGTACTTTTGTTGTTGCAGGCTTGAAAACGTTCTTTCAGTGTCTACAATGGCGCACTAAAACCAATTAACTCTAAAAAGTTTTATACTTTCTTCTCGATCTTATAAAAGACCTTTCGAGAACAACAACGGTAAGCATTGGTCCTTATCATTGACCAAAAAGGGTTCAACAATAACACTATTGTGTCTATACCCCGTAGTGAAGTTAAAAGTGTTCTTTCTCAACAGTTCTTGTTGCAAAAGGAATAGCACATTAACTTTCATCTCTGTGCTGAAATTGTGAATAATCCTTCTTGATGGATTACGCTCTAAATGAAAAGTTATCACTAATCAAAGAAAATAACTTTACCACTTCCATATAAACTAATTGTTATATTTGAAAAGAAATAGACCTTAAGTATGCAGGATATGGTTAAATGTTTGATACCTTTTCTTTTGCATATGCCTTGGCTGCAGTCAGTGAAGATTAAAATGTTGTGTACTGTCTACCGGGCGTTCCGCCGCTGTCACACCGTTAATGTTTTAAACAACTGTTTTTAGCAACCACTTTTTCGTGATGCCTTTCTTTGATTTATATTTTTATGTATATGTGATATGTTTATATTTGTTTATCTTGTAGTGGGTTTCGTGCCTTTTTTAACGACACAGCACGATGTTTATGAAGTACTCAACACTGTCAAATCATTAGAACATCTCGTTTCTCCTTTGTCCTGAAGACGGCTACACCTGCACCAACAGACGTTTTTTTGTGCATTGCCTGATTTCTTTTGGTGTCAATAGCCGAAACATATGTCGACTTTCACAAAATGAAACCTAAGAAATATAATAGGTTCTTTTCACATGATAGAGCTAGTTCTACCTATAAATGCTCTACCCTTTCTCAGTTGATGTTGGTCATTGAGTGCTTACCCACTGGGTCCTTATTATTTTCGTTTTCCATGCTCTTATCCCACTGATATCAATTTGTCAATCTGGTAGTTTGATTCCACTTCACCACAACCATAGTGCACATGTATTGTTGTTTTTTAGTAAATAATTTTTTAGAGGTACTGTATTGTGACCAAAAATAAAAAATTGAGTTTTAATTGCCATTATCGAGTGGTTGTTTTTCCCTTTCAAAAGAATTCCTTTTGTTACAACTTTATATGAATAAAGTTGAAATAATCTCCCGTATTTTGAATTGAACATCAGTCAATTGTGATTTTCACATCAAAATGTTTTTTTTTAAAACCCTGTTTTGTTTTAGAACAAATTAACGAGTGCACAGGTGGTTGTTTCTCCCAGCGACAGACACATCAATCACCTGACTGCAGGACCAAGGTCCCAGGGTCATCACCTCCCTCTCTCTCCCCTTGTGGGTTTTTTTCAGTGCCAGGATATGTCGTGCCATGCAGCAATAAGCCCCCAGCATTGGCATCACGGTTGTTATAGGACTCACAATCCACCCACAGCATGGCACCATTTGACGGAGAGGGCAACCAGTGATTGGGTGCCACTGGACCTCTGCACTGAACACTAAGAAGGGTCACTGGCAAGAGGGACAAAGGATATCTGAGGCAACAAAGGGGTGCGGAGGACAAGAGCGGGGACAATACATACAGAGGGTACACTGGGTCCCGGCGATCGCCAGGGCAACCTACCGACTGAGCCTGGTAGTGAGGCGTTGCCCTCGCCGGAGGAGCTGGGAAACCCTGGATACCCCGGTGCCCCAAGGAGCAGTGGAAAAGAGCCAGAAGGAGACCATCCCAGATTTATATACAGAATTAGGGTTCCACTGGGTCATGCCCAGAACAAGGCAGACATAATTGTGGCAAATACAGGGGTCCTCTGACCACGTGTGGCCCTGGTGGACAGGCGGACCAGGTGATAGCCAGAGGATACGCCAACCATTGAGGCACACCGCCGGGAGGACCCAGTGGTGGCCAGTGGATACACTGACCATCGAAGCGTACCGCCTGAGGCCAAGCTGGGGAAGGACCATAGGTTGATGAGGCATAGCAGCGGGACGCAGGAGGGAATACAGGCCCTGCAGCGTTTCCGGAGAGACCGGGCGGAAGATGAGAGAGGGAGCCAGACAGGAGGTGTCGGCGAGGGGAGGCACATCGACACCGGCCTTGACTGGAGATGACCTCATGGACATCCTCCAAGAAATCAAGGCAATACGGACAGACATTCAAGCCTCGATATGCGACCTTAACGGCCGCATAGACAAATTGGAGGGCAAGATGGAGGGAATGGAAAACAACCACCTACAAGTCGATCTACTGGATATGAACTATGAGGCTCGCCTAACAGATATGGAAATGCGAGAGGAAGAAATCACCTTGAAGCTTGATGACTTGGAAAATAGAGACGCCGGAACAATCTGCGCATCCTGGGGGTCAGAGAAGAAAAGGGCGAGTCTCCGGTGGAGGCCAGAAGGAAAATGCAAGGTCTGATCAATCAGCTCTTTGCATTGGAGTGGGGAAGGAAGTACAACTGGAGAGGGCGCACAGGGGAGGTAGCGTAGGAGCAAAGGGGCCAAGGTCGATAGTGCGCTTTCTCAGATATAGGGAGTAGATGGAGGTCCTTGAGCAAGCTAAGAGAGTGGGGAGCTTTCAGTATGAAGGGGACACGTTCAGGGTGTTCTAAGACTTGTCGGGACTCACCTTGACCCGGCCCAGAGACTGCCGCCCCTCACGCAATGGCTGACAGAAAGGGGCATACAGTATCGCTGGTCCTTCTCGTTTGCACTGTCCTTTGAGAAGGGGGAAGCTGATTACCGAGTGACCAGCGGACAGGAGGCACACCAGTTCCTCCAAGTCCTCAAAGGAGGAGACCCCGCAGAGGAGCAGGGGGGGTTGGCGGTTGAATCAGTGGAGCAGCATAGGCCGGATGGCCGCACAGCACAAAGAAGAAGATGCAGGGCGGCAGGAAATTTTAAAAACTCAACACCCCTCCGCAGTGGAACTCAGGGGACTCATGAAGAGTGGGAAGAGATTGTTTAATCAAAATACATGAGATGTTGTGTGGGAGGTGCAGGGGGGAGGTATAGTGGTTATGGAAACGACAGACTGAGCGAGCACCCCTCCCTGGTGGCCCATCACATGGTGGATGTCTCGGAGGGTAGGATAGTCAAAGTTTGGGGGGAATCAAAAAAGGGGGAGGGGGCCAAGGAGAGAGGAGAATCTAAAAGGTTCATATCGAAAGGCAAAACCAAAGCTTGCATGGCGACTTCAGTACCATGTGAGGTCCGATGGTTAGAAAGGAGATTCATGTCCTTAAATGGCGCACTCTGAGAAAGGGGGTCGGGCTGAGGTTCTCAAGTTGGGGAAGTTGAATGTTAAGGGCCTAAACTCGCCCACCAAGCGCTCACTCCTGGGGAGAGAAATGCAGAATCGAGACCTGGATATCTTGCTGGTACAAGAGACAAGGACGGTCCAAGGGGAGGAGAGACGTATCCTGGGGTCCCACGTTAGGCAGACCTTCTGGGCTTCTGGGCCCTCCAAGAAAGGGGGTGTAGGTGTTCACTTCAATTGAAGAATGAAAGTGGTCGAACCAGTGGTTTAGAAAAGAGCTAATGGGAGGACCCTGGTGATCTCGGGGTCAATTGAGGGCTTTAGGCTGTCCATCGCCTCTATGTATTGCCAGAACTCAGGCCAAATGCAGTTCCTACAAGAAACTATGGGTGAAATGGTTGGGGGAGACTTTAACATGTGGGTGGATAGGGGGATGGACCATAGTAGTGGACAGGTAATTCTTGGAAGTGGGGAAAGGCGAGCAGAGGGAGGATTTGTTGACTACATGTCAGATCAGCGGCTGGTGAATGTTAGGGAGAATTCTCTCTTTAGGCTGGATTTCCTAACCTAGTGAGTCCCCCAGCAACTTTGCTGGATTTCTGGAGTTTGTTTTTTTCTCCTGCCAAGAGTTAGACTCTCTTTCTCTCACTCTTGGACATGATTTGTGGTGTTCCTTTGACTGTTAATATGTTTTATGGGCTATGGGGTCCTTTACTCCATAGGGTCTCATGTGTTTTTACTATGTGTGTTACACAGCACCCTCCGTGCAGTAACACAGGGGTGTCATAGTGACCCCCCACCATAGACTCCATACCCTGGGACTGACTACTGTCTCCAAGGGCATGTAAAGTCACCATTGGCTTTACTAGTTCCAAATAATTATTAACAGAAACCAGTACAAACCATCATGTTGTGGACGTAC
This sequence comes from Ambystoma mexicanum, assembly GCF_040938575.1. Classification (NCBI taxonomy): domain Eukaryota; kingdom Metazoa; phylum Chordata; class Amphibia; order Caudata; family Ambystomatidae; genus Ambystoma; species Ambystoma mexicanum. Next base: position 655,391,146 of record NC_090930.1, read on the forward strand.
TGGTCGGGGCAATTCGATTGCCCCGGGGTCTGTTAGTCGAGGGGGCACGTCTCCGACCCCCTGATCGAGTTTTGGCTGGTGGCAGTGGATACTACTTTTTATATTCGACTGCAAATATTTCCCTATGGGATTTTCCCATTGTTCGAGGCTACCAACTTTAATTATTTAATTCTCATAGCCTCGAACATACCGCCGGTTTATTTAATTAATATTAATTCGCCGGTTGGTATTTTTTGCCAGGGCTCGATTCTAAAATGGCGTTTGTGTTCTCTTCTGTGACTCCAACCCAAGTCGAGCCCTTTGTTCCACTTTTTGGCCGGATCCACTTTAAGAGGATCAAACAAAATGTGTCCAAGCTCACACGGTTGCAGTGCACAAGAGTCTTGCAAAGGTTCAAAAAGAGTTGGACCAAAAGAAAGGGACCAGTTAGGAGGTCAAGGCGGCCAGCCCAGTCCAGAAGGTTAAGGGGTTATTATTACCTTGTAGCAATCTTTAGAAAGGCAGGCCTGGCGGACACAGTACCTTAAAGTGGTGAGAATATTCCAGCGGGGGCAGTGGTTCCTGGCAGTGGATGCAAGTCGGTGCTTCGTCCGGGGGAAGAGAGGATCTCGTCGGGGAGGAAGACAGGAGTCCGTTGCACTGCTATGGAAGAAACTAGCCGCAGAGTTCTCAGGTAAAAGGAGCGGTCCTTTAGTTTGCGGTCCAGTGGTAAGTGGCTATCCGGTTCCCGGGGTGCTTGGCACGGGCAATTCGACCACAAGCCGGTCTGGGGTGCGAAGAGAAGAAGGTAAACTGGTTGTGCCCACCAGTCAGGGGAAGAAGCCTCTCCAGCCGGGAGATCTTCTCTGTCGTCGGGAAGTGGTGAGTCGGTTCCGCAGGGCTCCACCGGTGGTGTCGTCGTGGTAGGTCGGCTCAGCTTCTCCCTCGTCGGATTCTCAGGTCCTGTGGCGACTTCTGAAGTTCCAGTCCCCAAAGCCCTGCTTTTATGCAGCACATCCCCATTCACTCAGCCTAGCTGTCAATCAAACATGCTAAGTGGGGAGCCGGCCGGCTCACCACTCGGGCCAATCACACAAGAGTGCGACTTGAGTTACCAAGGTAACTCAGTCCAGGGTGCCTAAACCCCCTCCCACGCCCCCTGTGGTACCCAGACAGAGAGGCACCACTTTTGGAGGCTTCTGTGGAGAAGCCCGCCAAAAAGTGAAACAAAGGTCTCGACTTGGGTTGGAGTCACAGAAGAGAACACAAACGCCATTTTAGAATCGAGTCCTGCCAAAAAATACCAACCGGCGAATTAATATTAATTAAATAAACCGGCGGTATGTTCGAGGCTATGAGAATTAAAGTTGGTAGCCTCGAACAATGGGAAAATCCCATAGGGATATATTTGCGGTCGAATATAAAAAGTAGTATCCACTGCCACCAGCCAAAACTCGATCAGGGTGGACGGAGATGTGCCCCCACGACTAACAGACCCCGGGGCAATAGAATTGCCCCGACCAGTACGTCCACAATATGATTGTTTGTACTGGTTTCTGTTAATAATTTGGGACTAGTAAAGCCAATGGTGACTTTACATGCCCTGGGAGACAGTAGTCAGTCCCAGGGTATGGAGTCTATGGTGAGGTGTCACTATGACACCCCTGTGTTACTTCACGGAGGATGCTGTGTAACGCACATAGTAAAAACACATGAGACCCTATGGAGTAAAGGACCCCATAGCCCATAAAACACATTAACAGTCAAAGGAACACCATAAATCATGTCCAAGAGTGGGGGAAAAGAGTCTCACTCTTGGCAGGAGAAAAAAACAAACTCCAGAAATCCAGCAAAGCTTCTGGGGGACTCAATAGGTTAGGAAATTCAGCCTAAAGAGAGAATTCTCCCTAACACTCGCCCCCCCAGACTAAGGGACAGGAGGATTTAATCCACTCCTGGATGAATCTCATACCTCTAGTCGATGACATACATCCTAGAGAGACCATCAGCATTTTGGTGGTGACACCCTGACCTGTGCTCAATGGTGAAATCAAACCCTTGCAGGCAGATTGACCATCTCAATAGTTTTGGGTTTTCCCCTTTCATTTGCATTAACCATCTCAAGGGTTGGTGGTCAGTCTGAATGACAAAAGTAGAACCATACAAGTATGGCCTAAACTTCTTCAGAGCCCACACAATAGCAAAACACTCTTGTTCAATGGTTGCCCACCTTGTTTCAGGATCCTTCAGTTTTCGACTGATGAAGCAAATGGGGTGCTCCCTACCTTTCCCATCCAGTTGACTGAGGACTGCACCTATTCCTACATTTAAAGCATCTGTTTGCACAATGACAGTTTGGTGATAGTCAGAAGCTCTGAGTACTGGGGCTTGGCAAAGAGCCTTTTTCAGGGTTTCAAAGGCCTGATTGCATTTCTCATTCCACCTAACCTTTTTAGGGAATTTCGGAGAGGAGATGACATTCAGTGGAGAAGCTATGGACCCATAGTTCTCAATGAAATTCCTGTAATACCCAGTGAGACCTGAGAAGGCTCTCACTTGGGTCTGAGTAGTAGGTGTTGTCCAATTTTGCACAGCTTCAATCTTACTGGGCAAAGGCCTTATTTCTCCACCTCCTACCTCATGTCCAAGGTAGACCACTTTACTCTGTCCAATCTGGTATTTACTTGCCTTTATGGTCAGATTGGCCTTTCCAAGAGCCTGCAAATCATATCTCAGGTGGTGCACATGTTCTTCCCAGGAATTGCTGAACACTGCTATGTCATCCAAGTATGCCATGCAGAAGTCCTCCATCCCATTCAGAACCTGGTTTATCATCCTTTGAAAAGTAGCAGGTGCATTTTTCAGTCCAAAAGGCATAACCTTAAACTGGTATAAGCCAACTGCGGTAGAAAATGCAGTTTTCTCCTTGGCATGGTCTGTCAGGGCTATTTGCCAATATCCTGACGCCAAGTCAAATGTGCTGAGGAACTTGGCTGCACCAAGTCTATCCACCAACTCATCTGTCCTTGGCAAAGGGTGGGCATCAGTCTTAGTGACTGCATTAAGAGCTCTGTAATCCACACAGAATCTAAGTTCTTTAGATCCTGCTTTTGGTACTAACACAAATGGGCTAGACCATGGACTAGTAGAGGGCTCTGTTACCCCGAGATCAAGCATCTTGTTGACCTCACCTTTGATGTGGGTTCTTACATTTTCTGAAATTCGATATCCTCTGCTTTTGACTGGCAGACAGTCACCAGTGAGTATGTCATGCTGTCCCCAAGGGGTCAAGCCTGGTGAAAGTGAGAACAGAGAGGCAAACTGATTTAACATAGATTTGCACTCTTCCTGTTGCTCAGGTGTCAGATTTGAAGAGAGATTTACTCCTTCAATCTTTTCGTCTAAAGGTAAGCCTCTGATGAGATCAGGAATAGCTTCACTCTCTTCTTCTTCCTCTGATGATGCTAGAAGCAAAGCTCCTACATCAGGTCTGGAGACATACGCTTTTAGTCTGTCGGTGTGGAAGACTGTTGGAGCCTCCTTGGGGTTTCCCAAGTCCACCAGATAGTTGACCTCTCCAAGTTTACCCACAACTTTGAAGGGTCCCATCCATTTGTCTTGCAAGGCCCTCTGCCTTGTTGGAATCATAACGAGAACTAGCTGGTCCTGAGTAAACTCGACCATGTTATCCTTTTGGTCATGCCAGTGCTTGACCAATGCTTGTCCAGCTTTCAAGTTATCACTTGCTTCTGCCATCATTTGTGACATTCTCCTTCAGAGACCTATCACATAGTCAGTCACTCTGACTGGCTTGGGGGAAGGAGCACTCTCCAACCCCTCCTTGATCAGGGCCAATGGACCCCTGACCGGATGACCATAAAGAAGTTCAAAGGGAGAATAACCTACTCCCTCCTGAGGGACTTCTCTATAAGCAAAGAGAAGGCATGGCAGTAGAAGGTCCCACTTTCTTTTAAGGGGGTCCTCTAAAGCACCTATCATGCTCTTCATGGTTCTGTTGAGCCTTTCAACCAACCCATTTGTCTGAGGGTGGTATGCGGTTGAGAACTTGTAAGTAACTCCGCAGGTTTTCCACATGGCTTTCATGTAGTGGGACATAAAATTCGACCCCCTGTCAGAAATTACTTCCTTAGGAAACCCAACCCTGGTAAAAATACCAAGGAGGGCCTTAGCCACAGCCGGAGCTGTAACAGTCCTCATAGGAATTGCCTCAGGGTATCTAGTAGCATGGTCTACTACAACAAGTATAAACCTGTTGCCTGAGGAAGTTGGAGATTCAAGGGGACCAACAATGTCAATCCCTACTCTCTCAAATGGGACTCCCACTACAGGGAGAGGCACTAAAGGTGCCACATTCTTGGAGCCAACCTTACCAGAAGTCTGGCAGGTGTGGCAGCTCCTGCAGTATTTATCTACTTCAGCCCCCATCTTTGGCCAATAAAAGTAGAATGAGAGCATTTCCTTATTCTTCTTGAAACTCAAGTGACCAGCCAAAGGAATCTCCTGGGCTAACTGCAAGAACTGTGGTCTGTTCTCTTGGGGTACTACAAGTCGTTTGTTGTCCCCAGGTGCAACTCCGTTGGTTCACTGTAGAAGAGGCCATCTTCCCAGTGTAACCTATATTTCCCAGGCTCTTGCCCTTCAGCCTGAGCATCTGCCTGGTGGCGAAGACCTTGCAGTGTTGGACCTTCTCTATGTCCCTTACTGAAGTCTGCCCTGTTGGGTCCACCTTCTGCCAGTAAAGACTGCAGCTCAGGATGGTCAACAGGATACAGATCTCCAATGAGTGCCTGGCCTTCCACTAGCTCTTCTTCAGAGTCTAGTTCAACCACACAGGGTTGTACCTCCCTCTCAGCCTCAGCTGGAGGGGAAGTTACTGGTGTAACTTTGGACAACCTAGGGGAAGTCCTTGTTGGCTGCACTGGAGTGCTGGCTGTGAGGTTCTCTTTAGAAGTTTTAGGTTTCCCTTTTTCTTCTAGTTTCTTAGAGACAGCAGCTGACACCTCCAGTGGAGTAGGAGTGATCTCTTACTTCATCATCTCCTTGGGAGTACCTCTCATGGTTCTCTCCCTTGCAGGTCTGGTGAGCTCCTGTAACCTTTTACTAGGAGGTCTGGGGGTATGTGACACTACTCCAAGAGTTCAAGTCATTACCCAGCAGAACCCTTCCTGGCACCTAACTTTGTATGCTGACAGGTATCTTCACAGTCATGTCATTACACTGGATGAGAACTGGTAATTGGGGAAGCATCTGTACAGGCCCTCCAGTTAACTTGGTGAGGTGTTTGGGTGCCTTAGCAACATCCTCAGCCTGAAAAAACGATTTGTCCACCACAGTTATGCTGGCCCCAGTGTCCCTAATGGCAGAAGTCTCCTGACCATTCACCTGGACAGTGTCCTTATAATACTCTTTAGTATTATCTGGGATGGAATTATAGACATCTAAGTTCTGTTGTTCCCACAGACCCAGAGACACTAAAGAAACACTGGCTGAGACTCCAATGGGTTCATCAGCCAGTAATAGAAAGTTTCCACTTGCCATTTGTACTTCCTCCTCTGGTGCGAAGGCTAAGGAGACAAGCTGGACCCCTGAAGGTTTACCCTTACATCTGGGATCTCCTTTCACATGGTCAGTAGAGCCACAAACAAAGCATTTACCAAATGCTTTCTGGAATGGTGGCTTGTTCTGACCTCCTTCTGGTTTGGCACCAGGAGGTACACTAGCCTGATTTGGTTTCCCTTGTGGCTTACCCTTTTGGTTTTGTTTGGGGCCCTCTTTGGATTCGGAATTATTAGAATTCTCTTTGGCGTCCTTTTTTGGCTGCTTTCCCTCATCGTTTTACTGAGTAGCCCCAGAATCCTTGTGAGTGGCCCTGTTGGCAACCCACAAGTCAGCAGCCTTAGCTAACTTCTTGGAATCTAATTCCTTTGAATCAGCCAAGTGCTGTCTGAGCTCAGGAGAGCAGGCATCATAAATTGACTCCAACATTACAAGATTCTTCATTCCTTCATAAGTGTTAACTCTGTAACCCTTAATCCATCCCTCTAAGTTTTTAAAACTTTCACTCACCCAGGTAGCCCCAGGGGTACCATCATGCTTTTTGAGGGTCCTAAACCTCTTAAGGTACTGGGAAGGGGTCTTCCCAAATCTAGCTATCAAAGCTAGTTTCACACATTCATAATCCTTCTTATCCACCTCCCCAACTCCATTACCACATCAGTTGCAACAGGGGGAAGCCTAGAGAACAACCAGGGAAGTAACTCATTCCCTGTGATGTCCTGGAGCCCATGATTATACTCAAACATTTTTAACCAATCCAACACATCCAACTTAGGTTCATACATACCCACTAATTCCTTAGGCATCCGGGGTCTTTTGGGACTGGAACTCCTAGAAGAACCAGAGGAGAGAGAAGCATTTTCCACAGACAACTTTTTCATTTCTAGCTCATGATTAAGCTCTATTTCTCTGAGTCTTAACTCAGCTTGCTTCTGCTCAGCCTGGGCATTCATTCTTCTGAACTCTAGCTCTTGGTTTCTTTCAGATTGAGCAATAAAACGTTTGTACTCTAATTCAAGCTTCATTTTTTCAAGTTCAAATAAGCAGAGTTACATGTGGGACCTGGTATAGGCCCAGTAGGTACAGTAGGTAAGGCAGACAGAGGCTCAGAGTGGCTAATTTCATTAGGTTCACTTTCCTCTTGACTCATTATCAAGACTTTCATTCAGATCAATAACATCACTGTTTTCTACATTTGCCGGGGGTGGGGGGGGGTAGATTCCTCTGTACCACCCAGACTTTGTTTTTCTAACAATCTTTCTATAAGTTCCATTTTCTTGCCCTTCTCAGAGAGATTCTTATGTCTACACAATACTTTTAAGCAATCAGCAGTTTTGGCAGACAATGATTCTAGGGTATAACTCTCCATAGCAGACATAGGTAGAAAATCAGCTTTTTAGTGCTAAGCTCCGTGGTTAGTTGTCCTAAAGTGTTCACAAAGCACTCTAAAGTGTATACTCAATACAAATCCCACTGCTGTACACCAGTGTTAGGCAGAAACCTGTGCAGTTCCCTCTGGGACCACTGCAAAAGATTTAAGACTACAGGTGTTTGGCAGTAAACCCACTTGGTAGCAGTCTGTACCAGACAGATTCACTTGGTAGCTGTGGCTGAGCAGTCAGACGTCCCTCAAGAAGAGTTAGGCAGTATACAGAGTATTCACAATAGGTCAAAAAGAACACAATGGAACAAGTAAACACTGACCAGGGCTTGGTGTAAAAGAGATATTATTATTTATTTCAAACCACATCTAGAAAAACACACAGGCACTAATAGTAAGCAATTCAAAAAAACGGTCACTAAAAGATATACACTCCCTTAAAAGAATATTAGACAAGTCTTAAGTAAAGTCCCACTTATTTTCAGACAGCGGTGAGCGCTTAACGCAGATGGCACTCTAATTCGTTTTTAAAGGGAGAGAAAAGCAGAGAATAAATTGAAACAGATCCCAACACTTTTACAAGAACACAACAAGAGAGGAAGGCAAAGTAAAACCGTGAAGGTAGAGTTCAGTAGGCCGGATCCACTTAAAGAGGATCAAACGAAATGTGTCCAAGGTCACACGGTTGCAGTGCACAAGAGTCTTGCAAAGGTTCAAAAAGAGTTGGACCAAAGGAAAGGGACCAGTTAGGAGGTCAAGGCGGCCAGCCCAGTCCAGAAAGTTAAGGGGTTATTATTACCTTGTAGCAAACTTTAGAAAGGGAGGCCTAGCGGACACAGTACCTTAAAGTGGTGAGAATATTCCAGCGGGGGCAGTGGTTCCTGGCAGCGGATGCAAGTCGGTGCTTCGTCTGGGGGAAGAGAGGATCTCGTCGGGGAGGAAGACAGGAGTCCGTTGCACTGCCAGGGAAGAAACCAGCCGCAGAGTTCTCAGGTAAAAGGAGCGGTCCTTTAGTTCGCGATCCAGTGGTAAGTGGCTATCCGGTTGCCGGGGTGCTTGGCACGGGCAATTCGACCACAAGCCGGGCTGGGATGCGAAGAGAAGAAGGTAAACTGGTTGTGCCCACCAGTCAGGGGAAGAAGCCTCTCCAGCCGGGAGATCTTCTCTGTCGTCGGGAAGTGGTGAGTCGGTTCCGCAGGGCTCCACCGGTGGTGTCGTCGTGGTAGGTCGGCTCAGCTTCTCCCTCGTCGGATTCTCAGGTCCTGTGGCGACTTCTGAAGTTCCAGTCCCCAAAGCCCTGCTTTTATGCAGCACATCCCCATTCACTCAGCCTAGCTGTCAATCAAACATGCTAAGTGGTGAGCCGGCCGGCTCACCACTCGGGCCAATCACACAAGAGTGCGACTTGAGTTACCAAGGTAACTCAGTCCAGGGTGCCTAAACCCCCTCCTACACCCCCTGTGGCACCCAGACAGAGTGGCACCACTTTTGGAGGCTTCTGTGGAGAAGCCCGCCAAAAAGTGAAACAAAGGGCTCGACTTGGGTTGGAGTCGCAGAAGAGAACACAAATGCCATTTTAGAATCGAGTCCTGGCAAAAAATACCAACCGGCAAATTAATATTAATTAAATAAACCGGCGGTATGTTCGAGGCTATGAGAATTAAAGTTGGTAGAATCGAACAATGGGAAAATCCCATAGGAATATATTTGCGGTCGAATATAAAAAGTAGTATCCACTGCCACCAGCCAAAACTCGATCAGGGGGGACGGAGACGTGCCCCCTCGACTAACAGACCCCGGGGCAATTGAATTGCCCCGACCAGTACGTTCACAATATGATGGTTTGTACTGGTTTCTGTTAATAATTTGGGACTAGTAAAGCCAATGGTGACTTTACATGCCCTGGGAGACAGTAGTCAGTCCCAGGGTATGGAGTCTATGGTGGGGTGTCACTATGACACACCTGTGTTACGGCACGGAGGGTGCTGTGTAACACACATAGTAAAAACACTTGAGACCCTATGGATTAAAGGACCTCATAGCCCATAAAACACATTAACAGTCAAAGGAACACCATAAATCATATCCAAGAGTGGGAGAAAAAGAGTCTCACTCTTGGCAAGAGAAAAAACAAACTCCAGAAATCCAGCAAAGCTGCTGGGGGACTCACTAGGTTAGGAAATTCAGCCTAAAGAGAGAATTCTCCCTAACAGTAGGAAGGGAGCGGACACCCTGGGCAAAACGCTACATTTAATGGGGGCTGCAGTGAGGAGTGAGGGGAACCCAGTGCTGGTGGCCTTGGAGGCCGAGAAGGCCTTCGACCGTGTGGACTGGGGCTTCCTCCACGGGGTATTGATGAAATTTGGATTTGGAGAGAGAATGCAGAGGAGGTTATGGGCGCTCAACGCAGCCCCGGTAGGCCAGGTTACGGTAAATGGGTGCCTGTCACCGCCCTTCCCACAGCAGAGGGGTACGAGGCAGGGTTGCCCCCTTTCCCTGCTCCTGTTTGCCTTAACGATGGAGTACTGGAAGAATATTTGAGGCTGGCGCCACAGGTAGAGAGTATCACGGTGGGTGGTAGAGATTTCAAACTGGGGCTGTTTGCAGATGATGTGATGCTCCACCTGCTGAACCCGGGGGAGTATGTCCCAGTGGCCTTGGGTATAATCGAGGAGTATGGGAGGTTCTTGGGTTTCAGGGTCAACAGAGAAAAGTCTGTGATATTCCCCTTTGCTGTGGATGCGGTTAGTGAGGTAGATGCGCTCAGGCCCCTGGGACTGCAGATCCAACAGGAAGGTCTCAAATATCTTGGTATCAATATAGTTAGATTAAGAGAAGATCTGGGCACAGCTAATTACCCCCCCTCTTTGTGAAGTTGTTCATGGAGATGATCACGTGGGGAGAGGGGATGGGGGATGTGGCAGCTCTCCTGGATGGGGATGCTCAATGCGAAAGATGAACCTTCTCCCGAGGGTATTATATTTGTTTCAAATGTTGCCTATCGGGCCTCGGACCACTCCTGAGGGAAGCGAAGCTACGCATCTTGAAGTTCCTCTGGCAGGGGACGGAAGTCCAGGGTGGGTGGGACATGGGACGCTAATATTGCCAAAGGACAGGGGAGGAGTAGGGATCCTAGACTTAACATATTACAGGGCGGCACAATTTAGGGCCCTGGTCCCGCACTTAAGGGGAGACTCAGAGAGGCAATGGGTATTCTTGGAGAACCAGCATGTGCTCCCGGCAACAGTGGGAGAATGGCTCTGGGTCCCGAGAAATAGACTCCCTAGGCGCATCCGAGAGCATCCAATCCTGGGGGTCCACTGGGAGGTTTTGGGCATGGGTGGGAAGAAGGAACAGATTACTACTTGGCCCTCCCCCATGAGCCATAGCTGGGCTCCGCCAGTGAGAGATGCGATACCGGAGGTTGAAAGATACCAGTCGTGGTTTGAAGGTGGGCCTGCTAGGGTAGGTCAGTTGTGGAAAGGAGAGGACTTTATTAGCATTCACGACCTGGAAAAGGCGCTTGAGATAGGAAAATTGTTAGTACTCCTGTACCTCCGGTTAAAGGGAGCCTTCAGAGCAGAGAAGTGGAAAGATTGCATGCAGAGGGAGCTCACGCCAGTGGAAAAGTTTCTCAATGGACACACGGAAATGAAGGGCCTTATCTCACACCTTTATGTAGCCCTCCTGGAACCAAAGGTGGGGGCCATATCTGGGCTTCGTGCACGGTGGGAGAAGGACCTGGGAGTGGAGGTGGGGGAGCACCTCTGGCAGCTGATGTGCAGGAGGGCTTTTAAAACTTCCATAGCGTGTCAGTACAAGCTCCATGCAGTGAATCTGCTACATCGGTGGCAATATGATCCGATGCGCTTGTCCAAAATGTTCACCACCTTCGACCCCCACTGCTGGCATGCTTGCGGGACCAGGGCCGATTACTGACACATGTGGTGGGGCTGCCCAAGGGTGCAAGTGTATTGGACAGAGGTCCTAGGCTAGATCAAGGAGGCGGGGGAGGGGAATGTAAGCTCGATCCCTTGTTGGTGCTGTTTGGGTTAGAAGGGCGTGAGAATCAGTGGCTTCCCTTCACACCACTGGTACACTTCCTCCTCTTGGCGGCACGCGCCTGCCGCGCTAGATATTGGAAAAGAACGATCCTTCCCACAGTGAAAGAGTGGTCTAAGACAGCAAAAGACATTTATGCAATGGAAAGGATCACAGCAGCAATGCACGGGGGAAGTGCACCCATAGAAATGGAATGGCTCCAATTTTGTAATGTGTTTGGGTAAGGGGGAGGAAGGTGGTTGTTTTACAAAGAGATTGCCGACCGAGAGACTTTTAACAGTAGGGGGGCATCGTGGACAATGATATAAGGTGAAATATGGGTCTGTGGACCACTGGACATTTACTGATCTACAAGTAAAATGTCTATTATTTAGTTGCCAAAAGTAGCGTTTAGTTGAAACCCTGGGGGGAGGGAGAGGGAGTTTGGGGGGGATAAGGGGAGTTTCACGGAGGATTTGTAGAGGACATGTTCCTCATGTGGTTATGTTTTCCTCGAGATCTGTCACTGTTTAAAACCAATAAAAATGTTGATTTACACACAAAAAAAAGCAAAACTGCTAGGAAAATCACCTGACATGAGAAGGACATCGAGAAGGACAGGCTAAGATGCTGGCTAGGTGAGGAGGCCTGGGATATGGGTCTGTGAAGTCCTCCTTTGCAAGAGTATTATTGGTACGGTTATCTGGAAGTACTCTTTTTATGATGAACAAGATGCAGGGAGATAATGAATGTGAGTAGACTGGTAATGGTGATGGGTAATCTGGAGGTTAGCACGATTTGTTTGGTTACCTTCTATGCACCCAACGCTAATGCAACATATTTCTGATTGATGATAATAATTGTGATGGCAAATAGTAATAATAATATGGTGTTTTTATAAAGCACCAATATCTTCAGAAATCTACGGAATGAAGTGCTGAGTTTTCCTGACGGGTATCCAACACCTGACACACGCCATTGTCCTGTTCCCAAGGCAAGCAAGTTGTGCTTGGGCTGTCGTGTTGTCTGATTTATTTGCCACCTTTGTGTTGGACAGTGATCCTATGTGGTTATCGGTGGAGACTTCAGTTGTACAACTGGCCCCACACTAGGCCGTTCTGCGCCTTGGTGGAAGCAAACCTCATGGGCATCTAGATCAATGAATGGATTAACAATTTAGAGCCAGAATGAGTGAATATTCTTTTTATTCTCACCCACATAGACTGTGCCCACTGGATGCAAGGAATATGCATGCCATCTACGACAGGGGTGTGTAGAACATGCAACATGCAATCCTTATCACCTTGCACAGTAGATTACACGCCTAGAAATAACAGAAACTACTGTTACAGGATGTGTCAAATCTAATAGGACTTGGAATTCAATGCATGAACGTATGGGGCATGCTTGGTAGACGTGATCATGCTGCCTACTCAGAGAGACTACACTTGGATACTGAGAACGCTGGTAGGCTACTGGCATGGTTGCTTAAACAGGATCAAAACCACACAGTTATTACAAGCATAGAGTCCGAACTGGATTTCACGCAAGCAGAACTTAATGACATATGTAAAAGGTTCTACAGTGAGCTGTATGGGAAGGAATTTAGGGATATCACTGATGACTTATGAGACACCTTAAGCAATATAGAATGAACAACAGTCTCAAGACCGCTAGCATCACCCAATGGCTCCCTCTGGGGGTTGTGAAAAGCTTTAAGATCTATTTGTTTTTTATCGGGCCATGCATTCTCTGCTTATTAGCAAGTGAGTCGTGTGGAGTGGGGGGAGGGTACAGGATTCCGTGGGGACTGGCAGTGTGATGGCGATGGGTGCACTCAGTCGGGAGGGCTGGGTGGAGGCCACAAGGCGACTGGATGAACCTGGGCATTCACTGACATATTCCGCCCATGATCCTAGCCACCTGAATCGCTGAGAACACCCTTCCCCCTTGATAGCAAATTCCTGATATAGACGGGTGGGCTAAACAATATGTGCCCCTTTTACTTTCAGAACCCCCACAGGATGCGCTATTGTCCAAAAGATATGATTTGGAACATGTTTTGCGTGAGTAGTATTTTATATATGCACAAAACTTTGCTTCATGCAACAAATGCAGCACAGCTTTAAGTTAGACGAGACTGGGCGAAAAATCTAGGCTACGAACGCTTGGATGGCTGATGGACCACGATGCAGAGCTACACGAATGGGTTGTCGCACACTGATCCTTTTAAGCTATTAGGTTGACATGCCCCATGGAGGGTTCTTGACCCCAAACAGATTTCCCAAAATGTACCCACAAGCCATGCCGATGTTTCCTAGGTGCACCTCTCGAAAGGCAGATGTTACACATGTTCTGGCAGTGCCTTCATGTTCGATCGTTCTGGCTTAAGAGAAATGTGAATAATGCAGGTTGAATTCTCCACTGAAATGTGCTTGTTAGGCATGTACTGCTAGGAATAATCAAGGCAGCACATAGTAATCGATTTAGCCCTGAATCTAGCGAAAAAGAGGCATACCAATGGGGTAGAAAAGTACGTAGGGCCCAAACCTGGAACTCTGGATCATTACCTTTAGAAAGCTGTCCCAGGTGGAAACAGACCTTGGTTTCTTCACCCGGGAGACAGCGGGCTGATCTGCATGCCCAAATGCTGCAATCAAACATTATAATGCAGAGCATGTTATATCCATCTAATGACAGAGCCCACTGAGCTAACCAGACTCTAGTGTTCACGTCTTTCACTGATACTATTTGAATAAGAATACGTTTCCTGTTTACCTGATACAAGTGCATTGCATGTGCTCCCCTGTAGTCTAAATATTGATAATCCATCATATTTTTGGGTGGTTGGGAATGGAGAGGGGGGGCAGGTTTCTCTCCAATTATTATCTAAACCAGGTTGATATTGACGCATGTTATATAATTTGAAGTTGGTTAAGAATGTTTTAAAAATTCAATGAAGACATTAAAAAAAATGTCTTAAGCCGGCTGTGTGTCCATGTTTTTCTGGAGTGTGTGCGATTTCCCACCATTTCAATGCACCATAAGGCAATCTGGCACACTACATTTTGTGGTGCTGCCTATATGTGGACGTAGGTCGGACTCCATAGGGTGTCAAAGCCATGAAAATTCCGTTCTGATATGATTATTCATTTTAGAGGCCTCCCATTTGTTAATGCGTCAATTTTGTGGTTTTATTTCAGCTTTGAAGCAATGCCTTTGCCTATAGTGATGCGATTACTCTACACGCATGTTTCTCGCTCACTGGGTACCAGGCGGTTGTTTTCTGGTGTGGCAGTGGATAAAGAATGGAGAACTGCTGGAAGCGTGGAGGCACAGAAACTGAAAAGTGCAAAGAGAAAGGGCCAAACATTGTCTAAGCTGCAAAGAGAAGATGTTTCATGGGAAGAGAGGTAAGGTGGTGTCCACATTTTTGTAAGGCAACAACATAATTAAAAACAGTCACACAAAAAACACAAAATAATCTTTCCTTTCATCCCCCAACCTGCTTAGTTATAATTGATGGGGGTTCCTAGGAAGGAGGAACTGACCATTTAGGTTGCCAGCAAACAAGCATGCTCTGTTGAGCAACCATCCTTCACTTGACCTAAAAGATGGTTAGTAATCTTAACAAAGCTAGTCACTTAGAAATTGTCCGCCAGCTCCAGGAATCTGATGTAACTAAGTAAGAGGCGTGTAGTGCTCTGATTGGTTGCCTTGTTATGTTTTTCTGTGTCCATTGGGCCCAGCTCTTCAGGCGTCTATTTAGGTTGAGTTCATAGATATTACCAATAAAGGATACATATCTGTGGAATGTGCGATAAACATCGCTGTTGTATTTATTTGGCCCTGTATTCCCCTGATGTGCATTCAAGTAACCTCTGATCTCAATAAGCATTCCTGGATTGCTATTTGACTGGTTTAGTGCAGTACTGGTTGGGAGATGTTGGAACATGATCACAGGGCTCATTGCCTATAGGGCCAATGGCTGTCCCCATGCAGTGCTGAGGTTTTTAACAACCAACTGCCGCGAGCAGCACATTAGTCCATCTAACATTCAATAATGTGACCCATCATGAAAATCTACATTCTGGTTCCCCAAAAGGTTATCCTTTTTGGATACAGGGTGTCTTTAAAGTCATTGTAGTGAAGCCAGGCTTTACTTTGTACTCTTTTATTATTTTATTTACTCTTTATCAGTCATTTTGACTGAAATTGAATTTCATGATACCTTTCAAATAACTTTAGATATTTAAAAGCACAAAGCGCATTATATAATGCCAGCTGCGTACAGCGTATGTTAATTGATATTTGCAAGATGTGTGTCTGTTTTGGTGCCTGGTTTGGTGGAGTCCACCTAACCGGTTCCTGGCTTGTGGCGGCTGTGCAGAGTGTTCTGTGTGCTAGAGGGGAGGGCATAGACGGTGGCAATTCAACAGGTGTGTGTGCTGCCATCCTTCCTCTTCAACCTTCCTTTCTCCATGGCACACACTGGGGCTCATCCTTTTTCTTCTCTTTTCTGTGCCCCGCATTTCTCCTCCTCTTCTACATGTCCAGCATTGTGCACACCTTCCATTTGGTGCTCTCTGCTATGCACAATGTGGTCTCCACCTCTTCTCAGTTTCCCTGTGAATGTTTTCATGGCTCTCCATGGTGTTTAACAGGCGGAGCTTGCATTGACGCCCTTAAACATTTGTATATAGTGCAGGATAGGATACAATAACCATCTTACTGTTACTGTATGCTAGTTATGTTTTGTTTGTTAGTATCCTCTGTGCCATTCTTGAGTCCAAACCAAAGTAGACTAAAAACATGCAAGTAGGATGTGAAGATATAAGTGTCATGTTCATTAAATATATTGATAAAGTTATGCATATTGTCATGTCATATGGACAGATCAAGCTGTGTATGGTTCTATGTTTTTGTCGAAAAAGAAGTCTGTTTTAGGCAGAACACCAACCCAAAGTCCCTTCCGTAGGATCATTTTAGGCTGACCCAAAAGCCTTTCAACTATCTACTTTGAAAATGGTTAACAGTCCCAGAGCAAAACGGTGCCCTCCTTCGAAAGGTCAGGACGGGTTCTTCTTTCTTACATTATTGGATTCTAATCAAATACAGGACTTGCCATCTCTTCAGAGCACCTCTGTGTAGTCCAAAAGTTTAAAAAAAGGAAAAGGTTCACACTTTCTTCAATGTTTTTTTTTTCTTCTAAAGATCGCAATATTTCATGGCAACTCCACAACACTTAGTCTCAAGGGTTGTCTCTCCAATAGTCCTCATATTTGTCTTCGGTTTATGGTGCTCTAGGACCACCTTCAATCTTGTTGCATGTCATTTAGCCATTAATGTGTCTCTGCCACAAGCTACAGATACATACGGTAGTTTCTCTCCCACTTTTCAAGAGGGGCAAACGGGGTTATCTTCTCTAGTTCCCACAGAAAAGTGCCCGATTACCTTCCTTTCTCTGGGACCTGATCCCTTTCCTTTGCACAACCTCTTTACTTCTCCTCTGACCCCGACCCTACATGTGCTTGTTCCTCCTCCCACCGTGGGTTTAACTCCCTCTGATCAGGTTCCTATAATCATCTTCTTGTGTTTCCCATGTCCTATCGCCTGCGGATGTTTTCCTCCACCATGAGTTTGGCTTAGTCAACATCTAATCTTTCTAGTTTCTCTCCAAACTCCTTCCATGGACTCCTTTCAGAACAGCCAACTTGTTCCAAACTGCTGCCACTACTCCCTTCTCCAAACACCCACAACTTCCCTCACTAGGGCACCATTTTTATACTCTTGACATCTACATACCGGGGGCTGGGCTGGGAGTAAGGGCCTGCACATGGGTGTCCTTATTGGTCCCGGTGTGTGATTGGTTATAGTGATATTGCTATACTACTCTCTGTCATAGCCTATATCTATGCACGTCAAAGCTGGACTTAAAAGGCCCGTTGGCCATTCTGGATTCTTTGAGAATTCTCTTGCACTCCAACGTTCACGGATAGCCAGAGAGCCAGTGGAATACACATTGAGCGTTTCAAATGCTTCAAAGATGTTGGCATAACGTCTGGGGGTTGGCCCCTGTATTTTGATGAGCGTGCAGAGGGTGTGCACCGAACATGCAAAAGAATGTAGCCCATTTGTCAAAACGTTTAAAGGGCCAGTACTATGTTTAAGGGACATGTGACTGTCTCCAGTCCAGGGACAGAGGCTAAGTAAGAATGACAAGGGAATCCTCCCCAAACCGTCTTCTGTGGCCATCATCCACTAGCTCAGGGTGGTCCTGCCTTCCTTGGTCACCCCAGTAAAAATCTCCAGTATAAAGCTAGGGACTTTGTCGTAAATTCTTAGTCATCTATGAACCCTTGCAAAATCTTCAACTGCACAAGACATTTCCATCAAGCCACAGATCACTTTTAAATATTGCCCACTTTTAGACAAAGTGTGGGGTCACAACAGGCATCAGAATGTGCTCTTGCCACTAACCATCGGCTAGTGATAATTGACTCTTGGCAAGTCACAAATAGTGTGCTCCTAGTATGTGAAGAGTAAGGGGCAAGTGACTTTTTATGCTTGGCCAGTAGTTTGCAATTTTACATTTCTATCCCTACTCACTATGCAAACCAAACTCTGCACTTAAAGCATATTTGTAAGCACATTGTCCAATAAGACCCACATTACTGCTCCAGCAATGACTTCAGAAATCTCTTGGCCCCTCCCTCTTGGACCTCTTACTCATCCACTTTACCATTTGTTTACCTCTTCACACATGATCCACCCTTGATCATCTGCCATCAAACGAAAATGAAAGCCTGACTATGTACTCCTTGATCTTGAGCAAGTAAAAGTCTCCCTCTTTCAAGCTCTTTTGTCTACTTGCCTGCTCTATTGAACACGACTCGGTTCAGTTCAATGCCGCACTTGCTACCCCCTTTGTTCACTATACTGCATGCTCCTTCTGCCCTGCTTAGGCCACTGGCACAAACATCCCTCCCGACTTTTCTTAGGGCCAAAGAGATGTGTCTTGCAATCATTCTAGACACTGACAAATCTTCCTACTACACAAGTCTTGCATTCTCTCTCTGCTCGCACCCTTGCAAACTACCTTTAACTCTCCAGGCCATGCTTTATACACCTAAAAGCCACTCTTTATCTTGCTCCCTCTCTGCTGATGACATTTCCTCCTATTTCTCATCGTGCCACCCTGCCTATCCACCTGACGCTCTCATCTTCCCTTTCCTCACTTTTCCACTTATTCCCCACCACCTCTGCCAAACCCATACCCATACCCATCCATCTCTCTGCACACCCTTCTATTGATCCCATCACACCCCAAATGATCAAAGAGCTTGCGCTTGTTCCCTCCTTCTCTCATCTCTCCTCCTCCTTCAACCTTTGTCTCAACTGCTATGTTACATAATACCCACAGTCATTTCCGTACTAAAAAACACCAGTGCAGCAAAAGTGGGCAGGGTTTAGTCTGCTGTTTCTAACTTTGCCTGACATCGCACTGTCCCAGGTGGGGAATGTGGGAAACCAAAGGGTGCCTCACCCTCTAGTCCTCTGGGACTTGTAATGCAGGTGGACAGAACACGGCCATCACTTTTGGATCCAGTTCCTGGGGGTGGACCAGTGCGGGAGGATCACCTGGGTGAGGGGAGTGGGGGTGAGGCAGCTGATGGTGAGACGCAGTATTCCCCCCTTTTTAGTTCACCTAACCCATCCTATTTTCTATGTTTGTCCGAGGTCCCAACTCCTCCCCTCCAAACCCCCTCCCCCTTTTTACACAAACAGTGGGCCAGAGGAAGAGGATGACTGAGAATAACAAGACAAACTCTTCTACATCGTACTGGACATGTCCCGCTAATTGGGTCAGGCAAAGTCAGACACTTGACTCTATTAGCTCTCCTCAAACGGATAAAAGGCAGAACCTAGAGACACACTCTTCAGAAGGCAGAACATGAGTACGAGCAGAACTTCCGGTGCAAAGGCAAACCTACTGAGGAGAGCGACGGACCAAGGGACGAGAGCAGTTGCTCATAAACCCCAAGAGTTCCCTACTGGAGGTCATTGCTTCCGACAGGCCGAGAAAGAAACGTGGAGAAGGCCAGATCCCACATCAGAAGGCTGCATTGCGTTTCAAGGACGCCAGCGACCCTCCCGGGTGAACGGCAGAGTTGGGGAGGCAAGGCCAAGCCTGTGGTACTAACCTCGACTCTTGAATTGGAAGTCATAAAACCCAGAAAGAAACGCACACAGCCGGTGAGTTGGCAAGCGACCTGAGAGACAGTTGTGTGTTAAGGAAAGTTTGAAGTGGCAACATTATATCACAAGTGAAGGCTGCAAGCGTGTCGATGAGACGTGAAGAAAGGCAGACCTGTTAATGAACTTTGACGTAAAGACAGCTTTGAAATCAGCGTTACTGAGTAACGAGTGGTCAGGCAAAAGGAAGTAGCCCACTCGAAAGTTTCAGTGAAAGGTCCATAGCTTGTAACGATAAAGCAAATGAATTGCAAAAACAAAGGAAGCTAAATTAACTCCTAAAGAAGGGGAGAGTGAAACTTGAACCTTGAACTTTTAGTCGAAGTGGACTTGTAAAGGTCTGAGAAAAGAAAGCCACGCACATTTGAAAGTCTTCGACATCCGAAAGCAGTCTGAGCCAGAGTGAGGGAGACCCGAAGTGTAATAAGCTTGGGGAAGGTAGTCCCCTTGCAAGTTTTGTTGAGCTCGACAGGGAGGGACCTATGTGAACTTTTGTTGCGAAGGTCTGCGCCCGACAGGGGGTGGGTACGTAAACCTTTTGTTGAAACATTATTTGGAAGTCTGGAAAGAGAGACTTTAATGTGGAAGGCCAGGTGGGCTCGATCCACGTTTTGGAACTGTTTATTGTGTTGAAAACCCAAGCCAGAGTGTGTCATCCTGCCTACAGAGACTGCCTTACTCTGTGTTGTCTAACGTGGGGAGAAGAGGTGATTCAGCTACATTTATTCTTTTGAACACTCATTTTTCCTTTACATACATTTCTCCTTTGTAGAATTTGTACAAGAGATAGGGCAGGCATTAGGTTTTGTTAGCATAGGCCATTTTGATTTGACAGACTCCACTTGGACTGTTTTCTTTATCATTTGAGGATCGAGATTACTTCCATCTTAGTTATAGGGAAAAGTAGGAGTTCTTCCAACCCCAGAAACTTCAATAAAGGTTTTCACAAATTGCACTTATTGTGTCAGTGTCATACCTGTGACACTATGCCTCCCCTACAGGAAGAAGGGACCAGATTGACCAGGGACAAAAGGCCAATCCCCAGGGAGGGAGGAAGATAAAAGGGAATCAAGGGAAGCAGGCAGCTTCGTATTGTGGAAAAATCCACCACTGCGCTAATAATCCAATTCCAGGCTAGGTTGGTAAGCTTCTTTAACGGCAGTTGACAAAGCAGCAGAAAGACATCAACAGAACAGTAGACCAACACAAAGCACCCAATCCCAGTGTCCTTCTGGACCACGATACAGTAACCCCCCTAGCCTTCATGGCTATCGTTGGAAGGGGCGTACCAAACAACCTTCGATGGACACAGTATGCATTATATAAGCGGATCTACAGCCTGTTCTTGTTAGAGCATTTCTACTTTCATTTTTCAGATCCGTCGGAAGCGGCTCTCTTGCAGAGTGCAGCTTGACGTCTCTGGACTCGTAAGATCCTTTCCTCTAGTCTATCAGTCCTTCAGCCTTTGGTCAGGGGGCTGGCGTTCCAGCGCACCTTCGCTCAGGTGCTGCTTGCCTGTTACCTACAAAAAAGATGAGGAAACCGCTACGTAGTACTGGCATAGAGCTCACTCACACTGAGAGAGTGGCTAGAGCAGAGGCACCAGAGGAAGCGCCTCTGTTAGCAAAACAGTGCTCTGGTGGAGAGCTGTGGTCTGATGATGGCTGACCATTCTTGGCAAGCTAAAACCTGTCACGGAGCTTACATAAGTAAGCAAGAGTGAGCCCTGGCCTGCCCTCTTTCTTATTGGGTAGACTCTACAGCGTTCCTGAAGGACTGGTAGCAACCAAACCTGAAGGGGGACTCTATGCGCTTCCAATGCCATTTTCATTGTCCCTTCCAGGCCTTCACAGCCTCTCTGCATTCCCTGCTCCCCGCCCTCCCAACCCTGATTGGAGGACACAGCTGGGTCAGCTCACCTACACTAGATATTGGACCCTTCCAGGACAGCCTTGCCGGGTGGCCAGCTAAGGGCTCAGGCAAAGGGCACCTGCCTTGTACACCTCCTATATCTTTTTCCCTGGGACGACACAGCCCCTGCCAAGCCTCAACCCCTGTCTCATGCGACAATCGGTTAGGAGACAATGTTTTTGTATTTTAGCAGTGTTGTAGGCTTGCATTTGGAATCTTGCTGTTGTTTTGCACCACTACTCTGCATCCTTTTCCACAGGGTTGTGGGATTGGCTTCCATTTTGAATCTCACTGTTTTGGGCCTGTACCCTGCATCCTTTTCCACAGGGATAGTGTTGTAGGCTTACATTTTGAATCCCGCTGCTGTTTTGTGCCACTACTTTGCATCTTTATCCACAGGGATAGTGTAGTAGGCTTGCATTTAGTTTACGCAGGGATATAGGCGGTGGCCTCACAATCCACATTCTCGCCCTATTCCTCCTCACTGAACCTGCATATACAGTACTCCTATTAGAGATCTGCCTGCACTCCAAACCAGCTAGTGCAGATCTCACACTTGATTACTGTAGCGGCTATGTTTTGACCCTGCACTCTTACACCCCCCCTATGGCCGAGGTTGCAGGTCCCCCGTCACGCCTAGCAGCCCCAAAGTTAGTAGTGAACTCTGGCACACCAGAACTTCCTCCACACCATTTTGCAGACCACACACCTACATGCCACCTCACCCTCCTTATCCTGGCCCCTCTTCCAAAGAGAAAACAACCCCACCCCACGGCCCTGACCCGCCCTTCCTATTCACCCACTCAGGCCCCCCACCTGACTTTCCCAGACCACCTGCACTTTACCTTACCCTCATCCAGACCCCTTCTCCGGACCCCCATCCCCTCATTCATGCCATGACCCACTCTGCATCACTAAACCTTGTCCGTGCAATCCTAGACACCCCCCCACTCAGCCCCCCTCGAAACCTCACACACACATACCCCCCAAAATCCTCTTAAAAACAGACACTGCACCACCCGGGTGCACTCTATAATGCACAACTCGCCCTGTCTCTCATCCAGACCCATTACAGTCCCCCTCACATACGCACATGACTTCCCCCAGTCGCAGTCCAGTACACTCTCCCATGCCCCCTCCAACCTCGGTATCCACTTTCCCTCTCACACCAGGGTCTCCTCCTCTCACCCCTCACATACTCCCAGCACCCCTCACATTCTAACAAATCCCAACCACGACAACCTCTGCTCTGAAGACCCTCGACCACAGCACTCCCCTGCCACCCAGAGCCAACACCCCCCAGCATATCTCGCCACTGCTACAGCAACTATAACAGCGCAACCCTCCCTTAACCTTACTTCCATACCACCCTTTCACCTGCAACCTGGTGGCAGCCACCCCGCCTTCCTAGTCACCCCCCAGAACCTCCTCTGCTGGCATCAAACACTCAACCTAGCAACTGATTAACGTGCATCCTGATCAATGCCAGATTTATTGCAAAAACATGGCACTACATTTACGACCCAATTTCTTCTGAAGGCCCAGACATCCTCTTCATCACTGAGACCTGCTTCTCCCTAGACTCCCGGCCCATTGAACATGAAGTCTTCCCTAAGGCTACACTCTTCTTGTGCATAACCGAACCAGCAGGCCAGGCGGCATTGCTATCCCATACAGATCCCACATCTCCATTTCACACTCCAAGGAATAAGCCTGCAACTCAGACTGCAAATCACTCCTAGTCAAATTTCTCCTCACACCCACACACTCTCGCAGCTTCTTACTCATATCCAGACCCCTGGGCTACAACAACAATTTCGAAGAAAACCTCAGCAACATTTTAGCTGACATGCTGGTTTCTTACCTGCCCGTCGCTAGGCTAGGGGATTACAATATCTGGTTCGACGTTCCACATAACACCATGACATGACCCATTCTGGACAATCTGGAATCTCTTCATCTAACACAACTAGTATCTGGACCCACACACTCTGCAGGGCACACTCTAGGCACAATCTTCAGCTCTATTGAACTGATCACCACGCTCTTGCCTCAGCCACTAGTCTGTATGGGCCATGCTGCCATCTTCACTCTCTCGACCGTAGACCCTCCTTCCTTCCCAAAAGTCCCAGAACCTCCCACCTGCTGCCCTCTGTGGAATAAGGTCAAAGTAACTCCAGACCTGGCAGATTCCCTACCTTCCCTCCCACTACAGTCGGGTCAGACCTATCTCAAACAACCGGTTCATAGCTAGACTAATGGACCGAACAGCCTAAATCCAGCTATCCCTTTTCACAGAAACCAACCTCCTCATCCTCAATCCCGTCCAATCTTACTTCAGACCCATACGAGGAACTGAGTCGTGCCTAGTTTCCATCTGGGATGATCTCGAAAGGAACCTCAGACTCTAAAGGTATTGTCGCACTAATGGTTCTCGACCTCTCATCAGCCTTTGACACAATTTACCACCTCACCCCATGGACAGACTGCACTCTATCTGCATCAGGTATGCAGCCTTGAAGTGGATCTCCTCCTTCCTCTCCAACAGATCCCAAATATCACCCATGCCTCCCATCTCCTCGACTCCCTGCCTTCTTACTCACAGAGCACCACAAGGAGCCTCTCTCTCCCCTCTCCTCTTTAACTTCTATCTGAGCCTCCTCGCTGCTATCATCCTCTCACATGGCCTACCTTGCTATAACTACGCAGATGACACCCAAATCATCTTCAAGATCCCAAAGGACCCTTCCAAAATCTGAAACCATGTTCTGCGGGAAGAGTGCCTTATTCCCCTAACACAACCCTTGGCCGCCCCCTCTAGGCTCACTCCCCTCTACCTCCAACACAGTAAACAACCTTGGACACACTATGGACTCAGACCTGACATTATCACATCACATCAACTCGGTGTCAAACTCTTGTTATCTACACCCATGCATTCCCTGATGCATCCTCCCCTACCTGACCTTTCCACACAGAGTAGCTGTGATCACAGCTATCGTACTCTCACGCCTAGACTAAGATAACACCCTATACCTGAGTGCCCCTGCACCAGAACTTGGAAAACTCCAACAAGTTGAAAACACTGCAGCAAGGCTCCTTCTTGCCCCATGCCCGAGAGGCCACATCACACCCACCCTCCATGTCCTAAAATGGCTGCCATTCTGGCGATGATCCACCTTTAAGGCAATACGCATCACCCCCGAGCTCTGCACAACACAAAACTAGAATATCTACAACACAAGCTTGCACTCTAAAGGCCCACCAGAATCCTGAGAGCAGGCCCTGCTCTCCTCCTTATCATCCCAGTCGCAAAAACGACCAGAACAGGGGGATCCTCTTTCTGCGTCCAATCTCCCACCATTTGCAACTGGATTGCATTTAGCATCTGCAGCATAGAGGATCCCCTTGCTTTCCCAGAAGACACTCAAGACATGGCTCATCCCTTCTTCATCTTGACTGACCTAGTGCAATTCCAGGATGACCTATCACCCCCAGACAGGTACGTGGGGGCACCATTGAGCCACCTGAGTGGACTAGAAGACAGTACCTAGCCTGCAGAGAAAGGATTCCAGTTGATCCGTATGACATGATCTGAATACCCTCATCGCATCTAGATATCAGCTGTGATGCTCTGGTACGTAGAGCACTCCATCTTAATGGAACATAGCTGTATCCCTCCAGGGGCATAGCCACCTACCTGCATACATCTTCACCAGCTCACTACTCACCTTCATATCGCACTTCACCTCTGCCATTAGAATACAACAGAGTCCCACGAAAAAAATGCAGTTCATTTGGGCACTTAATTGGTCTCCTTGCCTCACCTACTCCCCTGACAGTCTATCACAGCACCCATCCACTATCCAGATCTCCATGGGTCGTTACCAGGGACTTAGCCACCCCACCCTACCCTTGTTCTGGCTAAAATACACACATGCATTCTAAAAATCCACCTTTCAATTCTCACACCACAGTCTTCCGTCCTCCAAGGGCGTTCACCCCACAGCGCTTTGAGGCTATACCAATGACATTAGGTGCTATATGAATGCCATATAACATAACAAACTATGTTACTCCGGTATTCTGTTACTTCTGTTATTACGAGCCCCTTTGAAAGTCTAATGGTGCATTAAGGGCACTATTGGGTGCCCTTTTCGGCCTGCTAGGTTTGCTTGTCCAGTATCATCCAGACTCACCTCACCCTCTATACCGGCACAATGGGTACCGGTGTAATTCGCCCCTAGCTTATTAAAGCAGATACGCTGCCTCTCTTAGCTAAGTGGCGACTTGGAGTAGAAAGCTTGAGCATTGAAGCCCAAGACCAAGAAAGCCCCTACTGCGACCTCAGTGAGGAACAGAAGCAGGAGAGCCAAGGCTCGCCTGCACCAGTCGCAGCTACTGAGTAACAGACTCACTCAATCAACCTTCAAATGGGTCCCAAGGAGCCAACAGCAGGTAGTGGGCCAGGGGCCTGCAGCGGGTCAGGCCTAGACCGAGCCATGGCCGGCTCTCACCAATGCAGTTGATTGGTTCGGCAGCGAAGAGCACATCTTTTCCTTTAATTACTCTGGTACCACGGCAGGCCTTGTAGAACAGCTGCCGAACCACTCTACTCAGGGCACGGGAAAACGACTGCAGCAGCTAAGGCCCCTGCTGGCCCTCTCATCAGTTTCCCAGACAGGCCCAAACTGCCATCAGCACACAAGATGGAACTAGCAACAAGACACCGTGTTCTACACGGTTCTCATAGTACGGTATACACACCAACTGCCGTCTCACGCTTGGGCGAGGGCACTTTGAAACATGGAGTGGACATATTGTGATGATTCACCAGGTCTTGTCACTTCTCCCCAGATGCAGCCCTTTCCTATGAGGCTAGAGAGGTGAGGCCGCTACACAATAATCCTGCTAGGGGGGTAATATGCAGGAGAACTCCCCTACTGGTGATAAGGACATCCAACTGCGGAAAAGCCTACTTAAAACCCTATCACCTAACCCCCTACCCTCATGGCCACCCTTTTCTCCCACCATTGATAATGAAACCATATGGAATACCAGTTTGCAAATACAATCAAGTACTGTAACGAGATGCCCCACGGGAGGCATGAAGAATACTAAAGAGACCTTAGTGAATGGTGTTGATGTTACACAAGGGCGGAGTCAACCATATAAGGCAGAAGGCAAGAAAGGACGAGGAGCGTCTCGGCGGAAGCTTGTAGTACACAAACTAAACCCAGGAAGTTCAAACTGGGAGGACCCGAGGTGAAGCAGAAGCAGAAGCATCTCGCCTGAACGATAGGACACTGCTGAATGGCCATGCGAGCCGGAAGGAGCCGACTCACTTGGTGGTGACGTGACCACGGAGAGGTGGACCGTCTGTTCCGAAAGTGACACTGAGATCACCAACCTGCCGCAGAGCCGCACAGGAAGAAGCAAGAGAGGCGGCCGCAACCCTGTGAAGAACCAGAGCCATGTCCCAAGATTCCTGCATGTAACGGGAATGTCAGGAAGGCCGGATGGGGTCCGGGTAGTGGCCCGAAATAACATCAGGAGCCATCTCCCTCAGCGCAGTGGCCCAACAAATACCACTGATGAAACAGAGTGCATTGAGAGTAACTTCCCTCATCGCAGTGGTCTACCCAATACTACTGTTCCAGTAGAGTGCATTGGGAGTCATCCCCTCATTGCAGTCGTCCATCATATGCCACTAATAGGACTGAGTATAATGGGAGCCTGCTCCCTCGCGGTACTGATACAACAAGTACAGCTAGGAAACCAGAGTCCTCCGGGAGACCTCTCCCTCATCAAGATACTGCTTTTGGAGAAACCAGTAAGGAGACATATAGAAGAAATGCAGAGAACCCCAGGAATGGTATCGCTCAACAGAATGTCAAGTGTAAGCCAACTATGGCTATGAGCTTTTTTACTCCTTGGAAGGAATTAAAGAAACTTATTTATGTTTTATACCCAAGTCCTTAAATAACACTATGTGGAGTTTTTACAGAAGGACCAGGAATGGGTAGCCATTCCCCTGGTCCATGGTAGTTGAACATTGAAGGAATTACTCCTATATTGTTATAAGTCTGAAGTGTTAACCAGGAGAAGGGAGTCCTTCTCCTGGTGAAGGAAACACAAACTTCACTTTAGTTAAAGACTTTCATTATAATGTTAGAATTAGATTAGTTGGTTTCTAACAGAGGACAGAGAACATTTTATTTTGGATGGACATTGACACGTCACCAAAGTTTTCCTAGGTTGAGGCAGGGCAATCCCCTTAGAAGTAGGGGGAGAGAAGTTTTCTTGAGTTGCAGAATACATGTTGTTATAGCCACAGTATGAACACTCCTTGTCAGTCACCTTCTACACCCTCACAATATTCAGATACATTTTCAACAAGTCAGCATATTCTGATGCACAACAATTCTCACGCTGTTCAGGCAGTGCCTGGCCTGCATAATGTTGCTAATGCTACACACTGGTACCATCTCGCTGGGCGAGGCAGTATTCTACATCTCGCTTGTCTGTGTCAAAGTGGAAATACATAGGAAGCGTGCAGACTATGATAGGAGCTGCTTCTCACAGCATACTTGATGCATCTTCTGTTAAGACATGCACACAACGGCAACGGGTTAGGCTGGTTTGAAGCAGTGTATTATAATTCAATATGGCAACAAAAGTGTAGCTAAGCTTTGCATGTATTTGATAGAAGTCATTAAAGAAATGCAGTATATGTATTTTCCACCAGAATTCTCTCAAGTCTCATCCATTTAATGATTCAGGGAGCATATAATCACACAATGGAATATCAGGACAGTGCAGATCTTTGATGGTTCTGATCAAGTACAACATTTGCGTCTTTCTCTGAGGCTTTTTATATTTCTTTTGTATAAAGGTACATAAACCTTTGCGCAGTAGGAGTAAACAATAAGCACTCGGGAAGAGAAAGAGTATCATTAGAGTAATATGTAGGGCAGGTGTATCTAACGAATCGAGGATACTGGTAATACAAGACCACACGGACCAATCGGGACTACTATTCTCATGGAGGACGTCAACAGTCTGGTGGATGTCGGATACAATATCAGTGATATTACAATCAGAATTTGGTATGTAAGTGCAGCATTCAGTTTTTACGACCGCATACGCCTCCTTTGGAAGCTAAGAGGGTTCCAGAGCCATACGGTTCTGTAGTACCATCGTAAAGATGGTGGCCTTCTAGTGGGGCAGCAGAAAGAGGTAGGAGCAGGTGGCGTTGGCAACCTCCTCTATTAGTCCGGACAGTTTAAACAGTTTCTCCAAGTTCAGTTTCACAGCCAGTCCAGGGTTGAGGTATCTGTGATGATTCATGGGATCTCGTCACTTCACCCCAGAGGGGAGCCCTTCTCTGTGAGGCTAGGGAGGTGACCTGCTACGCAACATTCCCCCTAGGTGTGGCGTTAAGCGGGACCTCGCAGGGAGAGACTCCACTCTTGGGAATAGGGACTCCCATTCAGTGAAGGAACTCCCTAACCCTCTATCCTATGAGAACTTTAGGTCATCACTACCTCAAGAACTCCAACGTGAACAGACAACTGTTTTCTATTGTAACGCCTCTTCCCTTACCCCATTAAAAACCACAACCACTGAGAAGAGGGAGAGTGAAGGAAACATGAAGAGTGCCAACAGGTTGGATCCACTCATATGAGGAAGAAGAAGAATGAAGCAGTAATAACAATCACTCCTCCATTGGAAACATACATCACTGGGAAGAGGTGGAGCCACAAAGTCATAGAGAAAACTTCATGGAGACTGAGGAAGGACAATGATCCTTTGCGGGGCAGGACCCAGCCAGATAGTATAAATATTAAACAAGGACTTGCAGAAGAAGGAAGCCGATACCAAGCAGGTGTAGCCCGTAAGCTCAAACCTGCAGGCGTGAAACCCATGGAACCAGGCTGGTCTTCAGTCGAGAGGATGTGGTGAAGCAAAAGCAGCAGCAGTCCAAGAGCCAGCAGCGAGTTGACTCACATGGAGAACTACACAATCCCAGTGGTGGCGTGACCGTGAGGAGGTGAGCCATGTGGTCAGCAAGCGACACTGAGATCTCAGAGCACCGAATGTTGGAGAGAAACCCTGGAAGCGTTTACCAGCACAGAGGCAACCCGTGACCCCAGGAAGAACCAGTGACACCAACCTGTGAAGACAAAGGTAATGGGAGGGGCAGGAGACCCGGTAGGGGACATCGGCATAGAGAAGGCAATAGCGAAGGTCAGTAATTGGGAAAACATTGCAGCAAGTCGAGAATACTATGGGATTCATAAGCTTGGAAACCAGTTAAGGAAATCAAGACTACTACGGGAGACATCTCCCTCGTCCCTGTAGTAGTGAAGTAACTAAAGTCAATAAAGAGGACTACGGGAGGAGACTGACGTACAGGATGTATTGGAGATTGCTATATAGTTTTATTAAAGGTCAAAATGAAGAGAAAACCTACCTTTCCCTATGTTTTGAGGGGATTTCCTGCCTCAACTAAAAGAGCTAATGGGACTGTCAGGATGTTGTTGCAATTTATGAGTCCACCGTCCTCCGTCCCTTACACTTCTAACTAAACTATAGAGGTAGCAGAACTTCTTGGTCTGGAAGAATGGCTCCCTTCTTCTGGAAAACGCATTGCAGTTCCAATTATTAGTTGGGATGTTTACTTGAGGGAATGACTCCCTTTCCCAGGTCTCAATCCCTTTCCAAGGTACAAAACAAAGTTCCAGGATGTAATGCTGAAAGCAGTAAAGTTCCAGTTCAAACATCAACCTTCCTTATTGCCCATAGTTATTTCTTCACTATTGGGTTCCTAGAGAGTGCCTCCCTTCTCCAGGTGTCTGGCTGTTAGTGGTTTTCCTTACACAAACCCAGGTGGAAGTACTTCCTTCCCCTCGACTCTCTATTAACTTGGCTTCACGATTTCACAATGCCAGGGGAATGACTCCCGTTCCCTGGCCTTTTCCCATGCTTAGTGCTCACACACTCCTGGGTTTACCTTCACAACACACAACATCGGGGGGAATAACACCCTTCCCCTGGTCCCTCTTGGCTTTACTTTTACAGTTCACAGTGCCAGCAGGAATGTCTCCCTTCCCCTCGCCTTTCTCACTCATATATATATATATATATATATATATATATATATATATATATATATATATATATATATATATATATATACACATACTTGGTGGTGCAGGTCCCGGTCCCAGATTCCTTTAGTCTTCGTCTGGGCTGACTCGGTTCACTCACCTGATAGGTACTTCCGCAAAGAAAGGAGTTCGTGAGGATTTCCTCCTCAAGTTGCAGGTTCCCAGCCCTGTTTTCTTCTCTGTACTGTGTTCCTAAAATACCTGGTTTACTCTGCGGCCAGGTACTACCATATGACCAATTTCTTAAAAGATTCTCCTTTGGGGGGCGTGGCCTTGCGGGAACCTAATGGAGGTCTAATCTCCGAGGCTCTGCAGCCCTGCGAAGCGAGTCAGCCTGCTGGTTGCCGTAAAAACTGCTATGAAGCCCTGATCTCAATGAATTTAGGAATTGGAACCTGTTTCCTAGCGGGGGATGTTGTCCGTACCCCTCTGGGAGGCCCCAGTCCCACAGAATTCGGCCTGTCCGATTGAGGGCCAACCTGGCGACCGAAAAGAAAATGGCCGCTGCGACCCAGAGCGGCATCAGAATTAGTGAGCCGAAGTGAGGGACAAGCAGGCACAGATCCTGAAAGAACCTCGGTCGGGGCAAGCCTGTTAGCCGGCACGGCTCCGATCATCCTCCACAGTTCACAGCATGGCCGGGATGTCAGAGGCGGACAGTATCGTTTATAACCCCCGCCAAGAATGCAGGTATGCACAGAGCGCAGGGCACTTGAAGGCGTAGGAGCTCTCGCTCTCCCTCATTCTGGTCAGGGGAGAGGAGCGATCCGCTGGGGCTGCGACGCACGCCTAGCACACATTGACTTCATTAAAAGGGGGATAATTAAGCTTGGCAGCTCGAGCCCTCTAAGATTGGATATTGCAACACCCAAGCCATAAGGAATTGCAGGTGGCGGGCTGGTAAAGCAGCCTCTAATGCCCCATACAGGATAAAAGCAGCACCTGGGACTAACCGGCAGGGAATTGTCCCTAAGCTCACAGACCACACAGATCTGCACCACCTCAGGCAATCCAGGATAAAGAGCATTAATACGTTCACCCTTGGGAAGCCTTAGGGGGGGAGTGAAACCCAAACTTCCAGCGGTCCAGTAGAAAATAGCCCAGAATCCAAAGAAAATAAGAGAGTGAACAGATACCCCCAGCAAAGATAAACTGCACAGAGGGTCTCCTCAGGAGCCCAAGACACACTGAGCAATTATTCTAAGCGCTCTCCCTAGTGGATAGCTCAAAACTGGTATATGTCAAGTGTCAACAATATCAGAGAAGCCCTTCACTACACCTCAGAAAGGAAGACCTTGGTGCACCCAGCCCCCCCACCCGCGACCCCCCGCTAAGAAATCTCACTTATGGGCAGGATGAAGACAGGCAAAACTAAGGAGAAAACGGGGACATCCATCAGGGATATGCTCCAACAACCAAAGCCACCACCAAAGCTATCACCGGCGCTGGAAGAGGAAGCCCAGCCTGCCACTAAAGGGGACATCTTGTGCTTATTCCAGTCTCTGCAAAAAGAAAATTAATCTAAATGTGACGACTTGGAAACAGCCTTCTGTGAACAAACCCAGTCTCATGATCAACTCTAACAAAGGGGGCCGGAGCACTGGAATCATACCGGCGCATGGCGGAAGACAAGCAAGAGGTTGCCGAAAATCATTCCCGAAGGAACAATATATGAATAAGGGGAGTGCCAAGAGATATCCTAGATCGCAACCTGTAAGGGTACGTTCAAGATCTATTTCAAGATATACTCAGTGACGATACGGCAGACCTTACACTGGACTGTACACATAGAGTGTTCTCCAATTTTCAGACGAAACAAAATCTCATCCCGGATGTCCTAGTGTGGGTCCACTTTTTCAAGACCAAAGACCTCATCTTTCAAAAGGCTGGAGCGATGGGTGACCTATTATTCCGAGGATCGACTTTACAGCTGTTCCAAGATCTCTCCCAGGGAACAATACATTGTCGCAGACAAATGAGGCCATTGACCATTTGGCTTTCAGAGAATGGGATTCGCAACAAATGGGGCTATCCATTCCGGATCATGTTCCAAATGGAAGGGTCCCAACACCAGTTTGCATCTCACAAGGCAGCGGTAGAAACTCTGAAGATTCCAGAAACGGACATACACCTACCAGATGAACCGACTTCAGAAGCCTCGGCACCTCCATGGTTACAACCAAAGTCAAGGAAGAGCAGGGGCAGAGACCGTAGGAGACCTTTGATGGACAAAAGAGAAAGGAGCAGAGACGAAGAAGCACCAGAGTGAACGACGGGCTTGTTGACCTAACTCAATTTAGCTCCCTCAGGAGCTACACTGTGTCTTTGGGGGTTCAAGTACTCTGCAACTATGCTACCAAGGAGCTGTATATCAATGGAAATAATTGTAACGGCAGCAGCAGGTTGATTATTTTGGCAACCATTCATACTCATGGAGGCAATAGGAACGTGTGCCCTTATTCAAGCATTGAGCTTGATGCTTACCCCACACAGGGTTATTTTTATTTTAGTTTTGTCTTTTTATTATTCTCTTTTCCTTTTTTGTTGTGTGGTAATACATCCAGATAAATAGCAGGAAGTCTCAGTTACCAAAGAGTTGGAATGTTGTGCAATATCCTAGTGAGCGTCGCTGGTGTAACAGGGCCATGGGAATGCACTTTTTTATTTTATCTGAGCTAATAGCCCCCAATAGTTGGAATAGCTTGCAAGACATGCCTGGCATGGTTATTGACGATGGCTGATATAATAATTGTATCTTTAAATGTCCAGGGACTTAACTCAACGAGGAAAAGGAAAGGAGTCCTCTCTAAATTAATCGAGCTCAAGGCGGACATTGCTCTTCTTCAAGAGACTCATTAGTTGAGCTGAGATGAGATTAGGATAAGATCATGCTGGTTCCCACATCAGTACTTTGCTTCCTCGGCTACTAAGAAAGCCGGGGTGGCTATCTTAA
Organism: Ambystoma mexicanum; assembly: GCF_040938575.1. Taxonomy (NCBI): domain Eukaryota; kingdom Metazoa; phylum Chordata; class Amphibia; order Caudata; family Ambystomatidae; genus Ambystoma; species Ambystoma mexicanum. Next base: position 655,424,417 of record NC_090930.1, read on the forward strand.
TAGTGAAATCCCTACACTTTGAACGTGTGAAAGTGGTAAAGGAAGCCATGGGCAGATATATAGGGGTTGTTTTGCGCATAGCGGGAAAAGACCTTACAGTAGTATCAGTGTATTGCCCCAATCAACAACAAGCTCAGTTCTATACGGACCTCTTTCCTCAAATAGCACAACTCCAACCAGGGCAGCTGGTAATGGAAGGGGACTTCAACTTGGTACTTGATGGTGGTATGGATAGATCGAGCCCAGAGTCCTTAGCTGAATCGACGAGAGCGCCCCCCCCCCCCCTCAAACGGGCAATGGCCGACTTGAACCTGATCGATGTGCATCGCACCTATTCCAGAATGGATTATTTCCTGCTATCTCATTCCCTATTGGCCGGGATCTCGGCAGCCACTATAGAAGTAGCTTTAGTATCAGATAATTCCCCTATCACAATACATTTAGAGGGATACGGCCTGGATGGCAGGAAGTTCACGGGATGGAGACTGAATGATTCAATACTTACAGACCCAGTCATATGTTGTAATATTACTGTCATGATCTCTGCTTCCAAAAGGTCAGGGTTTTCCCAACTCCCTTGGAAGCAGATCCATAACCCAGGTTCCGAGGGCCAACCAGTCCCAATTGGGACCTTTTGGACCCAGTCCTGGCGCCAGTGGCACCAGGCTCATAAATATGCCCAGTCCCAGCGCTGGAAGCGCCAGGCTCATAATGCTTGGGTGGACTTACCTGCAGCAGACCATGCTGCTTACTTGCCTGCCAGCTGAGCCTCTGATCCTCTTCTGTTTGGAACTACTTTTCCTGTTGGGTGGGGCAGGAGCCACTCCCTAGATTCAGAACACTGGAACTCTTCTGGAAAGCAGGAACTCTTTTCTTACCTAGGCGTGGCTGTGGAAGGAGACACCTAAGCACTACAGGAGGCTATTTAAACCACACCCGGTGGATGAATCTTGCTTTGCGTTATTCTGCATCCTCTGCAGCAGAACGCTCATCGTGTCTTCTGCATCTGATCCTGGGCCTAAGGAAAAAGGCTTACCATCCTGAATCCAGTCTTCAGCAACACCTATAAAGACAAGAAAGAACAGGTTAGCATTACGGTCTTCAGTGACAGCTCTTTACTTACCTGGTCCATCGGCTGTCACCAACGCCTCGCGGTGCATTCCGGCATCTGAAGGACAAAGGCTTACCTACTCTTCGTGCGCTCCGGAGGTCTTCACACTGCATTCCGGCATCTGAAAGACAAAAGCTTACCAACTCTTCGCACGCTCCGGAGGCCTTCGGCGCTGCATCCCGCATCTGAAAGACAAAACAAGGTGCGTTTAAAGACATTGGGGAACTTTAATACTCACGTGCCATTACTCCTTTCCACATCTAACCCAGTGGGTATTCCGGCACCCGGCAGCCGCTCCGAACTTGTACCTGCAAAATGAAAAGACAGTTAGAGCGCATCGTGAAGCAGGCAACAAGCGCTTACTTACGTGCTTCCAGGCGCTTCTATTCATCACACGGGCTCCATCTTCAACTCACTTCAGCCCGTCATCCGACATCGCCGGAACCCTGCAAAACAAGAAACATCATTACTAAAGACTTTAAAGACATTAGAGTTACTCGAAACTTACCGTTCGTGCAGTAAACGACGGACAGCAGTCCTCTGAAGTCAAGAGGCCTGCTCCCCTTATCCAGTGAAGAAACTGGTTACAGCACCCTGCCCCGAGGCAGATGGAGAGCACGGCGTTCACTTACCTAAGGTGAGAGCGTTAACCTTTGGGGTTCTACAGGAGAAGAGAAAGGGAAGAAGAGAGAGACATTCAATAACCCAGTTCCTTAATCCCATATTTTCTATCTGCAGACATCTCACCCTTCAAGTCAGACATACAGTGCACAGAGGTCCAGCCCAAAGAGCCAGCCGTGTGTTGCACATCACCTTTGAAGATACGGTATACGCCCAGTCAAGACCGGCGCCTCTACGGGAATCAGGTGAGCGTTACATTATCTCTTGTTTCGTGGTGTTGAAGTGGACCCGAGTGATCATATCTGGTGGGGCATTTAGTTAAGTCCCCGGAAGCCCAGTCTGTGCATACGATCCAGCAGTAGCTGTGATTTGTCAATGTCGGGCAAAAGGGCTTGGAAGAAGTCTCCTATGTATTCTGGAAGGGCACGATTAGATATGGAGAATGGCACTCCATTAATACGTAGGTTATTCCTACGAGCTCTATTCTCCATGTCCTCCTGTTTCCTTTCCAGAGCTTCACCTTTCTTTTCCATTTAAGGCATTCTCTGTTGCAGGTCAGCTAGCACTGTAGAGTGGTCCAGGAGTTGGTCATCTGTTCCCCCCAGCCTCTGCTAGTGCCTCCACTAGCCTCTGGTGCAGTCTGGTTGAAATTTCAGCCATACATTTACCGAACTCAGCCTTCATATCCATGGCAAAAGCCTGCATATCTACTTTTGTTGCCAACTGGGTTGCTGAGTGGTCTGGGGATTGAGGAACTGCCTTCCCCGCCTCTGCTCTTTTCCCCTTCTCTGCAGGCATCATCGATATGGATATGTCCATGTTTTTCCTGCCTTTTGGATGCGTAGACATATCGTGTCTGTGGCCCGGATCTTCCTTCCTTACTAAAAGGAGCTCGCCAAGTTAGATGAGATGGAATTTGTGAGGTACGGCAGTCTCCAGCTTTAAGCTGAGCACCAGGTGTCCATCTGACACGACTCTGTGTGCCCCTGCCCCGCTCCACGTCCCAGGTCCTCGGTTAACTTTGCGCTCCACGGCTCTGCCACCCCCGTGGAGCCTGGGGCTATTGATAGCCTCTATCTGGATGGAGATGTCCCGCCCCGGGCCAGTATGCCCCTTGCTTTCCTCCTGAGCCAGGGATGCCGGGAGGCGTAGCCAATCACTTGCTAGGTTGCTGGGTTGCCTCTCCCTCCACACCGGCTGGATTGCAGGGGGGGTGCAGGACGAGAGCTCCCAATCTCCGATTCAGTCAAAAAGCTTCCCTTCTGCGAGCTGGCTGGGTGATTGCTGGCCCGGGAGTGATTGTAAAGCGACGCCACCATCTTGGGGACACTCTGTCGGCTGCAGGGTGACTTGGCTCCTGGACTTACGCCTTCCTCACGGCTCATGCCTGCCTCACGGCTCATGTTGAGGGTCACTGCTTCATTCCTTTTCTGAGGTTGGCAGGAAGAAAATCCACGTATTATCCCGCTTCGTGCCCAGGCTTCATGCGGAGGCCATCAGCAGCGCGAACACATCGCTGGCGCTGCTAGCAACATCCCCAGGCTAATTTGTTTCAATGGGTAGTTCTTTAGCTTCACTGGGCTTGTGGGGGAGGGGCCAGATGACATAAACCAATCCCTAGGCCCAATCTGAGCCCCCAGAGGAGCGCCCACTTAGAGAACTTGTTGACTCACAGACCTTAATATAAAAAGGGGACACATGCAGAGGATAGTGTGGGCGTATGGAGGCGCTTGGAGTGAGTGAAACAAGGTAGAGCAGAGAGAAGAGAACACAGCAGGGAGTGGTATATGTACAAGGAGGGAGAGAGCAGGATGGGGGAGGAGAGGAGAATTTGGGAGGAGGAAGCCAATGAAAAAGGGGCCATCAGAAGGAAGGACTTCAGAAAAAGCTAGGATGAGGAAGGCAAAGATAAGGTAATCAACAAGAGGAAGGAGCAAAGCACAAGCAGGAAGAGGGAAGCATTGGCAAAGGGAGAGTCAAGAGGAAGGAGTGAAGCCAACTGGTGAGAGGAGACAAAGAGGAGTGGAGAAGTTACTGTCAGGAGTGAGTGGAGAAGAGAAAATGGTAGAAACACAGGAAGCCCCAACATTGACCAAGCCAAAAAAGCCAAAGGATGGAGGAGTCCTGAGGTGAAGGTGGAACCACCTGTAAGAATACAAGGGCTGAAAGAGTTAAGAAAAACAAGAGGTGTTGGCTGGAAGGTTTAGCATTAATCTTAACCTGAGAGGAGTCGTGGCCAAGATGGTGTCGGTGTAGCAGCAAAGGACTGCTGCTCCAACACCATACCTCCTAACTACATTCTTAAAGTGCATCGACCTACCTATGATTGCCTTAGCTCGGGTGCCTTGGGCCACTGCATCTGGTTGGTTCCCAAGTGCGGTCTCCCATGATGCCCTAAAGGAAGAACAGGATCTTGCTGCAGACCTCTTGGTGCACCGAAGGCTGCTCTCCTCTTAGACTGCCTACCTGCGATTGCCTCAGTTCATGTGCTGTGTTCTGCGTTGTCTGGTTTGCTCCCAGCTGCAGTCTCCCGAGGTGCCCAAAAAGTAAAGCAGTGGCCTGCTGCAGACTGTGTGGTGCGCCAAAGTCTCCTGGGATACTCAGGTTCGGCTGAGACTGCATTGTGCCACCAGCTGGGGGCCAGCCTGCTGATCGGTTCCTTTCACAGCACTTCAAATGGGAGCTGCGACTCGGAGGCCGCGTTGGTAGTACCAGGCTATGGACGCTCAGGTCCACTCTTCAGTGTGAGGTATGTCCCCGGATCATTCTCATTCTCCATTAGGCTCTGTTACGGGAGCGGAGCCAACATCCATTTTAATGGCGGTATACAATACAACTTAAAAAGAGGAATACACAGATAAAGCGGCAGCCAACACAAATAAAATGGCAGCCATCTTTCATTATGCATAAACACATTCAGTTTAATAACTAACACCATCCGCAAAACTAGCACTCCCTCACATCTAAGAATTAAGTTGTACTACAAATGCCCAGGTGCAAATATAACAAACGGTTCATAATAAAAGGGCACCCATACGCCATACAGCAATTTTTTACATATGGGAGCGCCACATTGCATATAGGTATGAAAGCTGCAGCCCTGCAAATGCCAACAATATAAATAGTGACACCTGCGACTGCCAGTCCCTCAAATAATGACCTCAAACTGTTCATTATAGAGAGCAAAAAGAAGATCTTTAATAACCAGATTAACTCACTATCATAACATCGATATCATCTGGCAAGAAGTGGAAAAAGTTTGTGAAAGAGCGACTGCAGTGGAACAGCAAGTATTGCTAGTAGAAGATACACTCGCCACTACTACCCAAAACATCACAACAGTACAAGAGCAATATGCTGCACAGCAGCATAAAGTTACAGGCGTGGAAGACCGATCCAGACGCAATAACGTTCCTCTACTCGGCTTAGCTGAGGGCACTGAAAAGGGCAGAATGGAAACATTTCTAGAATATCTTTTACCTGATCTGCTTGATGCTGTAGAATTACATGGTTTAGTCATAGATTGAGTTCACGAAGTACCGGCGCAGCACCCTGACCCCAGCGCACCTCTAAGAGCTGTGATTATAAAATGTGTTCTTATACCGAGACAAGGTAAAGATCCTGTCTGCAGCAATAGACCATGGAGACATCATGTATAATGCTACCAGAATATCTCTATACCCGGATTACAGCTTTGCGATGCAGAAACAAAGGCAGACCTATAACAGGGCAAAAGAAATGCTTTGAGGTAGCAATCTAAAATATGCACTGCTACCACCTGCACGATTACCGATAGACTTTGATGGGAAAATAAATGTCTTCACGGATCTATGTGCATCTGCGCAATTTATTGAGACTCTTCCAAACAACATTAATTAAATGAAAATAAGATTGGGAATAGCTGTGCAATGCAGTCGCTTCGATATACAAAATGTGTTTGTGTGCGTGTCAGTTTATAAACACTTGACTGCGACCGCTATCCATCAGCCTGTCCCCTCCCACCATGCTATAATGCTGCACGTGCTGCAAAACCCATGTGGACAACTCCTATCCAGATCCTCCTGTTACTGTTTATGTCTCTATTTAATGCAACATGGAAAGCTCAGTGTACGACCTCTTCCTCCTCTAATGAGCTATTGCTGCTTTCAAGTTAGGGTATGAAATCAATGGAGGGAAAGAGTTTGTTTGCACCGTTTGTTGCTTGGTTAAATGGAGCAGTATATTTCTGTATCTAAATAATGGACATCTATACTCTATTGACGCTGACCCAGTTAATCATAATGGTAAAATGCAAAAATTAATAGCAACTTTATTTGGAATCTTAGGAGCATTAATGGGTTGATGAAGATGAACAATGTACTTAAGAATACATAGGGTCAAAATAGCTATGCTTCAGAAAACCCATTTGACAAGCATAGAGCATGTCAAGCTCAGTAACAAAATGAAAGGTCAATCATAATATTCGTCCTATGCCCGGGGTTTGGTAGTGTGGTTTGCTCCTGAAGTCCTATTTAAGCTCAAGAAGCAATATACTGATGATACCAGTACGTTTTTTGGTTTGAATGTACACTTAATGGAATAGAATACTTCCTCCTTAATATTTATATGCATGCAATTGATGAGCCCACGTTTTTCACTAAAATAATATCCCACATAATATTAGAATAGATAGACTGCATGATTATCTAGGGAAGTGATTTTAGCTGCATTTTAAACATGCGCTTAGATAGCTCTATGAGCACAGGAAGACCATTAAGTGTTGCTGCAAAAATGTTCCTGCAGATCACAGAAAGATATCCATTATGCGATATATGGAGGGAGCTGCATCTAGAGGAGAAAGGATTTTCATATTGGTCTCGAGTACATAACACGTTCTTGCACATCAATTTGATATTTGTTACTTTCCCGCAGTCCTCAGAATATCTAGATGGATCTTTTTACGAATACTCACCTCTTCAAATTTGCTTTCAAATGGGTAAGATCATCAACACAATATTACATTGGCGTTTTCAACCTTCTGCATTAAGGGATGCAGATTATAAACATATAGTACGTGAAGAAGTAATTGGATTTATTTCCTGTAACAAAGATATGGCCCACTCTAGTGGAGTGCTCTATGAGCCCTTCAAGGTCACCATTCGGGGATTCCTGATCTCAACAACATGAGGTGTGTGCCACAATCTTAATAAGGAGATTCTTAAATTGGAACATAAAGTTCAAATCCATGACCAGTTACATCTTGCAGATAGCATTATCACCAAACAGCTGATGGAGACACAGGTTAGCCTAAACAAAGCTTAAGAAAGTCTCAGCAAATTTAAATACATTGAATTTATTACATTTCAGCATGAATGGGGATAAATTGGGCACAGCACTAGCCTTGACGGTATCAAAAACTAAAGATAGAAAATCAATCACCCACATAGAAATGGAAGATGGGCATTGCATTTCTGAGCCACAAGATATTAATGAAACTTTTTAAAAGGTTTAAGCTAAACTATATACTGAGAGACCCACTCGAAAGTGAGATATTTGGGAAATATTCCTCTGCCATGCTTAACAAACACAGATCTTGCCTTGTTGGACACGCTGATCGATTTTACAAGACGTCCAATGGGCTATATTAAATGTACTGACCACTAAAGCCCCAGGCCCTACCAGCTTACCTGTAGAATTGTAAGCAACATTCAAAGATTTACTGGTCCCACATTAACGTAACATGTACATGGAAGCCTTTGACAGGGAGCTATTGCCATCTTCGCTCAGGGAAGCAATGATTATACTTTTATTAAAACCAGACAAGGCAAGGGACAAACGTGGTTCATATAGACCACTGTCACTTATAGATAACGCTAAAATCTTAAATACAATTCTGGCAGGCAGACTTGCGAAGGCGGCACCTCTGCTGATCACAGAAGATCAGGCAGGGTTCATCTCCAGGAGAAACACCAGCTTTAATTTACAAAGTCTTTTCCTGGTAGTGGATTTGATTAATATTAATTCCAGAAATGTTGCTGTGACTAGTCTGGGAGCAGAGAAAGCATTCGACTTTGTCAACTAGGATTTTATGTATGCTACCCTCCAGAGGTTTGGGGTCAGGCCTGTAGTGCTGCGTTGGATTAAGATGCTTTTTAATAAGCCGGTAGCCAGAGTGAAAACCAATGGTGTAATTTCGAATATGTTCGACATTGTGAGAGGCACCAGTATCAAACTTTCTGATTAATTTGTCTAAATCAGTACTATATCATCTACCAGGCTGAGATCAACTTCCTTCAATGAAAATACCATTGAAGATCACCACAAACTCATTCAGATACCTGGGCGTACGTCTAAATGCTCTCTTCCAGGGAATGTACCATTAATATTTGGAAAGTCTATTAGCTAAATTAAGCAACCAGATCAACTCTTGGAGCACCCTACCGCTATCACTTATTGGGGAAACGTGCCATCGCCAAAATGGTCATAATCCCTTCATTGGTATATTCCGTTGAGGTTATACCCATGATGATTCCAACCACCTTCTTTAAAATGCTGGATACACTACTACTTAAACTAATATGGGGCAAATATAATCCTTGGAATTATCCATTGAAGGTGGAGGGTTGAGAGTACCACATCTTTTGTTATCGTATTGCGCCACACAAATGCAGCATATAGTGTCATCCAGATCTGCCTGGTAAAATGATACTCAAAATGTCAAGTGGCCACTGCATACTGAATATTCTATGGGCTGACAAAAATGCAATCACCAAATTACCCACACCCGTTCCCACCCTCCATAAAATGTTGTCCAGAATGACAGCACACAGGGAGAAATCTCCTGTAACTTCATATAACATGCCATTATGGGGTAATTGTATTTAAAGATCAGATGGGGCACGCTCGTCGTAAACTGTGGGGCACTAAAGGGTGTTTATATGATGATGGTATGATGTTACCTTTTCAAATTTCTGCCAAAAATGAAACATCCCAAGAAATCAATTTTTAATTCGGGCCGCTACAGCGACAACACTCTGCAAAACTTGACCAGACTTCCCTAACCAACGACCTGTACATGGGGTAGTGTTGATGATTACATCTTTGAAGTAAGGTGGGAGGAGGGTCTTCGTACTATACAGATACAGATCACTACTTCTGAATAATGTTCCACCGACATCGAAGAGTAAGTTAAGCTGAGAAAGATCTCGGCATAACACTAGAGGATGATTGCTGGAAAAGAAATTGTCTTCACGTCTAAAAACTGTCCATCAATGCAAGATTGAAACTCATACAATACACATTTTTACACAGGTTATATTTACCTTCAACATGGATACACTGCTTTGCTTCCGAAATTCCTTCCATTTACCCCAGATGCAAATGTGCAAAGCTGTATCTTTAATATGGTTTGGGAATGTGAGCATTTACAATGAGTATGGTGGCAAATAGTGCAATTTCTAACAGACATCAATGAGCTGACATTACCTCTGACCCCAGAAGAACGCCTATCGGACAAGATACCTAAGAAGAGAAGAGGCACTGAAACATCTAAATTAGTTTCACTAGTATTGGTGCGGTTAAAAAGACTTATCAACGTACATTGGAAAAACTTCAACCCTCGAAGTTTTGACAATTGGAAGTAAAATGGTAGACAACCGAAAGAGTCCTACATAACAGGGAATAACTAGTACAGGATCGATTCTACTCAATTTGGGCTCAATTCTTAAATTCGCTTGATTACCCCTCTGATATGATGCCCTGTTGAAACATGATTTATGCATAAAATAAGCTTTAAATATTGTGAAGATTTAAACAATCAGCATATTAAGCTGATAATGTATTAGCTGGGTACACTTAGGAAATTTGATCTGCAGATTCTGACTTCAAATTATTACGCTGCACCCAGTGTTTTTTTATTGTTTATACATTGATAACTAAAGTCATGCTCATGTTTTTTGGCTTTTTGTTCGTTTTTGGTCAACTGCACTGAATCTGCAACTGGACCATTCACCGTTCTCGGCCCAGCCACTCTCCCCTGCACTGCCTCCACGGCAACCCCTGCACTACGGGACTGTGTCTGTATCCATACAGCCCCCCTTCCCAGCACTTGTCTGCACTTACCTCGCACTTGCCACCAGCTGGCCCTTGTTATTTATCCTGTATGCTGTATGCTTATAACCCTGTACTGCACTTTCCCCTCTCCCTTTCCCCCATGCACTTTTCCCTTCCCCTCTACCCTTGCACTTGCGCGATCTGAATGACACCTGGCCTAGTAAGATCGTTGTCTGTCTCCCCTTGTTCCCCCCCCCTGCCTCGTCGCGCCTTGAAACAATTGTGTATAGGCGCGTTACAAATGCCTTATCATATCATATCATATCATGAAGATAAAATAAACATATACAATAAAAATAATCATAACCTGTGGCGTTTTCTTTAGGCAACCCTCCAGACCTTCTTTATTTATCCTGTCAAGCCATGACAGAAATGACAAAAGGGGCAGTCCAGTCTGATCTGCTTTGTCATGTCCCTCCTGCATGAGACCACAAGCAACCCCACGCTTGTTTCAGTTTTGCGGTGGGACCAACCCTGATTTGTATGCAGACTTTCACCTCCTGTAATGGCATGGCAGGCTGAAAAACGATGGCCTGGAGGGTTGTCCAGAGCATTTGCCAGTGGTTATGATTAATTCATAATCTCCCAGTCATCACAGTTGTACTTCCGAAACAGGTAAGAGCATTACTGACCTGGGGCTAAGAGCTAGTGAGGCCCAAACCTTAATGCTCCTCAACCTTCAGACCAAAGTGAAGCTACACGGCTAGACAGTAGCCATAAACCATATCTGGTGGAATTGGCAAGTCCACCAATGACCAAAGAATAGTTGCCATCCAGAGTAAAGACTGAATCGAAGATACAATTCTAAAGTCTTCATTCACAAGACTATGATTGGGAACATCTAGGGAATGGCATCCTGGCAGTTACCTGGAATAACTTACCAGTGCTTTTTATTTTAGGCTGTCGGATGCTGTGACTCCACTGTGGAGACTCCGATATGAAGATCAGTTAGAGGTATGATAGCTGATGGAAAATGTTTCCTACCCTCTGTCTTCTCTCACCCTTATTTAGCCCATCTCCACTTTTAGCGATTTTTAACCAATGTATGCTGCTCCATTTCTGTCCTCTCTTAACTCTTTCATTGCAAAATTCCTGTGGAAGGCTGTTCTTATCCAGTTCATATTATATTTCTCTAGCTTGTGAATCCACTTTTATTGCTGGGATAACCTTAGAAACTTTAGACTCTCTTTTAGGTGAAATATGATGGACAGAAGAAAGTCTTACAGATGTTATCATCTCGGTTTAAGGAAATCAGCAGTGAAGAATCAGCAAATGAACAGTTTTGTTGTCCTCTGCATCCCATTGTGCCTTCGGTAAGTGTTACAGGATAATACTTGTTTGTCAAATGTAATGCAAACAGGAGAACTAACTTTTCTGGCCTCTTAGTACAGTGAAAACTATGCAACGCTATCCATGTATAAAACGGTCTTCCATTCTAGATGTGTAGCATGAGCTTCTGTCCCAATGTAAGACTGAAAGTCCCAACCTCCACTTCTGGTGGGAGTCCCTGAATTTGGGTGATGTTCCATGCTCTGGTTATTGCTACATTTTCCTTAAAGGTCCTCATTTAAGGCTAAATCCGGGTTGCAAATAGCAAACCTGAGAGACAAGAAGTCTTTTTGCATCCGGCCGCCCAGAGGCAAACTGTTTCCCTTTTGAAAATCCCCTCGCACAGCTGACGGTCTTGTCTCTACTAGCTGGTGGCAGCCTTTGTATAGATTCTAGAGGAAAACAGCGAGCTGCTCCCCGGAGTGTTCCTTTCGGGAACCCCAGTTTAAATTCAGTGCAGAGTCCAACGTCTAGACATTGTTCCCATGAGAGTGTGATGTTGGCATATATGGTGTCGCAAGTTGCGCTGAGTGGGGGATCGTAGACAAGATTAAGCTTGGTGTCAAAATAAGGATTTTTTTGATGGGGAAAGGGATATCAATAAAGAAAGTAAGTCTGTTTTTTTTTCAGCACAGACATCTTTTTTTATCCTTCTTGGGTGTTTGAGCCTCACGCCCTTGGTAATTGGAAATGGGTATGAGTAGTATTATGAAAATACAAAAACAAACAAGAGCTAATGGGGCTCATTACAAGTTTGGCAGTATTCTGGTGGTAAATCCACCGGAATACCACCAAATGGAATTACTGCTTCCACCACTTGGTGCAGTGGAATTACCGCCAGATTACAAGTGGTGGTATGGCAGTCTTGGTCCCCATTTATGGAGTCCATAACCACCTTAATTTACTTCCTCCAACGTCCGCCCAAATCTTTCTTCCTCTGATGGTCTGCCTCCTCCACTCTCCCAACAACCCCCCCGATGACAACTTTGTTACTCCAACTTCAGCCAGCCTCTCCTTCCAACCTCCACTTCTCTCCTCCTCCTCTTCTCTTAGTACTCCTTTCTCTCTCTGCTCTCCACCAAACTCCTTTCTTCAACTCCTACTTGAACATCTGAAACTTCCTCAAAGGGAAGGTGTTTCTTACACTCTAGTTTCCTCTCCTTTTGGATGGTGCTTGTCAATAGAGGTTACAACTGCTTGGTGTGGGTGACCGGTCCCTTGATTGGACCATCTGCCTAGGGACATGTTGGATGAGGGCATATGGCCTAATTTTACTTAAGGGCCAGCTGCTATTTTGGATTACATTAGGGCCCTTGATCTGCTAGAGTCCGCCCTCCTCTGTGTCCCGCTAGCTTCCAGCCATGTGACTTTGTGCCCTGGGAGACCTCTGGTTGGTAAGCTGGGAATACAGTGCTTTGGTCACAGGGAATTAATGCATTTTTAATTCTCCTGCAACACAAGCATTTGTTGGATAGAACTGTTTGGGTGTTTGCTTTCATGCACAATTACTTCTTTGAGCTGACTGCAGAGTTCGAAAATATTGGTTCCAGATTCTCTCGGCAGAGGTGCCCAAGGAATCATTGTATCGATGGCCACTGTATTGGATTCCCGTGAATGAAATTCTTTTCCCTTAAAAAGGGAACTCTGGATTTGGATGCAGCTCTTTTGGGTCTCGTTTGCTCTCTTTCTCTTGGTGGTCAAGGGAGTTTGGGAGAGTGTTAAGACTCATGTGGCCACCTCCTTGGTCGACATGGGTGTCTGTAAGAGCAGTGAAAGCATATGTTATCCTGTGACTGCCCCCTACCATAGAGTGGGGACCCATTGTGGGTGGTCTGGGAATCTCCACGTATACTTCCACTGGGTCCTGCATCCACTAGGTCATGGATGCCTCTGGCCCCTTTGATCACCACACTGTCAGTCCCCAAGGTTTGCCAAGGCTGTGGATGAAACAGATGGAATTTCTTTGTAAAAGCTCTGGAAAAAGACTGCAGAAGTTGAATATGGAACACCCCACCAGCCAGTGAGTGGAGCCCCAAAATATGGAGCCCTCGCAGTTGTGATGCAGGTGCGCAGGATATACGTAGCACGCTTTGCTTTGTCCACACTTCCGTGCTTATAAGAACCGAGGTACGGACCCTCTGCAGCAAAGCCCTTGCAGAACAAGGCCGCAGTGTTGAGTGACACAGGTGCGCAGGAGATGCTTCCCGACTATACGTAGCACGCTTCGCTACGTCCACGCTTCCATGCCTATAACAACCGAGATACGGACCTTCTCCGGCAAAGCCCTTGCAGGACAAGGCTGCGGGTGTTTAGCGGTGCAGGTGTTTGGCAGCGATGGGGTTGCGGCGTATGAAGCGTGTGTCAGTTGAGACTTTCGCCGCTACTTTCTCTCCTCCTTCTGCACCTTTGGCTGACTCACATCCTGACACAGCCCTATCTAACCTTCATCTTTTTATCTCTAACACTCTTGATGTACTTGCCCCTGTCATGAGGATCCGCTTGAAGCCCAAATCCAAGTGCAACTCTTGATACGACTCTGACGTTGTCACCGCAAGTGCAGGGTGGCTAAGAGTAAGTGGAGGGCATCGGGTGCACCCTCCGACGAACTGGCCTACCGCCTACTCCAAAGGCAATACAGACTCTCTATCCTCGCCAAGAAGAGAGCTCACATCCAAGCCAGCGTCTCTGCAGCATCTAACAACTCGGCAGAACTCTTCAGAATCTGCAAGGAGCAGGCCAATCCTACTGCAGTCTCTACCTCTCCTGTTCCCTCCCAGGCCCTCTGTACGACCTTGGCTTTCATTTCATCACTAAAACTCAGGACATCCTGTCCACCCTCTGTTCCTCTTCCTCCTCCTCCTCCACTCCTGGCCCGCCTCAGGCCGTCTCTCCTCCTCCCTTCTCTTCCTTTTCCTTGTGCACCCCAGACAATGTTTCTAGACCAGTCCGATCTATGAAAGTCTAGTCAAAACAGTTTCTCCCCTGTTCATCCAGAACCATCAAGGACCACATTGACACACTTGCTCCAGCCTTAGCTGATTTCTGCAATTACTTGTTTGCCACTGGAACCTTCCCCTCCCCCCTTAAGCACTCCCTTGTGCACCCCCTCCTAAAGAAGCCCCCTGCTGATCCTTCCTCTCTGGCTAACTTTCGCCCGATCTCCATCACTCCTTTCCTGGACAAACTCTTGGACTAGCTGGCCATCTCCTAACTTTATCTGCACACTGAATCTGTTGGTTGTCTCCACGGCCACCAGTCTGGCTGCAGAAGCACAGAAACTGCTCTCCTGAACACCCGTGAAGACCTGCTCTCTAACCTTGATTCTAACCTTCCTTCTGTCCTCATTCTCCTCGATCCTTCTTCTTCTTTTGATACTGTCAAGCATGCCATCCTGCTCAATCGCCTCTGTGACAACCTGGGTATCACTCATCAGGCCCTGGCCTGGCTGACCTCCTTTCTCGCTGAATAACTCTCTCAGGTCTAACTGGGGTCTTGCCTCTCTTCTAACTCTCTCTCTCTCTACCTGTGGTGTTCCCCAAGGGACTAACCTTTCTCCGTGGCTTTTCAACCAATACCTGGCACCTCTTGCCCACTGCATCGCTGCTTTCTGCTCCAACTTTCAGTGTTATGCAGATGACACCCAGCTCTCTTTAAGGCTCCCCTCGGCCACCTCTTCTCCATCTCTCATTCCAGATTGTCTGACCGCAATTCAGGATTAGTGTGCTGCCAATGATCTCTGCCTTAATGCCAGTAAGACTGAGATCATCCTCATCGGAACACCAGCTCCCTCCTGCCTCTCTCTGGCTGCCCACTCGGGCCCTCTTCCTGCTCCTACCTGTGAGGCTTAGAACCTTCGGGTCATTTTCGACTCCACCCTCTTCTTCTCTCCTCACATCTCTAAGAAGTCGAACTATCAGCTGCACCTCCTCAGAGGTATTCTTCCTTTCCTCACTTTCCCCCAGAAGCGGACTGTCTCCAGAGATCTGGTCCTCTCTAGGCTGGACTACTGCAACAGCCTCTTTCTAAATCTTCCTACCTCTGCTCTCCGACCTCTACAACTTATCCAGAACAGGACTGCAAGACTTGTCCTTGGCTTCAAGCCCAGGGATCGTATCTCTCCAGCTCTGAAATCTCTTCATTGGTTCCCAGTGGTGGCAAGGATCAAGTTCAAGTCCCTCTGCATCATCCACAAGGCTTTCTGGGGCCTGGGACTGCACTACCTCCAACTCTCTCTTCCTGAACATCTCCCTTCTCGAGCTCTCTGAATATCCTCCTCCAACTCTCTAAGGGTCAGTCGCTTTTCCAAGCAGATGGTTGGTGGCAGATCTCTATCTTTGGCTGGGGCCTCCGTCTGGAACAGCCTCCCTGTCTCTCTTAATCTTGAGCAGAACCACCTCTGGTTCCGGAAGCAACTCAAGACCTTCCACTTTGTTTCGGCTTTCTCTCTTCCTTTCCCCTGTTGATGTCCCAACTGCTCCACGCACTGGTCACCTGGCCAACCTCTGAACTTGGGCCCATGCTCCTGCTTGTCCAGTTGCACTTCGCACTGCCTCTTGGCTCCCCCAGCACTTGTGGCCTGTGTCTGCAACCCTACAGTCCCTTCTCTCTGCACTTATTAGCCACCCATTGGCTGCACTTTCTGATTTACCCTCACTGAGCCCGCCTCTGGCTGCACTTTTGAGTTACCTGCACTTCTGCCTCCCTCACTCCCTCCCCTTAGCCCCTCAGCACTTTTCCACTTGCCTGCACTTGCATGATCTGAATGACACAAGGCCTTGTAAGATCGTAGTTTTGTCATGCCTCTGTTTCCCCTCCTTGTCTTGTCGCGCCTAGAAGCACTTGTGTACAGGCGTGTTATAAATGACATGACATATATCATATTATGGATGATTTCAACTCTGCGTTTCAGAGTTCAGTAAGCATCTGTTACAATTTTCTATTTAATCCAGAGGTCTGCAATCTTGCCTAGTTGAAACTGAGGATGTATCCCAGGGCACAGAAGAAGACACCCAATGAAGAGCAATCAAGAGAAAGCAGTCCGGGTCCCTGCACTCTTCCAAAGATTGTCCAGATGCTGAATCTTTGTCCAGTGTCTGCATTTACTGGATATCTATCAATGAGTAGGAACTGAGAACGCTGCTAGCCATTCCCTTTATATAGCCGGATCAGCTGAGTTGCAAGTCTCAAATCATGTGCTCTTTGGAAGCCTTGAATGACCTGGTCGCTACACTGACCTGACGGTGAAGATGTGAGAGCTGTTCTAAAACTCTTGTATAAAACATACAGTCACAAAACCTTACTCAAGGTAGAGCCTGCAAGGATCTGCCCTCTGACAGACCTATGACAAATTTTCAAATTCTTCCTTTTTTTTAAAATCTGTTCTTTTCTAATTTTCCTTCTTTTCAGCAATTTCTTCCCTTCATGGGGGAGTGTTCCAATACCTTTTGTGAGGTATTGGAATGAGATGCGGACACAGTGTGTTCATAGTTTTGGCCATTAGCTGATGAACCTGGTGTTGCCCGGGCTTTAATTCCCTCATAGGTACAGGTAACTGCAAAATGTGGTGCAGATGGTGAAACGGTGTGGCATTGTAGAAGGAACAACACTTCGCCAAGCCACAGACCCACAAACCAATTTGGACTTTTGCTGACATACAGGGAAACCGGTGGGTTGTGCAGATGTCATGTAGCCAGTAATGTCTGGAGAGTCCTAATAGGTGACTGGGCAAAGTCTTGTGCAGATTGGTGAAACGGTTTGGAATTGCATAGGGACATACACAAAGCCACACACCAAGAGACTTTTGCTGAAATCCAGTGAAAGGGGTGGGGTGTCCAAATGTCATGTCACCAGTAATGTCTGGAGGGTCCTAACAGGTGACTGTGCACAATTTGGTGCAGAATGGTGAAACGGTGTGGAATTGTATAGGGAACAGACGCAAAGCCATAAACCCACACCCACATTTTCACTTTTGCTGAAATCCGGGGAAAGGGGTGGGGTGTCCAGACGTCATGTAGCCAGTAGTGTAAATAAAACACTGTTGTTCAACTGACTCTCCTCCCCCCTTTCCGGCCCCTTCTGACTTCTGTTTGCTCTACCTTTACCTAGCGCCTAGATGCCTATGGGCTATGCACGCTGCTGTAAATGTACAAATAAATAAATGTCCGGAAGGTCCTAACGGGTGATTGTGCCACATTTGCTGCAGATTGATGAAACAGTGTGAAATTATGTAGGGAACACAAACCCAGAGACTTTTCCTGCAATCCAGGGAAAAGGGTGGGCTGTCCAGATGTCATGTAGCCAGTAATGTCTGGGGGGGTCCTAACAGGTGACTGCAAAGTTTGATGTAGATTGGTGAAACAGTGTGGAATTGTATAGGGAACATAGGCAAAGCCACAAAGCCACACATTTTCACTTTTATATATATAAATAAAAGGCCTCACTATCCCTACTCACTCTAAGAGGTGTTTCCCTACCTCAACCAAAACTAAAGATATGTCCAGTATCAAGATGTCAAAAGCAAAATGTGCTGTGTCTGAAATCCTATCCTCGCCCTCACAATCTAGAACATTACTCTATTCGCACCTGGGCGCTTAGCCACTCACGTGGCTGGAACAGTAGGGCGAGAATACACTATCCCCGTCCGCTGTATCAACCACCCGAGGCCATTCGGTGGCGCTTTTTTATCCTTTCTTTTTTTTCTAACGTTGGGAGGCAACAGAGAGGGTCTCCCTGTTGCCTCCCCATGTTAAAAAAAACCCAATTTCCCTTCCCTCCACCCCAACTTACCTGAGGGACCGGAGCTTTATGCTCCGGTCCTCTATTCTCCTCCCGTCTCGCCGCCGCCATTACAATAGAAATGAAAAAGGGACTAGGTCCCTTATCGGGTGACGGTGACTATTTTGGAACATGTTTTCTTCTTCTTTCTTCTTCCGTCCCTCTCTTGTTCGTTGCACGGTGGACTAGCCTCTGCAGTCCCCTGTCTCCTGCCTACCTCCCGAGCCTGCCGGCTCCAGTCATTTTGATGTCCTTGCAGTCCCTCGGTCAACTCGGAGAGGGCTCGACTTTCCCAGGTAGCGTTCTCCCACTTCATGCTGGGTAAAGCTTTTAAATGTCTCGGCACCTATCATACGCGCACAACCTTTTGAGCGTATCTGGTGCTTCTCATTCCTGGTGCTCTGCATTACTCCATTCAGCCTCCTCTTCCCAGTATTTATAGATGTATGAGAGTTGTAGGCAGTTCTTGGTGTTTTATGTGTAGAGTATTGGAAGGTTTTACCAGTAGGGTTTGTGGATGGTTGAAGTGAAGCAGCACAATATGCCATGAAGGCCTGCAGAATGGAGGGGGTATCCAAAAGGAAAAGGGGAATACCATGTCTCATATGCTGGTGAATCCATCCCTCCCCCGACCCCTGAGGTCACCTCCCCCATGTGGTCCTCCTTCATGTAACAGCTGCAGGGTCAGGATCAGGTAGCGGCTGCCGTCCCCTGACCACATGTGGAGAGGCTACCGCCGGGAAATGAGTGATTACATCATCAGATTCATCGCACTTTCCTATGCTTCCCATTCACCGCTAACTTCAACTTTGTCCAGTCCCATACATGTTTTTAAGAACATTTGAAATTGAGTTTCAAATTTCTAATTATGAATCTGGGAGTTTTTGAGCTAAGACAAGCTTAAGTATTGCATGTTTGTTAAGGTGTAGGAAGTAAAAACAACACCAGAGTATGAAAGATTCATTTTAGCACTTAGGTTGACCTTTCATAATACTTGTTTTATAGCATTAGATTTCAGTTCTGCACTCATATTCCGCACAACCTATCCCTCAAATAGACAATTCGAGATTACACACACACATGCTGAAACAAGCAGGGGTAAAGTCCTAAAAATTAAAGTGGGGGGACTATTCAACAAACGCAATGGGATGTGACGTCACCAGAAATGTGCATATCAAGGAGAAATATGCACATTTACTAAAATTGGCTTTGCGTAAACACCCAAATTGAACAGGACGAATGGCATTTGCCTTGCATAAAGTCGACTCAAACACAAAACCAAGACAGAATATTTCCATCTAATAGTGTTTTTGAAAACGTTAAAAGGTGTGCATGTTTTAAGCTCCAAGAACAAATACAAATGTTTTCCCTGGGACTTGCAGTGCCGAAATGGGAGATTTCAGCTTTAGTTGTTTGTTATTTTTAATCAGGTTTTATAGTGCAGTGGTGAAGTGTCTGGCCTACAAACCTGATGGCTGCGGTTTGATCCCAGAGGTCGGCTTTAATTCAAAAAGGACATCCAATGTTTCTCTTTTAGATAGGGGGGACTGAGTCCCCCCTCTAGATAAAGTCCCCCCGCGTGTACCCTCGACTTGAGTCCTGGAAACCAGCACTACTCACCTCTCTGCCAGTCCTTACCTAGCTCCTACCAACCACAGCCACATTTTCATCCACTGTAATTGCGCAATATGCAGTTTAGATGAAGGCAGCAATACCATCTGCGCTTCAGAAACACTCATCATATTTGTATTGTTTAACTGTTTTAGAGCCTTTTGCGAGAGTGTTGTACACATTTATTTCATTTTTTTTTTACTGTGATCAAGTCCTCTGGAGCTTGGCCCTTACCCATGAGCCATAGGTCACTGTTGGACCCCATTGCCACGCTGAAATCCTCCAGAACCCCTAGGCCCGAATGGCCTTGCCAATATAGTAATAAAGAAGGACCCTGATAACTGGGCACAGATCTTCCTGATCCTGTACTCCAGAGCGTGCAGAGCATGGGAGATACCAGCCTTTTGGCAGCAGTTGGTTCTAATTCCTGTATTTAAAAAAGGGGTTTGCACTAAGGTCACTAATTACTGACTGCTGTCAATGCTGGATATCACGGGGAAGATCTTTACCTCTATGGTACTCAGAGAATTACATCAATGGGTCGATAACAACAAGGTACTTATCTTGGCGCAGACCGGTTTCCGGCCTGGCTCGGGTACTTCTCGTAACCTTAGGGTCTTGGACCATCTCATTTAGACGACCCGGAGCTGTAGGAATGTGACCCTGGATGTTGCATTTGTAGATTTCCGGAGCGCATTTGACCAGCTTAATAGGGACATCCTACGGGCCAAGCTCTGGGCCTTGAAATGCCCTGACTGGATCATATATATCCTGGTCCTTCTACATAGTAACAACAGTGCCAGAGTTCGGTTGGACCTAGGAGGTGGAGTCACAGACTCAATTCACATAAATATGGGAGTAAAACAAGGATGTGTCGCGGCCCCCTTATTATACAACTTGTATATATCCAACCTACTCCCTCGCCTGCTCGGGGTTACTAACTGCCAACCTAGGATCGGAGATCTTCCTTTGGTGGGTATGTTATATGCAGACGATTTAGTATTGTTTGACCGTACTTAAAAACGCATGAAGATTCTGCTTAATGAACTTTCTAAGTATGCGTTAGAACTGGGCCTGACCATCAATCTTGAAAAGACCAGCATCATGTTGATCACCAAGAATACTGTTAACAGGACCAGGATGAGCACCACGATCGGCACCATTGAGTATGCCGCTTCCTATGCATATCTGGGCTTGGGAATCCGTTCTTGTGATGATTACGAACTGATTATGACCAACAAAATCAGAAAAGCGAAGCAGCTAATACTCCAGGTGTGTACGTTTTCTGGAGGACATGCAGGTTTCTCCCTCACAGGGGTCACATTGCTATACAAGCAATGTTTTGCTCCATCACTATTGCACTGCCTAGAGGCACTTGCCATGCAAGATTTCTCCTGGCTGAATAAACTGGAGGGACTGTTCTGGCGGGCTATGTTGGGCATGGACCCTTCATGCTCGATGGAGTACTTGCACCTCGAACTCGGCCTCACATCGCTGGGTGGTCTGGCAAATCGGGCGAGAGGTTTCTATAAAAATACTCTATCTAAACCAGCCTGTGAGCTATTGGCTGCTGTGGGAAGGAACTTTAACCTGCAAAAAATATATAGAGGCTCCAATTTTGAAAAAACTCAACCAACAGCTTTTCGAAGAGATTAGTTGGTCCCCTGATCTTGGCAGAGATACTCCTCTTATCCACCTAAAGAAAGCCTTCGAAAAAAGATTTAACAAGTGGGACTTGTGTAGTAACTACACCCATCTGGCCAAACTAAAAGGGCATGAAGCTGTATCCCACGTGGTGCACCGATACAGGAAAATGCAGCCTTACTTGTTCTTATTACCTGATCCGGCTATCAGGACTTTCATGCTGAGGCTTCGAACTATCCAACTACCGGTTAGATCTATAACAGGACCTTGAACGTGCCTAGTGTTGGATAACAGATATTGTCGTATCAGTGCGGCTATGGACAAACCAGAAACTGCCAGGCACATGCTCACACAGTGCGCCAAACTACATGTGTAATCTAGGGCGTCTAGTCCATAGTTAAGAGGCGATTCTCACTACCTCCTTTTAGAATTACTGCCTTAATGCAGATCATATTACCATGCAAATCGCCCTGTATCGGACGTGGTATCATATACAAACCATTCTGGTTGATTGAGGGGGCCTGCTTTGTACCCTCCACTGGCAATCGGCAGTGAGGGAAACAGGACATCATGCTAATGTTATAGACGAGCAGTATGCCAATGCTCTAAAATTGAATGACTCCTTTTATGCCTGACATAGAGTGTGTCGACCGGAAAGGTAGCCCGATGGGGTATTATTTGGTGGGTACGAAGTCTAGTCTGGGCTCTTTTGCCTGTTAGGTAATTTGTTCTTAGGAGTTTAAAAGGGAACTAATCAGCCCATCATTGTGTAAGCTTGTGTAAATCACCAACCAACTGTTCACTTAATGGGAGTGATTGTCATGGATGGCACTCTATTAAGAGTGGCACAGGACACCCTGGAAGGGTTTGGGTGGTTGTGCCAAAGTAAAGTGGACAGAATAGTACGCACAGAGCTGAAAGAAAAGATAACGAAGAGTAGGCAAGTGTAGCAAGGAAAAAGGTACAGAATGGATTCCCTCTTGGGTTGTATGCAGATATAGGAAAAGAGTATTCCACGGACCTTAGGAAAACTCTAGCCTTCTGCACAGTTTGCTATAACAGAGGCCCACGCTGTTTGCTCATGAATTGGAACAACAGCTATGGGTGTCTGTAACGCAGAAACGAGACAAGGGAAGGGGCAAAGGTTGTCTGACGGAAACTAACAGACAAGCTCTGTACAAGAGAAGACACTAACAGACAAATCCAGGGAAAAGGAAGTCGAATAGCAAACTAGCAGAAGGAAATGAAAGGAAAGCCGTATAACAGGATTGGATAGGGATAAAGAAACAGAGGGTTGAAAACAAGGAAGAAAGCAAGGGAGCAGCAGTCAGGAAACAGGGGAACTGCAATAACTGAAAGTAACTAATGTAGGTAAACTGTTGTGGGTAGCAGAGGATGGTAGGGTACAAGGTTGAAAGCTCAAAGAAGCAAGGAAGCAATGAGCAAGCCCAAAAGGAGCTGGGCTGTAAGGAAGGAAGCCCAGAGGGAAAGGGCTTAGGGCAGCGGAGTGAAACAGGCTGCACAGCAAGGAGCCCAGACGGGCCGGGCAGCAAGGAGTGAGCCCAGAGGAGCAGGGCCGCTGATTGTAGAAGGCTGCAGAGGACTGTAGAAGGCTGCTAGACTGGAAACCCAGCGGACAAAGACTGTAGGTTGAAGGCAGCGGAGCGTGATCGGCTGCAAGGCAGGAGCCTGGAAGGCAAGGGCAGAAGGTAGCAGCGGAGCGTGATCGGCTGCAAGGAAGGAGCCTGGAAGGCAAGGGCGGAAGGTAGCAGCGGAGCGTGATCGACTGCAGGTCAGGAGCCTGGAAGGCAAGGGCGGAAGGTAGCAGCGGAGCGTGATCGGCTGCAAGGAAGGAGCCTGGAAGGCAAGGGCGGAAGGTAGCAGCGGAGCGTGATCGGCTGCAGGGCAGGAGCCTGGAAGGCAAGGGCGGAAGGTTGCAGCGGAGCGTGATCGGCTGCGAGGCTGGAAGGCAATGGCAGAAGGTAGCAGCGGAACGTGGTCGGCTGCAAGGCAGGAGCCTGGAAGGCAAGGGCGGAAGGTAGCAGCGGAGCGTGATCGGCTGCAAGGCTGGATCCAAAGTAGGGGTAAGGAGGAACCGCATACAAAGATCCGTAGCACGAAGCAAAAAGGTGCTGAAAGGACTCTCAATGCAAGAGAATGAGCCCCTGCAGGCAGCAGATTTTATACCGCCCTGTCCAGCACAGAGGCAGGCTATTTCGTTGCACCTGGCTCAGCACACCTGCAGACAATCGGCCACCTCCTTCTCTGTTCCTGAGCTGGTGGAAGCAGAGCAAATTCCTAGGGCTTCTGGGGATTGTAGTTCCGATGAAGACAAATAGGAATAGCCAGGAATAGATGGTTATAGCCAAGTGCATTATGGTAAGTGTAGTTTGTTGGAAAAAATAGAAAAGCACCAAAGTCTCGCAAATGTGGAATAAGGTCCATATTGATTGCCAATGTATGCGCCCATGGTGCAGGCATGACAGTATGCCCCTCTCCAGGCCCCTCTCCAGGCTTCCTGAAGGTTGACCAACAAGAAGAATGTCTGTCACACTGTGAAAGAGTCTTATTCCAAAAAGGCACATCTTGAGGCACCAAAAACTGTTTAAGGTTGTTAGGTGGGAGTCTTGAAGGACGGAGACAGTATCAATGTTCTGAACCTTTGAGGTAGAATTTAGAAAAGACAAAGTCTTTGAAGTACAAAACCCTACAGTGTGTTCAGAGGAACTGTGAAAGACTGCTGCAGGCTCCATGGCAAATCTTGCTTTGAAAGGCAACAGTAAGGTGTTGGAAGGTGGAGACAGAGGTACAGCAGAGTTGATTGCTCTAGAAAGGTTTTCCAAGGTATCAGACGCGGCAAAGTCAAGATTAGCCGCAGAAATTTCAGGAGTCACAGTGGCGGGTTCTCCATGATTAGTAGGAAGTTCAGAAAACACCGCAGCAGGGAGATCATGAATGACTGTAGATATTTCCGATGCTGTAGCAACTGAGAGTGTGGGTGCCGTAGAATAACCAGCGGGTAGTGACGCACCTGAGACTGACAGAGTAGAGTCTGGTAGTTCTAGTGCTGCAGAGGCACCAGCAGGAACAACCGGAGCTGTAGTCCAAAAAGAAAAGTTGTTATCTGATTTAGCAACCGGTTCTGTCCGTGCAAGCAGAAAGGAAGGGGGTGCTTCTACTGCAGAAAGAGTGATGTGAGATGTTGCAATAGTAGCAGATTTAGAAGGAGGAGCATCAGAGGTTGGGTTAGCAGATACAGTAACAGGCAGTATGATAGATGTGGGGTCAGGATAGGATAGGCGTTCTGAAGGCTGAACCTCAAAGTCTGGTGTGCTGAGATTGCTAAGTGGATCTGGGGTATTGACTGATGGAAAGGCTGTATTCCAGACAGGTTCTGGGTATTGTTCAGAATTAGAATTGTGGTCTGCTGTACAACAACCTGAGTTACTGTGGCTGGAAGGTGAAAGAGCTGTGTCAGACTTTAGAAGGGATGCATATGCTAAATTTAGGTCTTCCATCTGCTTGGTATAAGTCTGTATCCTTTTCTGCGTGGCAATTTCAGGCCTTATCATATCGATCTTTAAAGACAGAATATCGGGTGTAGGACATAGTGTCAGAAGGTCTGGAATATTGTGTCCCTTTATTAAATTTTTACTATGTAAATAAACAAATTCATCATAGAGATCTTCGGTCTGTCTTCTAAGGCGTAGGAGTTGTTCTTGAAGCAGATATGTACCATTAGCCTGATCTAAAGCTTCAGAATCTGGTGTAGCAGAACATTCGGTTGTAGCAATAGGAAGACTGACCTTAAGGTTATTGTGGTTGGTAGATACTGGGGAAGTATTAAGACAACCGATGGTCAGTATTGGTCTTTTGTACCCAGGACTAGGCAGACTAACCTCAGGATACATAATGCCGTGTCCTGTCAAATGAGGGTTTCCAGTAGACTGGGGAGCTGGCCAAGCAGATCTTGAACATATCACTCTAGCAACAGCGTACTCTGGTTTAGAGACTCCCACAATGAGTGCTATATCCTTGGCTGTAGCAGTGTTAGAAAAAATGTCAGAAGACGCAGTAGTGTCTTTCACTGTTTGGGCTAACAAGATCTGTAAGAATTCATTATCTTGCTGTAGCTCTTCAAAAGATAAGGACTGCGGATCACAGTCGCAAATGTCATAATAATTATACATGGAAGAAGGGTCAGCAAGCTAGTGAGTGTAGTACCGTGCTTGTAAATCTTTGTTAACTAAGACGAGACTGTCTTTTAGACTAATGTTCTTGTTTGCTGACTTTAGGGAACCTATGGATTTTTTCAAAGGTTTCTTAATCCGGAAGGAAAGCATCTTTGGTCTGTGTGTGCCTTTCCTGCCTATGGAACAAGAAATCTTTAGCTCTTACATTCTGTCACGGATGGCACTCTATTAAGAGTGGCACAGGACAACCAGGAAGGGTTTGGGTGGTTGTGCCAAAGTAAAGTGGACAGAATAGTACACACACAGCTGAAAGAAAAGAGAACGAAGAGTAGGCAAGTGTAGCAAGGAAAAAGGTACAGAATGGATTCCCTCTTGGGGTGTATGCAGATATAGGAAAAGAGTATTCCACGGACCTTAGGAAAACTCTAGCCTTCTGCACAGTTTGCTATAACAGAGGCCCACGCTGTTTGCTCATGGATTGGAACAACAGCTATGGGTGTCTGTAACGCAGAAACTGTTAGGGAGAATTCTCTGTTTAGGCTGAATTTCCTAACCTAGTGAGTCCCCCAGCAGCTTTGCTGGATTTTTGGGGTTTATTTTTTTCTCCTGCCAAGAGTGAGACTCTTTTACCCTCACTCTTGGGCATGATTTGGGTGTGTTTCTTTGAATCTAGATGTGTTTAATGGGCTATGGGGTCTTTTACTCCATAGGGCTTCATGTGTTTTTGTGATGTGTGTTACACAGCACCCTCAGTGCAGTAACACAGGGGTGTCATAGTGACCCCCCAGTATAGACTCCATACCCTGGGACTGACTACTGTCTCCCAGGGCATGTAAAGTCACCATTGACTTTACTAGTCTTAAATTCTGAACAGAACCAGTACAAACCATCATATTGTGGACGTACTGGCTGGGGCAATTCAATTGCCCCGGGGTCTGTTAGTCGAGGGGGCACGTCTCCGTCCCCCCTGATTGAGTTATGGCTGGTGGCAGTGGGTACTACTTTTTATACTCAACCGCGAATATTTTCATATGGGATTTCCCATTGTTTTAGGCTACTATCTTTATTTAATTATTTACGGTAGCCTCAAACATACCGCCGGTTTATTTAATTAATATTAATTCTCCGGTTGGTATTTTTTGCCAAAACTTGATTCTAAAATGGCGTTTGTGTTTTCTTCTGTGACTCCAACCCAAGTCGAGCCCTTTGTTCCACTTTTTGGCGGGCTTCTCCACAGAAGCCATCCAAAGTGGTGCCACTCTGTCTGGGGTACTTAGGAGGGGTGGAGGGGGATTAAGGCACCCTGGACTGAGTGCCTATGCAACTCAAGTTGCACTCCGTCCTGATTGGCCCAAGTGGTGAGCCGGCCGGCTCACCACTTAGCATGTTTGAGTGACAGCTAGGCTGAGTGAATGGGGGTTTTCTGCATAAAAGCAGGGCTTTGGGGACTGGAACTTCAGAAGTCGCCACAGGACCTAAGAATCTGACGAGGGAGAAGCTGAGCCGACCTGCCACGACGCCACCACCGGTGGAGCCCTGCTGGACCGCCTCACCACTTTTCCCAACGACAGAGGAGATCTCCCGCCGGAGAGTCTTCTTCCTTTGACTGGTGGGGATAACCAGTTTCACCGTCATTTCGCCTTCCCGACGTACCTCGTGGCCGCCTTGCCTGTGCCAAGCACCCCGGCAACCGGGATACCACGTTTTACCACGACCGCGAAACAAAGGTACCACCTTTAACCGGAAAACTCTGCGGCTGGTTTCTTCCCTGGTAGTGCAACGACCTTCATCTTTACTCCAAGTCGAGATCTTCTCTTCCCCTGGACGATGACGCGACTTGCACCCACTGCCAGGAACAACTGCCACCGCTGGAGGATCCTTCCCACTTAAGGTACCGTGTCCCGCCAGGTTTCCCTTACTACCCACTGTATGGGGTAGATTTATCCCCCGGCTTTTGAACCTGGGTTTGCCTGGGACACCCTGGCTAAACTTTCCTAAGCCTCTCTAAACTCTTTTTGAACTCTCTGCAAGACTTTCTAAGCCTAGTGTAACTGTGTGATCTTGGGCGCATTTGTGCTCTGCTCTCTCTAAGAGTGGGCCCAGCCTTTGGACTTTGGCTCACCAGTGACTTTTGCTCTTCTGCCTTGCTAACAGTGTTCCTAAATCTTAGAGTGGTGTACCTTTCCATATTCTGTCTTTTTCCCTCCCTTTCTCACAAACTTATTGGAGTGCCATCTAGTTAAGCGCTCACCTCTGTATGAAAATAAGTGGTGTTTTACTGAGACCTATCTGATAAGGAAAAAGGAGTGTATATATTACAATAGTAACTGTGTTTAAAATATTTTACAACAAGAGTGCTGGAGTGTTTCAAACAGTGTGTTTTTAAATAAATAATTATATACTTTGATACCAAAGCTCTGGTCAGTGTTTGTTTGTATTGGTGTGTCTGAGTGCCTATTGTGTATACTTTGCATACTGCCTAACTCTTCTTGAGAGGTCTAACTGCTCAGCCACAGCTACCAGGTAAATCTGGGTGGTGCAGACTGCTACCAAGTGGGTTTACTGCTAACACCTGTAGTCCTAAATCTTTTGCAGTGTTCCCTAAGGGAACTGCACAGGTTTCTGCCTAACAGAAACGAGACAGGGGAAGGGGCAGAGGTTGTCTGAAGGAAACTAACAGACAAGCTCTGTACAAGAGAAGACACTAACAGACAAATCCAGGGAAAAGGAAGTCGAATAGCAAACTAGCAGAAGGAAATGAAAGGAAAGCCGTATAACAGGATTGGATAGGGATAAAGAAACAGAGGGTTGAAAACAAGGAAGAAAGCAAGGGAGCAGCAGTCAGGAAACAGGGGAACTGCAATAACTGAAAGTAAATAATGTAGGTAAACTGTTGTGGATAGCACAGGATGGTAGGGTACAAGGTTGAAAGCTCAAAGAAGCAAGGAAGCAATGAGCAAGCCCAAAAGGAGCTGGGCAGTAAGGAAGGAAGCCCAGAGGGAAAGGGCTTAGGGCAGCGGAGTGAAACAAGCTGCACGGCAAGGAGCCCAGAAGGGCCGGGCAGCAAGGAGTGAGCCCAGAGGAGCCGGGACGCTGATTGTAGAAGGCTGCAGAGGACTGTAGAAGGCTGATAGACTGGAAGCCCAGCGGACGAAGACTGTAGGTTGAAGGCAGCGGAGCGTGATCGGCTGCAAGGCAGGAGCCTGGAAGGCAAGGGCGGAAGGTAGCAGCGGAGCGTGATCGGCTGCAAGGCAGGAGCCTGGAAGGCAAGGGCGGAAGGTAGCAGCGGAGCGTGATCGGCTGCAAAGCTGGAGCCTGGAAGGCAATGCCAGAAGGTAGCAGCGGAGCGTGATCGGCTGCAAGGCAGGAGCCTGGAAGGCAAGGGCGGAAGGTAGCAGCGGAGCGTGATCAGCTGCAAGGCTGGAGCCTGGAAGGCAATGGCGGAAGGTAGCAGCGGAGCGTGATCGGCTGCAAGGCAGGAGCCTGGAAGGCAAGGGCGGAAGGTAGCAGCGGAGCGTGATCGGCTGCAAAGCTGGAGCCTGGAAGGCAATGCCAGAAGGTAGCAGCGGAGCGTGATCGGCTGCAAGGCAGGAGCCTGGAAGGCAAGGGCGGAAGGTAGCAGCGGAGCGTGATCAGCTGCAAGGCTGGAGCCTGGAAGGCAATGGCAGAAGGTAGCAGCGGAGCGTGATCGGCTGCAAGGCAGGAGCCTGGAAGGCAAGGGCGGAAGGTAGCAGCGGAGCGTGATCAGCTGCAAGGCTGGAGCCTGGAAGGCAATGGCAGAAGGTAGCAGCGGAGCGTGATCGGCTGCAAGGCAGGAGCCTGGAAGGCAAGGGCAGAAGGTAGCAGCGGAGCGTGATCGCCTGCAAGGCTGGATCCAAAGCAGGGGTAAGGAGGAACCGCATACAAAGATCCGTAGCACGAAGCAAAAAGGTGCTGGAAGGACTCTCAATGCAAGAGACTGAGCCCCTGCAGGCAGCAGCTTTTATACCGCCCTGCCCAGCACAGAGGCAGGCTAATCGGTTGCACCTGGCTCAGCACACCTGCAGACAATCGGCCACCTCCCTCTCTGTTCCTGAGCTGGTGGAAGCAGAGCAAATCCCTAGGGCTTTTGGGGATTGTAGTTCCGATGAAGACAAATAGGAATAGCCAGGAATAGATGGTTATAGCCAAGTGCATTATGGTAAGTGTAGTTTGTTGGAAAAAATAGAAAAGCACCAAAGTCTCGCAAATGGGGAATAAGGTCCATATTGATCGCCAATGTATGCGCCCATGGTGCAGGCATGACAGTGATTTTGTTTTATTTAATGATCATTTACGATTATTTTTTATCACAGTGGCATTACCGATTGTATACATTTTAGGGTTTGTCATAATTTCTCACAATTTGAATACAGTGAACATTGTGAATCTGAATTTTGAATCTTAACGTTGAATTTGACTGTACTGAATTGTACTGTTCTTAACATTTGTGGATATTGACCGACTGTTTACTAGAATGTATTACTTACTGTATGTAAAGAGATTGATTTGTGTAAAGTTTTTGGTGTTTCAAGGCGCCACAAAACAAATAAGTGGAGTGGAACAAGGGAGAAGATAACAATAACGGTCCTACTAGGCCTTGTGACATTCGGATTGTGCAAGTGCAGCAAGTTTGAGGGTGAGGGCTGGGGGAGTGCCGGTCTGGTCGAAAATGCAAAGCGCAAGGGTGGGAAGAAAATTGCAGGGTAAAGAGGAGAGAGTACAAGTGGGAATGGAGGATTATGAGGGGGGAGAGGGCCACAGGGGCTAGGCAAGTGCTAGGGGAAGGTCAGGAGGTCAAGTGCCAGGTAATTTCAAAGGGTGCAGGGGGAGAGGGTCCACATGCTAAGTGCTCAGAGAGGGGCGGGGGTGGAGGGGTGGAACCCTGTAAAATAAGGTATCCAGTCACTAAAGCAGAAGGGGGTGTTAGCAAGGGAAGTGGCGAGGGAAGGAAGAAGAGAACAGGAGGGTCTTGAGGAGCTTCCAGAACTTAAGGAGGTCCATCTCAGGCCTGAAAGGGGCAGGGAGACCATTCCAGAGGGAGGCTCTGTCGGAGGAGAGAGATCTACTCCCCACTCTCTGCTTTGAGAAGTGTGTGATCTGCAGAGAGTTGGAGCTAGAAGACCGGAGGGCTCTAGCAGGGAGATATTTAGGGAGAGAGAGTTGGATGTAGCGGGGTCCCAGTCCCCAGAAAGCCTTGTGGATGATGCTGAGGGTCTTGAACTTGATTCTAGCAGCAACCGGGAGCCAGTGGAGAGACTTTAGGGCTGGAGAGATGCGGTCCGTGGGCTTGAGGCCAAGGATAAGTCTTGCAGTCCTATTCTGGTTTAGTTGAAGAGGGCAAAGGGAGGATAAAGGAAGATTGGGGTAGAGGCTGTTGCAGTAGTCCAGCCTAGAGAGGACCAGAACTCTGGAGACATTAAGCTTCTGGGGAAAGGTGAGGAAAGGGAGAATGCCTCTGAGGAGGTGCAGCTGAAAGTGGGCCTTCTTGGCAAGGTCCACAATGTGAGGAGAGAAGGGGAGAGAGGAGTCAAAGATGGCTCCAAGGTTTTTTGCCTCTCAAGAGGGTGAGGGGAAGGGACCCAAAGAGGGCGGCCGGAGGGAAAGGGGGAGCTGGGGTCCCAATGAGAAGGATCTCGGGAAAGGGGAAGCTGGGGTCCCAATGAGAAGGATCTCAGTCTTACTGCCATTACGGCAGAGATCATTAGCACCATGCCTGAATAGCAGTCAGACAGTCAGGGATGAAAGAGGAGGAAGAGGAGGAAGTAGAGGGAAGCATTAAGGAGAGATGCATGTCATCTGCATAACACTGGAAATGAAGAGAGAAGGAGGAGATCAGGTGGGCCAGAGTGGCAAGGTAGATGTTAAAGAGCCACGGGGAGAGGATAGAGCCTTGGGGGATGCAGAAGGTAGAGACAGTGTGATAGGGGAGAGAAAAGAGCCCATTTGAACCTGGGAAGGTCCGTCGGAGAGGAAAGAAGTCACCCAGTCCAGTGCCAGGCCTGTGATGCCAAGGGTGTTGCAGAGCCGATTTGTCAGGGTGGTATGATTGACAGAGGAAAGATCCAGTAGGATAAGAATGGATTGAGAGTTGGAATCAAGATTTGACAGCATTCAGTAGGGAAGTTTCCCTCCCTCTGGTTGCTCTGAAGCCAGACTGGTGGTCGTGGAGACAACCAACCTATTCAGTGTGGCTAGCTTCTACAGAAGGTTGCCCAGGAAGGGGGTAATTGAGATAGGGCGGTAGTTAGCTTGTCAGCAGGGGTTGGCAGAGGGCTTTTTGAGGAGAGGATGCGCAAGGGAGTGCTTGAGCGGTAGCGGAAAAGAACCAGTGGCAAAGGAGTGATTACATAAATCAGCCAAGGCTGGCAGAAAGGAGGCAATGTTGTCCTTGATAGTTTTAGAGGAGCAGGGGAGCACATCTTTTGAGGAGACTTTCAGTGAGGACTTGTCAAAAAACCTCATCCTGTGCTATGCGCGAGAAAGAGGAGAGTAGAAGGAAGGAAGGAGAGATGGGGGGCCAAGGGAGGTCTGAGAGCTGGGGAGGGAGTCTAAGGGATGGTACTAGAGGATAGTGAGGACAGGATGTCCTGTGTTTTGGTTAAGAAGTGCGAGGCCAGTGCAGAGGGTCCAGGATGGCAGGGGATATGTAGAGACTGCAGTAGGATTGGCAAGTTCCCTGCAGATTTTAAACAGGTCGGAGTCACACCCATTGTTGCACTTGGAGTCAGGCTTCATGCGGATCCTCATCACAGGGGCAAGGATGTCCAGTATGTTGACGATAGAGAGGTGAAGATTAGCAAAGGCAGAGTCAATGTAGGAGTCGGAGGCAGGAGTGGGAGTGGGAGTGGGAGGGGGAATTAAAGTGGCGGCAAATGCAGCAAGTGACACTTGCTTCATCGATCGAATGACAAAAGAGGAGACTGGCAGGACAGGCAGGGGCTTAGCTGGGGACCTAAGAGATCCATGTGAGAGGACAGAAGAGCATGGTCAGACCAGGAGAGGGGTTTCTCCAGGTGCGATAATTTATTGTGCTCACATTGGGTTTACAGACTTTGGTCTGTGGTGAGATGATGGTTTTAGTGGGAACTGGGGGAAAAGCAGGTGCATGAAGCAACAAGGAAGTACCTAGGTAAGGACAGGCAGGAAGATGAGAACTGTTTGTTTCTGCGTGTGTGTGTGTAATCTCGAATTGTCTATTTTGAGGGATAGGTTGTGCGGAATAAGCCATGTGGGAATGAGAGTCCATTGGCTTATGTTTATGTACTAGTTGGTGGGATTGACCTGTGATTGATGAGGCTAATTCACACATGATTGGTTAAGAAAGGAGACTGGATGGTGCAGTGTGAAAGGAAGAGCAAAAATGGTTAGCCCAAATGGAATGCCTAACCTGCCTGGCAATTATCCATTGTTGGTTGATCTTTAATATTTATAAGGCTCATTCTTGAAACACGTTGGGCCATACAAATATTAAAACAGATACTAAATTTTTAATGAATGGCCGTTTTTTGTCTAATTATTTGAGAAATATGAAAAATGTTTGTGAAGATTGAAAAATTACAAAGGATATTTAAATTTAGTAAAGATACATTCTAGACTGTTTGGCTCATTTGTTTTTGAGCTAGTGAAAGTGTGCAGGGGACGGGAGTTACTCTATTAGGAACTTATTCTGTGTCCCCAGACAGTAAAGACCCAGCCACACCAGATACTTTGGGATATTGCAGGGTAGGTATGGTCACTGAGCTGCCTGCCCCGACGCATCTGCAAGCAGGCAGATCTGGGTAGGTCCTAGTAAAGAGCTTTCCTCAGGGAACCTCTTCATTACACATGTACATTACTTGTTGTGTCACTGTTGCACTGGCCCTCCTACAGCGGTCCTTGTGCTGGCGCAGTGACCGGATTTGTGTTGGTTGTTATACTAGTGCATCTAGTAAATATGGCTAGTTTGCACAATGGTAAATTGTCAGGATGTGCACAGTTAGAAGTTCCAAATCCTCGCTTCACCAGCCAGGACCGCACAAATTAGGTAATTGTACATACATTGCTAATTGTATCCCCATCACAATTACTGCATTTGGTTGGTCTTAGCCCTTTTTCAATGACGAGGTTTGCGCCAGCGTTGGTAGTGGAACTAGCATGAACTCAGATGTGGTTGTGCTAGCCCAAACAAACGGGCAAATCATTTCACCGTGCCAGTGTACAGACCATTATTATTATTATTGTATTTATTGAGCGTGTCCTAGCGCCGAGAAGCAACGGAGCGCTTTACAGAAGTATACAACATTACAGATCAACAATGGAGTGCTTTACAGAGGTATGCAACAGTACACATGCATAACGGTGCGTTTCACCATCATAAATCTGGTTGTTTCAATGACTCTGCAAAAAGCAAAACCATCCTTATATAAAAGTAGTCGCAGACTCACAAGTTCTGACAACCCCAATCTGCTTTTCATTTAGTCCTGGTATACCCCCCGTTGGAACATGACACATCATGGTAATGCATATCATGACATGATGTATAATCGATCATATCTTAGTATATCATGATATGTAGGGATCTGCCCATGTGTTTTTAAGAACACTGCACCTTCCTTTTTTGTAGGGCGCTACACCTGCTATTTAGAGATCAAAAAAGGCAGGAGTGGTTATTATTCAATTTCCAGTAAACTCCCAGTTTGATAAACAACCAAACCTTAAATTGTGAGTTTCTTACTCTGACATATTCCATCTCTCCCAAAACCTCACCAAGTGTCCTCTTAATATACAGGCCTCCTTCCTACAACCCACTCTTCGCAGACAAACTTACTGATGGAGCAGCCAACCTGTCTGTGGATAGTAACTTTTAAGTATACTCCGTGATTTCCACATCCAGCTTGGGAAAGAACACATTGGCACTCTTCTGGAAAGACTAGAAACAAGTAACTCCACTGTCACCGCAGATAGACTAACTACCACGCCAGATGTGAAACTCTTCAACATCCACAACTTGGTCACCACCACCCTCGACAATGTTGCGACAATGAAACTGTTCAAAAACTCACAAAAAAGAAATTGGCTAAATGGTACAACCCCAAACTAAACTGCCTAGAATGGGAAAATTGTAAACTGGAGAAAATCTGAAGGAAAAAAACTATGGACAAGGAAAGTTGCCTATCATCAACAGCTATGCTTTTACAGGACAGAAGTCACCACAGACAAGAAAGCACACTGCCCAGAACGCATTGAACCAGCACAACATAGCCAATATGAAATGTTTAAGATAATCCAATAATTCAAAACCTAACTGCATGAAATAAAACCCTGACTCCAAATCAAGAACTCTGCCATCAGATTCCTGCATATTTAAAAAATAAGACTCTCCTTATCCAAGAATACCTACGGTCTGATTCACAGAGCGTCTTCGTATTTGATTGCACCATTATAAAAATGCTTCTGTGAATCAGATCCTTAGACAATAAGCGATGATCATACTCAAGTACCACCAATGATACCTCCCCAATGCTGGCCATTCTATTCATTGGCAAGTTACTGGAAATGTTCTTATACATTCCAGTTCAGAACTTCACCAAAAAAAAATCACCTCATCGACGAGACATGGCCTGGTTTTAGGCCTTCCAAAAGTACAGGCACAGCCCTGTGTGCAATCTGAGATGCTTTAAAACCAACGCAGAAAAAATGCTGAGAGCACTCTCATCCGTCTAGACATCTCAACTGATTTTGACACCATCGATCACTAGATCCTTCTCAAAAGACTTGAAGGTATTGGAATTAAAAGAAAAGCTCTCAACTGATCACTAGATCACCTCCTCCCTCACAGATAGGACAGAAACCACTATCTTTGCCCCAGACATTTCCACACCTGGCACACTAACCTGCGAGTACCACAAAGATCCACATTCTCACCTCACTGTTTCAACTTCTACATGAAAACCCTTACTGGACCTCACCATTCAATTCAGACGTACCTACTACAACTACCCCGATGACACATAACTAATCTGCAAACTGAAGAACAATCTGCAAACAAACACTCCAGATATTAAAGCCTTCCTGACTCATGTGGATGCCTGGTTGACAGAAAACAGACTGGAACTCAACCCTATCAAACAGAACTGATGCTGTGCAGCAACTTCTTTTTTTCCTCTTTTTTTAAAAACTTTTATTTATTGCTTTCATGGTCCAACTACTACAACCTTGCCTTTGAAAGGGATCCTCATAATACAGAGTTCAAAAGCAGCCTCCTGTCTCACCTGACCCCCCCCCCCACCCTGGTCAACACCTACAAGGACCTGATATTCCAGATCTGCGTGATTTTTCCGTCACAGAAAAGTCACCAAAGTTTTGTACATTTCCCATGCGAACAAACACTGCAAATCACACATACCCACACCCACGACACACACCCCACCCACACCCCCGCCACACACCCAACACACCTCCACTCCCTTACTTACCTTCCATTTTGCTGTGTCCCTGCAACGCCAGTTCAGTTTCACTTCCATGATCGGGAACTGGTGCTGCAGGGTCCTTTTCTTTTTGATTTACATTTTTTTACGGGCAGCTGCAGGGGTTTCCCCCGCAGCCCCTGATTTTTTTCGGGTGTGCAGCGGTGGTATCCCCCACAACACCCCGCTCACTATACCACACAGTATAGTGAGCGGGGTGTTACGGGGGACACCCCTGCATGTGTCATCTATTTCGCAATTAAAAAATAAGAAAGGTGCTCCAAAACCAGCTCCAAGCATAACCCCTCTCTCTTTAAAAGCAAAGGATGTGTCGAATAAAAATGTATCTTTGTGCACTCCAACTAAAGACCCTGTGCTTGCGGGTGAGAACACAACCAGTGTGACAAGCCTGTCACTACAAATTTAGCTGGATCTTTCAACATACTCCATTGATGACTCACACATTAGCACTTATGATTCACAAGGTCCACCTGCGCCCCCTGAACCTACACCAACCCTTCCGTTGTTGAGCCCTCCATCACCCCCTTCCTTACTATGGCTGAAAAAAGGAAAAGATGCCTTTGCAGCCCAAACCATGAAGGGTTGTTAGACGTGAATGCATCCAGGGGCACACATTTAAAAACATCTTTATTGCCCACCCAAAAAGTTGAAGAGTCGAGAACAGCATCCATCTTACAAGCTTACAGGCTCAGCATCCATCTTACAGGCTCAGCGTCCTCCAGCTCCTCTGGAGCCATCAGGAGTACCATCCTCTTAAACCCAACACATAGTCCACTACATTGGAAGTGACCGGAGGAGTGGGGAGCTCCCACCCTTCCTTTACTATGGCCAGTGGTACCCTTACAGGGTGAACAAAAAGATGCTTGAAGGGGCTAAAACCAACCCCCTCTTGAGGCACCTCTCTGTAGGCAAAGAATAAGCATGGCAACAGGCGATCCCACTTTCTCCTTTGAGGTGCTTCCAGAGCCCCATTCATGCTTTTGAGAGTTCTATTAAACCTCTCAACCAAGCCATTTGTCTGTGGATGATAAGCTGATGAAAACTTTTAAGTGACCCCACACTCTTTCCACATGGCTTGCATATACTCTGACATAAGGTTGCTGCCTCTGTCTAACACAACTTCTTTAAGGAAGCCAACCCTAGTAAATATGCCAAGTAAAGCTTTAGCAACTGACTTGGCAGTCACTGTCTTCAGTGGGATGGCTTCAGCATATCTGGTGGCATAGTCGACCACCACCAAGATAAACCTATTGCCAGAGGATGCCTGAGGGTCAAGGGGACCAACAATGTCGACCGCTACCCTCTCAAATGGAGGTGGCACCAATGGAATCTGGATTGTTGAGCCACTTTTTCCAGAAATCTGGCAAGTGGCACAACTCCTGCAATGACTTTCTACTTGCACCCCCATCTTGGGCCAGTAGAAGTGCATGGATAACCTTTGCTTGGTTCTCCTGGTTC
Source organism: Ambystoma mexicanum (assembly GCF_040938575.1). NCBI lineage: Eukaryota > Metazoa > Chordata > Amphibia > Caudata > Ambystomatidae > Ambystoma > Ambystoma mexicanum. Next base: position 655,461,736 of record NC_090930.1, read on the forward strand.
CAAGGTGACCAGCACGGGGGATTTCATGCACCAAATGCAGGAGGAAGGGTCTTACTTGAAGGGGAACCACCAACCCCCTATGGTCTTTCAGTAGACTCTGTGGGCTCACTGTACAGGAGCCCACCTTCCCAATAAATCCTGTACTTCCCAGGAGGTTCACCCTCAAGCTGGGAGCAGGCCTGTCTCCTAAAGCTTTCCAAAGATGGGCACTCACGTTGGCCCTTACTGAACTCTTCTCTATCAGGGCCACCTTCAACCAATACACTTTAGAGTTCAGGATGGTCATGGGGGTTGGGTGTTTCAGGCAGCACCTCTTCCTTGTCAGGTTCAGGTGCTTGGCCAACTACCTCCACCTCAGTGGTAGGTGAGTTTGGGGGAATATTTTTTTCCCTCTTTTTTGATTTTCTGACTCCCTTAGCATTGGGTTTCTCCTTTGGCTTTGGCTCGGCCTTGGAACAGGCCAGGGCAGCTCATGTTTGTGACCTTGTGCATGGTCTCTCTGCTGTATCCCCCACAAGACCTAAGTCTCTCTGGTCATTTCCCAGCAGAACCATTCCAGGGAACCATTAATAGTCAGATTGACTAGCATTATTGGGAACTTGAGAGGGGGGCCCTCAGCTAACATGGTGGGCATCAGGGGAGCACTGGCAAGTTCCTCCTGGTTGACCAAAGTGGCATCCACCACAGTTCTGCTGGCTCCTCTATCCCTAAGGGCAGGAGTATCAGCTCATTAATCAGCACACTGTCTTTAAAGTAGTGCTTGGTGTTGTTAGGTATCTTGGCATAAGAATCTGAAACATCTGGCTCCCAGATACCCAGGGAAACTAAGGTTACCTCAGATTCTATCCCACTGGGGGAGGAGTCTGAGGAGAAGGATGCACCTGTGATAATGTCTTCTTCCTCATAGGTGGGGAAAGCCAGACTCACAGAGTGGACCCCAAGGTTCTGACCTTACATCTGGGGTCCCCCTTCACATGGTCACTTGCTACACAAGATTCACTGGGTCTTTCTACATAGGTAGGCTTACTGTAACCTGTGCTATATTTGGGAGGGTTAGTCCCACTACTCTGACTGTTCTCAGATGACTTAACCTTTTTAAACTTCTTTTGGCCCTTGTGGGAAGAAGATTTTTCAGACCCCCCCCCCACCCTCCTTATCCTTGTTCTTTTTTTCCCTCTTCCTGCTTACCAGAAGCAGGCTTGTCCTTATGGAACACTCTATATGACACCCATAAATCTGCTGCAATGACTAACTTCTTAGGATCTGTCTCCTTAGAGTCAGCCAAGTGCTGCTTAAGCTCAGGGGAACAAGAAGAAAAAATATGTTCAAGCATGACTAAATACATCATACCCTCAAAGGTGCTGACCTTGTATCCTTCGACCGAACCAGTCACGTTTTTAAAAGAATCAACAACATAAGAAACCTAAATATTACCTTCTTTCTTCTTGTATTCTATGAAATGTTTCAAGTATTGGGCAGGAGTTTGCTTAAATTTTGCAAAGTCTTTTCTGTCAGCCTTTGACATATCCATAATAGCACTGCAGCCAGAATGGAGTAGTCGAGTGAGTAACCATGCAATCTTATCAGTATCCACTACTTCTTGGACCTCACATGCATACTCAAATGCAGTCAACCAGTCCATGAAGTAATTCTTGTCATCATACACACTAAGCAGATCTGTTGGAAACCTTGGATGAGAGGAGGAGTCAGCCCCATAACCAGGCCCTCTGTTGGAACCATTGGTGCTCTGCAATTTAGCAAGCTCCAATTGGTGGTCCGTGTCCTTCTGCTTCTCTGACCTCTCCAAATCCAGCTTAGCCATGTTAAATTCAAGCTCCTTCTGCTTCTTGAATTCTAGCATTGCTTCAGCCCCAGAGCCATTCAGTGGAACAGAGGGCACATCAACATCATCATTGCTCTCTAACACAGCACTAGCAAACACACTACTGGTACTTGGGATACCCCCAGTACCATTGGAGCTATCATTAGAAGGCAAAGTCAGATTTCCCGCTAATCTTTGATCCTTTGGATAATTTTGGATTTAGTACCAGTGGCCAAGAGGCCCCTTTCGGGACAAATCTTTCTCAGTGTCTCGGACTTAGAGGTGCTTAAAGCAATGCCTGTAATTGCTTCCATACTATAAGAAAAGGCAGGTGACTTACAGTTAACTTAAGCTAACACCCTGTTGTGGGCCTCATTACGGATCCGGCGGTAACCCTGCCAGGGCTACCGGCGGGATGCCGCCGGACATGTAAATAATTACTGGCACCTGACTTCCCGGGGCCATCGGGCTATTCCAAGTCCAGCGGCCGGGAAGTCAGGCGCCGGCAATTTCGTTAATCCCCATTCCCATAGAGTCTGATAGTTCTCTATGGGAGGGGGGACACGGAAGCACCAGCAGCAGTGTTAACTGTGCTGGTGCTTCCGTGACGGCTTTGCCTGCTGTGACCACTGTGCCCGTCGGGGTCAGACCTGTCGGGCAACATAGTCAAAGACTAAGGGAAACATAGTTTCCCAGTACTGACAGTCTGAGGGAGGTGTATCCCCATAACAAGTGAGCAAAAGCCCAGGGGAGTTCAGCTGAAGGCTGGGCTCCACTGGAAAAAGTCAGGTTAGGGTAGTGCTCAGGGGAGTCACAAAGGGCAAGTGCCAGGGGAAAGAGGGGAAGGGAAAACAAGTGCGATGGACGAGGAGGAACAGATTCAGGTTAGTCAGGGAAGGGTGCCCAAGGGCAAGTGCTGGTTGGGGATGCTGAGGGGGACTGGTTGTGGAGGGCCTGGCGCCTGTAAGACTCTTAAGGGACCAGGCACCAGTTACAGAGGGACAGTAGCACAGGAGGTGGAGGGAGGAGGGGGAGAAAAGGAAAGTCTTGAGAGGTTTCCGGAACTAAGAAGATCTGGCTCATGTCTGAGGGGGGGCAGGGACGCCATTCCCTGGTCAAGTGGCACAGTGAGTAGAGCGCTCGCTTTGACATCCGTGCAGAGCCTGCTAACAGCAGGTTCGAATCCCGGCAGGGCCAAACTCAGCCTTTCATCCTTCAGTGGTCGATAAATGAGCACCACACACAGTGGGTAATAATAAGCAGCGCTCAGATACCTGAGGATTTGTAGCGCTAAATAAGTGCCAAATTATTATTATTATTATTATTATTATTATTATTATTATTATTCCAGAGGTAGGCTCCTGCCGAGGATAGGGATCTACAACCACTCTCTGCTTGGAGAAGCATCTGACCTGCCGCGAGTTGGAGCTAGAGGACCGGAGAACTCTAGCAGGGAGGTATTAAGGTAGAGAAAGCTGGATGTAGAGGTCCCAGGCCCCAGACAGCATTGTGGATGATGCAATTGGTCTTGAATTTGGTCCTTGTGTTCACCGGGAGCCAGTGAAGAGATTTTAGGGATGGAGGAATGGGGTCCCTGGGCCATGGATAAGTCTTGCAGCCCTATTCTGGATTAGTTAAAGTGGGCGAAGGGAGGAAAGAGGCAGAGGGAGGAAGAGGCTGTTGCAGTAGTCCAGCCTATAGAGAACCAGAGCTCTGGAGACATTGAGCTTCTGGGGGAAGGTGAGGAAAGGGAGAATGCCTCTGAGGAGATGGGGTTCAAAGTTGGACTTCTTAGCAAGGTCTGTGATGTGCGGAGAGAAGGAGAGAGAGGAGTCAAAGATTACCCAAAGGTTTTTAGCCTCACAAGAGGGTGAGGGGAGGTCAGTCAAGGAGGGTGGCCCGAGACTTGGGGGAGAAGGAGAGGGAGCAGGCGTCCCAATGAGAAGGATCTCTGTGTTACTGGCATTAAGGCAGAGATCATTAGCAGAGCACAACACATGAAAGGCAGTCAGGCAGTCGAGTATCAGAGAGGAAGGAGAGGAGGTAGAGGATGGAAGCCCCAAAGGAGTGCTGTGTGTCATCAGCACAACACTGGAAGAGAGGAGAGAAGGTGGAGATCACGTGGGCGAGAGGGGCAAGGTAGATGTTGAAGAGTCATTACAAAAGGATAGAGCTCTGAGGGATGCCACAGGTAGAGAGTGAGGTGGAGGAAAGGAACAGGCCCAATTGCACTTGGGAGGGTCAGTTTGAAAGGAAGGAGATCAACCACGCCATTGCCCGGTACATGATGCCTAGGGTATCACAGAGACAATTTATGAGGATGGGATGATTGACTGTGTCAAAGGCAGAAGAAAGATTGTGAAGGATCAGAACAGAGGGAGAGTTTGTGTTCAGGAGAGCAGTTTCCGTGCCTCTGGATTCTCTAAAGCCAGACTGGTGGTCGTGGAGGCAGCAGGCCGATTCGTTGTGGTGGGTCAGTAGGCAGATGACCAACTTCTCCATGAGTTTGCGCAAGAAAGGGGTGATAGAGATAGGGCGATAGTTAACCAGGCAAGAAGGGTCTGCAGACAGCTTTTTTAGGAGAGGGTGTACAAGAGCACCTGAGAGGTTGTGGGAAAGGGCCAGTGGCAAAGGAGTGGTTTCAGATGTCAGCCAGGGAAGGGGCGAGAGAGGAGATGTTGTCCTTGATAGTTCTGGAGGAGCAGGGGAGTACATGTTTGGAGGAGACTTTCATAGAGCGAACTACTCTAGAGACCTCATCCGGTGCAATGGGAGAGAAGGAGGAGAGTATGGAGTATGTGGGTGTCCGGGGGCCACGGGAGGCAAGAGAGGAGGGTGTGGGGAGGGGATTAGATGACAGTGAGGACAGGGTGTCCTGAGTTTTGGTGGAGAAGTGGGAGAAGTCTCGCTCTGATACTCTGCACTCTTTACTTCTTGGCTTATGGGGTATTTTCCCCTCTTTGCTGGGTATTTGTGCCCCTGTCATAGTGCTCTCTCTTTCAGGTTTATTTATGAATCTCTTTCTCACATTAACACAGTTCCACTTTATTGACTTCAACTTCAATGACTCGTCAATTTCACTGGGACGAGTTTCTCTTGATTTATAACGATTCTGACGGCCTCCCGTTTGCGCTGTTGCCGCCAACTCTCCAGGGGAATGTCGCTGCGGCCTGCAGTGCGCTTTGTTTGCTCTGGTTCTCCTTCTTGTCAACTCTGTCGGCGTCCCGCTCTTGGTCCTCTCTCTCCCTAGGACCTGGTACGGCTGCAGTTAAGCAGGCATCTTACTGCCTTGTAGATGAAGTGGATCCGGCATTGTTGGATGGGTGCACTGCCCACCACGAAGTCTTCGTGGCCACGCCACCACCGGGATTCAGATTCCTGTCTCCCTCTTTCCGCACTGCATGTAGACGCTGGGCCTCCAGCGTTTTGCTCTTGCATTGAGGCCACTTCTGAAAGTCGCAGTCTCCGGAGCTCTCCTTGGCTCCACCTCTCGCAGGTGTCACGGCATCAGAGGGCTTCTCCTCCTTATGCTCTCTGCTCCCTCTCTGGACTTCGCTACGTCTTGGGGACTTCTGTTCCTACTTCTTTCGGTCATCATTCTACTCGTCTGGTATATGAAATTCTCTCCTTAAAGAGACAGATCTTCATTCTTGCTTGCAGATGTCTATTTCAGTTTTGACTCTTGCCCAATCAGTGGCTTCAACAGTGTTCTGCATATCTGCCACCATGGGAAATGGCTTAGGGTGTTCCTCAAAGGAATGGGAGTCCTTTTCCTCCAAAGGGGGATTTTCTCCCGGTGATGTCCTACTTGCCTCGATGCATAGGGAGGGTGTTGGAGAGCGGGCTCACCTCCTTAGCCTCACAGGGGGAGGCGTTCCCCCATGGGGAGAAGGACGAATTTCCTTTATTCATCACATACCCTTGCCCTTACGCTTGTGGCTTCCACATGTTTATTGATAGGGAATCAGCTTAGAAAGTCGACATTTCCTTGTTCCTTCCCCTTTCGATGTTCTACGGTGAAACAGAAAGGGTGCAAGTCCAAGAACCATCTCATTACTCTTGCATTAATGTCCTTTCTTTAGCTCATCCAGGTGAATGGTGAGTGGTCCATAATCAACCTGAACTTTCTTCCAATCAAATAATATCTCAGATGCATAACAGCCCATTTAATAGCCAAGGCCTCAAGTTCCACCATAGCACATGATTGCTACCTTGGAAAGAGCTTCTTACTAGTATATAACACTGGTTGCTCATTTCCATTGTATTCTTGAGAGAGCACTGCCTCCAAACCCACCTTCGATGCATCTGTTTCTAATAGGAACTCCTTATAGAAGTCCAACATTTTAAGGACGGGTTCGGGACACAGCAAACTTTTCAGCCCATCAAAATTCGCTTGATCCTTTTTATCCCAGAGTAATTTCTGGGGTTTGGAGTTCTTTAGCTTATTCGTAAGGTTAGTGGCTAGGGTGGAATAATTTGGGATAAATCTCCTATAATAGACGGTTAACCCAAGGAAGGCCCGAAGATATATTTTGGTCTTTGGGGTAGGAGTTTTTTGGACCGCCTTTACTTTCTATTCCTGTGGTTGTATTAGGCCATTCCAGACGAAAAATCCCAGGTACTTCACCACGGATTGGGCCATATGACATTTCCTAGGATTTGTTCGTAACCTGGCTCTCCTAAGGGCACGAGTGATGGAATACAGGTGATGAATGTGCTCTGCCCAACTGTCACTATGAACGACTACTCTCCAAGTATGCCCCACATAATGCTGAGTATGGTTTTAGCACTTTGTCCATTAGTCACTGAAAAGTGGCTGGGGCTCAGTGCAGACCAAAGGTTAAAGCCTTGAATTGGAATAAACCTTGTGGCATTGAAAATTTTGTTTTTACCCTGCCAGCTGGATTTATGGGGACTTGCCAGTAACCCTTTGTCAACTCTAACGTTGATATAAACTTGCCCGTCCCCACCTTTTCGATCAGATAGTCAATCCTTGGCATAGGATAGTTGTCGAATGCTGAGATTGAGTTTAATTTCCGGAAGTCTATATAGAAACGCCGGGAATGGTCAGGCTTTGTGACTAAAACAATAGGGGAGGACCAAGGACTCTCAGAGGGATCGATGCTATCTGCCTTGAACATTTCCTCTATCTCCTCCTCGATTTATTTACAGGCTTTGGGAATCCTATAGGTTTTTAAATTAATGGTCTTCCCTGCCGGGGTTCGAATGTAGTGAAAGGAATCAGTCAACTTGCCTGGGTGTTCTGAAAATACCTAGGGAAACTGTGATGGTAGGTCACTAATGTTGGTGTGTTGGGGAGGTGATAGATCTGAGGAAACGGATGTGTTTCTATGATCAGAGTCAATAAGGAGGGCGGCCAAAGTAACCGTGGTATGCATATTATGGTCTATCTTCCACTCCTTCAGCATGTTGCCATGGTAGACCTTTGGTTTCTGACATCTATTGGGTTTGGAGATAAGATAATTCAAGCTGCCTTTTTTCCAAGACTTCATAAGGACCGTACCGTTAGGAAATCATCTTATTCTCTGACGTGGGAAAGAGAATTAAGACTGACTGTCTAACTAAGAAGGATCAGGTTACAGCGTGTTTATCGTAGACAGCTCACTGATGTTCTCTTACCGCTGTCATATGGGTTCATATCGGTACTCGGTTTCTGTGCGGTTTGGGAAGTTGGTAGAAGGGCCTCCTCTCTTTCTTCCCACATCTCTTTTAGCATGTCTAACACATCCCGGGGGTTCCCTCCCATATAGTAGTTCAAACAGGGAATATCCCAGGGAAGCTTGTTGAGTTTTCTGGAATGCGAACAATGCCCAGTGTCATGATACCTACATTTTCCAACTGTTTCCACCATTTTTCTGCAATATTCTTTTTAATTTCTAGTTGAAACTTTCTACCAAGCCATCTGTCTTGGGATGGCAGACTGATGTTCTTAAGGTTTTGTTATTAAGCAATTATAGTGCCTCTTGCATTAATCGAGACATAAAGGTAGTGCCTTGATCTGTGAGGATCTCCTTCAAAAAACCTACTCTCGATAGGAAGGGCAATAGGGGTTTTAACATTTGCTGCGTGGTTGTATTACTCAGGGGAAATGCATTTGGATAAATGAGTGGCATAATCCATGATCTTCGGGATAAAGCATGATAAAGTGGTTTCCCAATTTAGAATTCTCCAGTGGGCCTATGATATCCATCGTTATTCTCGAGAATAGAATGTCGTAGATGGATAACGGTTGTAATGGGGCTATCGCAAATGGAGTTGCTGCAGTCTTCTGACAGATCTCACAGGTCACAACAAAATGTTCAAAATCAGTGAAAACTCTCGGCCAGTAGAACTTTGGAATTATCTGACTGGGTTTTTCCCACCCGTTGATGAGCTGCTGTCAGACGTGAATGAGCTAGCACCAGAACAATTTGCCTATTTGTTCGTGGGAACAACTAGTTGTGTTTGACATATTCCCTCTGGTGTTATATCCCCCTTATACAACCCCTTTTTTAAGAAAAAGAAGTGACTTGTTTGGCTGCATCTGGCTTCTTCACTGGTAACTTTGCTAAAGGCCTCTGCGAGGACCGGGTCTTTCCTCTAGGCAAAGGCCAGATCAGGTAAGGGGGGCACCTCTTCTATCTCTTCTTGGCAGGTGTCGACTAGGGGAAGATTGGCCTCTCCGAACCCTCTTGATCCTCTAAGTTTCTTTTTGTACCTCAACCTCTTGGGGTACAGGAAACATGGTTTATTTGAGGATCTCTTGTGCTACCTTCTCTACCTCTTTTACAGTATAGGGTTTGTTTCCGTGGTTGTGTAGAAGAATTGTAATATCCCCTCGAAAGTCAGGATCAATGACTCCTGCCATAAAATCCATTCCCTATCTCCTCGCCAAGCCTGATTTCAAATCTAGTCTAATATAGGTACCTTAGGGTGGGCCAGGGTAAGGTCAGTGGGAATCGGGTGTCCCGGTACGGCTGTGGGTAAGCAGATGTCTCGCTGCCTCCTCAACATAGTGGTTTCGGCATTGTTGGGCAGGTGCAATGCCCACTACAAAGTCTTTGTTTTCACGCCACCACCAGGATTCGGATTCCTGTATCCCTCTCTCCTCACTGCATGTAGGTGCGGGGCCACATTTGCAGGCTCCGTGGCGCTCCATGGATCCATCTCTTGCAGGTGCCAGTGTCAGGGGGCCCTTCCCCTGCTTACGTGCTGCGCTCCCTCTCTGGACTTAGCTAAGTCTTGGCGAGTGCTGTTCCTCCTTCTTCTTGGCCATCATTCTACTTGTCTCAGTTATATGGAAGTCTCTCCTTAAAGAGACAGATCTTTTTTCTTGCTTGCAAATGTCTTTCAGTTTTGGCTCTTTACCAGTCCCTGGCTTCAGTAGTGTTCTGCATATCTGCCATCATGGGAAATGGCTTAGGGAGGTTCTCACATGAATGGTAGTCCTTGTCCCCAAATCGGGAGTCTCTCCCGGTGCGGTCCCACTTGCAGTGACTCCTAGAGAGGGTGTTTTGCAGAGCATGCTCACCTCCCCAGTCTCACAAGTGGGTGGGGGCTCCCCTTTGGGAAGAAGGGACAAATTCCCCTGATTCGTTACACCATACTTGATTTTTTAATTCTGCAAGCGTTTCACTGAGGACCTCTGATTACAATACTTCTAAAGCTGAGCAAGAATAGTGCTAATGTCATTGCTTGGTTTACACAGTAAAATTCTATCCCATCTGTTGACTCACAGGTTTCTTCCATTACCTTTAATGGACTTGCTCAACCAATTAGGGAACATACCGGATAGATATACCCAGATCGATCTCGGGAGACTTTCATATGTCTTGACATTGCTCGCCCAACCACTCTGTGGTAGACATGTGGTTAAATACAGAAAATGTGTTTGAGTCTCTTGAATGGCCTTTTATGTTTTTGGTCTTGCAGAGGATTCTCCTCTCTAGTCTCCTTGCCATATAAGGAACCACTGACTAGAGCCTAAGTGTATGTCTGTGCTTCTGAGCCTTTGTTATCTACCGTCAGAGCCCATCTGCTTTGCTTTACAGATCATTGCATTAGTAGGAAGTAGTACGGGCAAAGTAAGAGACAGTTCATGCTTAGAGTGTTAGTCAAACGTATTGAACAGCCAAGTTTTCAACAGTCGCTTGAATGCTGGGTAGGATGGCTCATTTCTTAAGTGTTGAGGTAAGGAAATCCACAGGACGGGGGCTGCGGTGCTGAAACGACCCCCTCCTGCTCTAGCTAGTTTAAAACGTGGAACAGCTAGGGTGAGCTTGTCAGAGGAGCGGAGTTAGCGACAGTGTTGTTTCTTTGTGATGCAATGGTTCAAGTACATGGGGGCTTCATTGTAGATGCATCTGTGCACTATAGTCAATGCTTTGAAGTCAATCTGTGGCTTTTGGTAGCCAATGGACTTCTCGTCGAGTTGCAGAAATGTGGTTCGATTTACGGAGGCCCAGAGCTGCCCGGAGAGCTATGTTTTGAAGCCGCTGTACTTTAGCTAGATTGGACGTGGATGTGCCTTTGAATAGGGCATTACAATACTCTAGTTTGCGCAGGATAATGGCTCAGGAGAGTGTGAGGCAGTTGTTGGAGCTGATGAATTGTCTGCTTAATGAGATACGTTTGGCGATGTGGGAGGTTGAGGATGTCAGAGCATTGACATGCTTTGTCATAGTTAATTCCGTATCGAGGTAAACTCCCAGGGTTTTGGCATGTTTGAGGACAGGAAAGGAAGAGTCGTCAATGATGGAGGCGTAGGAGGGGTTGAGAACTTCTAGGCGAGTGGGAGAGCCTACAATGAGTAACTCTGTCTTCTCATCATTGAGGCAAAGGTAATGGGCAGCCATCCAAGACTGAATGATGCAGAAGACTTTGTTAATGGTGTTAGTCATTAGTGTAGTTGCCGGAGAGGGGGATGAGAATTTGCATGTCGTCCACAAAGTTGGTGTTGGTGATGCCTAGGGTGTCAAGTATGTCAAAGAGGGGTTTAGGGTAGGTGTTGTAGAGGGTCTGGGAAATGCACGAGCCTTGTGGGACAACAAGAGGGACAGGGTCAGCTGAGTGGTTGTCAGTAAATACTCTGGAGGTACGGTCACTTAGGAAGGATTTGATCCATCGGACTGCCTCTGTGGGAAGTGGAAGATCCCAGAAAGGTTTTGACAGAGTAGGTCATGATCCACGAGATCAAATGCAGTGGAGAGGTCTAGGAAGAGTAGGATCGCAGTATTGCCAGCATCTCTTATGCTGTCAAGTTGCATTTTTAGATTGATAAGGACCGTTTCAGTACTGTTTCGGTCGGAAACCAGATTGTCAGATGCCAAGGAGTGTTCCAAGAATTGCTGGCTTTGTAGTTAGCGATGCGGTATAGGATTTTGAGCAGGAAGAGTACTGTGGTAATGGGCCTGTAGTTGGTAGGTACTGTCAGGTCCAGGGATTTTTTTTTTAGTTGGGCCAGGACACAGGGTGCTTTAATAGTAGTGGGTATTTTGCATGAATTGAATGAGGAGTTAACAAATTCAGTAATGATTGGGGTAAGGCTGGGGGTGCAGATCTTTATGATGTTGGCAGGGCAGGTATCCCCTTTGCAATTGGAATGTTTGAGGGCCTGGATGGTAATCAGAACAGATGTCTGTGATTTCACCAAATCCATTTCACCTAAAGGTGAAATCTTCAAAAAAAAAGTCTTCAAATGTTTTATTATGCAGGAGAGACCCCTCTGCCCCCACCTTATCCTATCCCCTTACCCCACTCTATCTGTTTTAAAATATACCTACTTACCTAACCAATTTGAAGGGAAAAAAAATCGAAGATTTCTGATTAGGTGAAACAGTACACTCCCATTCAGAACAGCTACTTGGGATACAGATTGAAAGGAAAAGCTAGGAACTGGCTTCGGAGGGGCGGTGGGGGCTAAGCTTAGCTGGTATTGAGTGGACTGCTGCGTAGGTTTGGCAGTGAGTAGGGCTTTCTTAGTCTTTATTTTGTTACAGAGTAAATTGATCTTGGTAGTTAGAGCAGTTTGAATAGTGGTGCACCACGCTTTGTCAGGCTGAAATAAGGATGTTTGTGCACAAGGGTTTTCTAATTCACACAAGATTGCAAAGAGTTCCTTGCTGTTGGAGCTTGCCGTGCTAATTCGGTTGTTATAGGAGGAGCTTTAGTCAATAAAATAGTGACCTTGTAGGTCTTGGAAGTGGTGGCGAGTAGGCAGGCATTCTTGAGGGTGGGGTGTTTCTTATGTGGATGCTCAATGGCTCTTTTCTGTCTGTGGAGCAGAACTAGTTCATATGTGAACCAGATGTTAGTGGGATTGAAAGGTTTCAGAGATTTGTTTATGAAGGGAGCATGTTGATCTAGCATGACTAGGAAGCTGTCATGGTCGTGGTTGGCGAGGGCCGTGGGGCTCTTGCAGTTGGGAGGCCGTGTTTCAATGAGAGTAAACAAGGTGGGTTTGAGAGTTTCATGAGTGAGCATCTGAGTACTTTTTTTGCTAGGATTTGGCTGGGTGGTGGTCGGGTGTTGTTCGAGGGGTTTCGAGTTTAAATTCAATCAGATGGTGATCGGACCATGGGACTTGGCTGCTGAGGGATATATCAATGGTCAAATTATTTGTAAGTATCCAGTCAAGGGTGCAACCTTTCATGTGGGTAGGCGCAGAGACAAGTTGTCAGAAGTTCATGTCATTGAGGGCTTGGACCACAGTGGTAGCTTTATGATCTGTGGGATCATTGAAACCCAGATTGAAGTCACCTAAAATTATGCATTTGGTGGCTGGTTTGAGGAAAGGTGTTATGAGGAGGGGGATTTCAGAGACAGGTGAGCTGGAGGCATTAGGTTGCCGGTAGAGAAGGAGAATGGTGAACGAAGTCTTGGAATTAGTCTTAAGTTTAAATAATAGCGTTTCAAATCCCTCAGTAGGAGGCAGAGGAATGGAGTGGATATGGAGGTCATATTTGTAGATGACAGCGACTCTGCAACCAATGGCGTTCGCACGGTCCGTTCTGTGGATTGAGTAGTTGGGGGTAGGGGGGAAAGCAATGCTGAGCATAGGGCCTGAGGCACTATGTAGCCAAGATTCTGTGATGCCTAGTAGGTCAATTTGGTTGTCGATGATGAGGTCATGAGCTTCTATAGCGTGGGTGCCCAGGGTTCTGATGTTCATAAGGGCGCAATTAAGTAGTTTGTTTTGGTCAGTAGGAGATGATTGGTTGGCATGCTGACTCATGGTAGGGGGAAGGTGTTCAGGTGGTAGAGGTTGCGAGGTCTGGTGGGATAGCCTAAGCAGTCTGAGGTTGGTTGTGATAGGGTAGGAGAGCTGTTGGAGATCAACAGGGTGCTGGGAATTTCTAGAGCTGAGGTTGTGTAATCTTAGGGCTTCTGAAGGGGTGGAGAAGTGGTCATGGGTTTAGGTCTGGGGGTTGCAAGTTGTTCGAGGGACTGAGCAGGTGGCAGGGCACTCATGGGCTTCAGCAGCACAGGATGCTGGGCACTCATGGGCTTGGCTAGCATGGGTGGCAGGGCATTCATGGGCTTGGGTAGCACAGGATGCAGGGCACTCATGGGCTTGGGTAGAATAGGTGGCAGGGCACTCATGGGCTTGGATATCTTGGGTGGCAGGGCACTCAAGGGCTTGGATGGCAGGGCACTCATGGGCTTGGGTAGCATGGGTGGCAGGGCTCTCGGGCTTGGGCAGTGCAGGAGGCAGGGCACTCATGGGATTGGGCAGTGCAGGAGGCAGGGCACCCATGGGCTTAGGGCAGGTAGGTGACAGGGTGCCAGTGCCGCTTAGTGGTCTTGGGTTGCTTGCAAGCTTTGACAGGAAGTTGCTTGGGTAGGGCGAGATTGCATAAGAGTGGGGGAGGAAGTGCAGGATGTTAGACTGAATGAAGGGTTTAGCAGGGGACAGGAAGAAAGTGGCCCTGATATGGGGCTCTGTGGGCATATCTCCTACACCAAAACAGGTGTTCAAGGCTGTAGGGGTACAGAGATAGAATTCCCAGAGTAGATGAGCAAAGCAGGTGGGCCATAAGTAGAGACTAACAGGTTGCTGGGGTGCATATTGTTATTGGGTGAAACACCCATAGCATAATCCTTGGATGAGGCACACAGAACATTGTAATCAGAAGGGGCATACAAGGCAGTGCCATCATGCTACTTTGTAGTCCGGTTGGGCACATTTCAGGCAAACATATGGGGCGGCACATGTGGCAGTGTTGAGAGCTGGGGCACGGCATGGCAGTGGTATCTAGCGAAGCGCATGCATCACTTTGCAGTGAGGTGGAGCATGTAGCGAGCTAACAATTGGAGCGGCTGAGGCACGTGAAGCAGTAACATCAAGCGAGTCATGTAACAAAATAGAGGTAACATCAGGTTCATTTGGAGCACCAAACGACATACACGGGTTGAAGGCATTTATAGATGGTTTCATTGCGCGGTCAGCTGTTGATGATGGCCGGGGTGAAGGAATGCAAACAGTAGGGGCAGGGCATATGTTGGGTATGGGTAAGAGTAGAGAAGGTTGCTTCTGAGCAAGATTGTGTTTGCTCACCAGGGTGGTGACTTGATGTGTGCTGCTGGGAGTATGCGATGCTGAAGAGTACAACGCAGTGAGGGTAGGTTGCGCAATGGACGGGACTGATTTATGCAGTGTGTGCAGCTGAGAGGGAATCATACCAAAATGTCACCACGATTGTTGCGACAATACTAATACTGCGCCTGAGCGCAGTACAAAAATCATGACCCCCATTACCCTGACTAAGGTGAGCAGGGATTGCGGGGGTGGCCTCTGCTCTCCTTAGTCAGTGTAATGGGGGCCGGGGGTTGCAAGGGTGTCCCCCGCTTAGCATTAAGGTAAGCGGCGCATTAAAAAAAAAAGGACCCCTGCTGTGGCAGCACTGCCCCACATAAGTGGGAGGAACTGACGCTGCAGGGGTAAAAGCAGTCGGTGGCGTACACAGTGCTGCAGTAAAGGTAAGTGGGGGATGCAGGTTGGAGGATTGCGGGCTGGGTCCTGCGGGCAAAAGTGATCTATCTGATCACTGCGCCGCGCCGTAATTGGAGTCGACATTTTCATCGGCGGAATTATGGGCGGTGCAGTGATCACATAGATTCGCTGAGAGAGAGGGTTAGGATAGTGGATGGCAGCGTGCAGACACATTGTGAGTGGGGGCAGGGGCAGGTTATGTGTTAGGGGTGAAACAAGGAGCCTGGATGCAGGGAGTGGAGCTGAGATGCAGTGGACAGAAAGAGGCGTGTATGAATCAGCATGGGACTTACTTACGTTAGAGACCATGAAGGGGCCGATACATGGTAGGATTTTTCTGGTGGGCAGCGTGGCAGCGAAGGAGCATGGAACAGAGAGTTGTGCCCAGGAATCCAGGTCCTGACTGGTCCCCACAGGAAGTGGCCTTGCTTTTGGGCCTTCCTGAGCTGGGCCTGCTGGCTGTGGATACTAGCAGCAGATAGGCTGATACTGGGCCAATCACAGTGCAGCTGAGGCGGGAGCTGTGCAGAGACACTCGGGGGGGGCTCTCCAGAGGACATGGTGGTGGCCATCTTGGACAGAGTGCCTTCTCCTTCCTTTAACTTAGGTTCCCTGGTTACGATATCCCTTCCATTATTGATTAACCCTGTGTTATTGAGGAAGGGAAGGGCTTTGACAGCTCCATTGGACTCCACATCAGTTAATGAAAGTCTGCAGTGTGGTCCCTGATGGAAGTCACTAAATGAGTGCGGGAAGAATTGGGCTCGGGTGATGTCAGGAGTAGGTCTGCTATCCTGGAACCCATGTTGCCAGAATATCTAGTACATTATAATTATATGAGGTCCCAGCTCTTGCAAAGATGGCTTGACGGGTCTATAGATGGATCTCGCTTCTATCTCACTTATGGTAAGAATCTCCATAATTCGATATGATCATACTACCCCACAATTTCTATACCTTTTTACTTCTATTCCCGTGGACCTGGGCATGCTAACACTATATTAAATTAGGATATTTGTGTTCTTCTCTATGAATGTGGCAGCCTTGGAGTGCATGATTTTCTTCCCAGCTGAAGTACCTACTAATCAAACTGACATGGGCCAGGAAACTCTCCAGATGAAGTTAGGATATTTTCATTCTACCCTATTCTTATGTGGTGCTCTTGGAGTCCATGATTTTGAAAAGCTACTATCTATTTTCCCAGACTCGCCATTCTATGCCTTTGTATGGTACGCTCCCAGGGGGACAGCATGTACAATTGAAATAGGTAATGGCTGCATCTGCCACTCTGGAAACTGCACTGTTAGGGTTCCCTCCTGCCAGGAAAGAGAAGATTACAACAGTATCCACAACAAATTGTGGGTGGTCCATACAGCATGCTTATATCGTCAACCCTTCCCATTGAGCTTTTTTAATTATTCATTTGCTGGATTAAAGCTATTCTCCTCACTTTGCTCCCAATATAGTAAGGACACTTTAATAAGCTAGGGTTGATGAAAATACATGATCTGTATATGAACAACTAATTTCTATTGATAGATTTAGAGATCTGAGACGATCCATAGCTATATATATTGTGTAAATTTACAAGCTGAAAAGTGTATAGTCTAGATCCTTCACTGAAGTGCCACCAGATAGCAGTAATGAAATATATTATTCAGTCAAACTCTCGCTATAAAGCTACTTACTCCATTTATAGGCTGATTTCTGAGTGTGCTGTTATGTGCTTGATGTTGCTTCCATTTCCATATATTTTTCCGTTATTTAAAGTGCTCAATAATAGAATTTAAAAAGCATATAGAGGAAATCGCCACAAAGGTCTTTTGGTAAATTTCAAAACTTTTATTCGAGGGGATTGGGTCCTCCGACATATTCCATATCTATGACAGGTAATGTCCACAGCTGTGCTGCTTCGGAAAATCTTTGGCGTCTGCGTCCTGCATCGATGATGTCGGTGCGCCGTCCCCGAGGACCTCCTCCGAAGGCTGACGTAACCCGATGTGATAAGTAGGACGCCCATAGCCTCAGTTCCGTTTTTTCCGCGAACGTGTTCGCTTCGTGAATCTCGGTGCACCTCGACTCGTTGGAGTTTGCTGTTTTCAATTCTCGGTTCGTTGAACCTGTTCGGTTTGTGAAGACCTGTTCGTGGCAATGTCTTTCTCATTTTACACCCCGCGTCTGGGCTTCAAGAACCGCGGGGACTGTGGGTCCAAGATGTCGGTCACAGACTCGCACGACGCCTGCCTCTGGTGCCTCGGGGAGGCCCACGATACGGACGACTGTGTCGACTGCCAGTCGCTCACGGCAAAGGCCTTGCGGGAACGCAAGAAGAAGCTGTCGGTAGGCCGGGTGTCTAAGCCCCGGAAGTCGAGGTCTGTGGGGCTTTCGACGGATGACTGGAGGGGTGACTCTCCGCGTCATCGTCGGAAGTCTAGTGGGTCTCCTTCCAGGAGTCGGTCTCGCCACTCCTCCGCCTCTTCGAGGCATTCCCGGAAGCACCAGCATAGGTGGCCTTCACCACCCTCTTCCGCGGACTCCACCCGTCGGCGGGTCGCTTATCCCTCCATGCAAGCGACACCGGAGGAATGGCCTTCCTTCGGGAAGCAGATGCTAGCGATTCTTGAATCGCAGGGCACCGGTCCGTCCGTGCCTCCGAGTGGGGTCGGTCGGCACCGGTCGAGAGACACCGCCCGTACGCCTTTGGGCTCGGGTGGTCGGCACTGCTCGCGGGAGAGGTCCCGCTCGGACAAGGGTAGCCGTTCTCGCCAGGCCCGTTCCAGGTCCCGGTCCTCAACGCGCTCGAGACCGCGTGATCCTGTGCCGTCTTCGAAGAAGACGTCGACTACTGTGGCACCGAGGTCATCGACGATTTCTCTCGAGGCTTTGCCTCTGAGGGGGTCGTCGAGAGACACGCTCGGAGCTCCGGCTTCGAGGCCTGTGTCGACGCCGCCGATGCTGGCGGTGCTGCAGCTGACGTTGACGCTGATTCGCTCGACGTCAAAGCCTTTTCTGTCGATGCCGGCGCCGACTCGTTCGGCGCCCTCGACGCCTTTCGAGTCGGTGGTGTCAGAGGGGCCTCGTGGCATGAGGTTTGCCCCTAGAAAGGTTATGGCTAAGGTCAGGCACTGCTTTGGTCCGCAGAGGTCTTCCTCTCCCCGCCCGGAGTACATTTCAGAGGGTGATGAAGGCTCTGACGGGGGCTTGGTTCCGGCTACGGTTCCAGATGACCTTATCTCGGGCCATAGTCAGTTTGATGATCTGCGGCAGTCGCTGCATGATGCCAGTGGTCTGGACACCTCTCCGGAGGTGGAGTTTTGTAGGCCGGAGCCTGGCACTCATGCTGATTCTTCATATCAGCGCCTTATGTCTCGGGTCACCGAGTACTTGGGTTGGTCAGCTCCCCAGGGGAGTTCGTTCAGGATGATCTCATGGACATCCTTGATCTCGGTCCCTCCACTGACCCGGTTTTGCCTTTTCATATGGCTATGCAGAGAAGGGTGGCGGTGGCGTGGGCAAGTCTTTGTCGCTAAAATACCGTCCAGCCAGTAGCGACCCCTGCTACTTGTCTAGGCACCCCACTCCGGAGAGTTTGGTGGTGCAGGCGGCTACGGCCCCGGCAAAGCAGGCGTCGTATCCTACCATCCCTCCGGATAGGGACGACAAACGTTTTGCCGGCTGGGCCGAAGAAAGTGTTTTCTTCAGGGGGTATGGCGCTTCAGGCGGCCAACTTCATATGTGCCTTGTCTCGTTTCACACACACTCTGTGGAACTGTGTTGCATTAGCGGCTGAACATATTCCTGAAGGGGACGAACGAGATGATTTCTTTGCTATGGTTCAGGATGGCAAGGATGCTATGTGTGAGGCTGTTCAGTTGGGTTTGGACTTGGCCGATTGTGTCAGCCGGTCCATGGCGGCGAGCACCGTAATGCGCAGGTTTGCGTGGTTGCGGAAGTCTGGGTTCGCTCCTAAAGTGCAGTCCCGGCTCCTCAACATGCCCTTTGACGGTGAACACCTTTTTGGCAGCAAGGCTGACGAGAGTCTTGAGAGGTTGCAGACCTCCAAAGCTGCAGCGAAGTCGTTGGGCGCTGCAGTTCGCCAACCTCCGCCTTTTCGTCCTAGGGGACAGCAATGGAGGGGAGGTTCCTTTTGCTATTACTCGGCCTTCAGTAAAGCGAGGGGAGCTAGCAGTCAAAGAGGCCATCGTAAGAGTGCCAGAGGTGGAAATAAAGGTGCTTGAGGTGCCAAGGCCGCTCGGGCAGTTGCCTCTTTACCCTCAGGCAACGCCGCAGCCGCTACCACTCAGTCATGAGGCCAGGTCCCATGGTTCGCCGGTTGGGGGAAGGCTGGCGCAGCATCTTGTAGAGTGGCAAGCCATTACTTCGGATGTGTGGGTTCTGGAATCATAACCCACGGCTACTGTCTTCCTTTTCGGCAGAGGCCTCACGACAACCCACCAGGGAACCTCTCTTTGAAGTGTCCGGATCCGCTCCTTGCGCAGGAAATTCAAGCCCTGCTGGAGAAAGGCGCCGTAGAACTGGTGCCTGTAGCGGAGAGGAACAAGGGATGGTATTCCCCTTATTTTTTGATTTCAATGAAAGACGGGGGATTGAGACCCATCATGGACTTGCGCGTTTTGAACTAACTCCTCAGGAAGGACAAGTTCAAGATGGTGACTCTTTCTCAAGTCCTCCAGGCCCTTCAAATTCAGGACTGGTTGGTGTCTCTCGACCTCAAGGATGCTTACTTCCATGTGCCGATCCATCCCAAGCACAAGAAGTACCTGAGGTTTGCGGTTGGCGACTTTCAGTTTCGGGTCCTGCCGTTCGGATTGACCTCCCCCCGAGGGTTTTCACCAAGCTCATGGTGGTGGTGGCAGCGCATCTCAGGAAAGGGGGGATTCACGTCTACCCCTACCTGGACGATTGGTTGATCAGGGGGAGCTCCGCGGAGCAAGTTCTGGATCATCTGTCCGTCACCTGCCACTCCCTTCACAGGCTGGGCTTCTCCCTCAATTTAAAGAAGTCCCATTTGGCACCAACGCAGCGGCTCCAGTACATCAGAGCAGTGCTCGACACGTCCCTGGGGCTGTTTTTTCCTCCTCAGGTGAGGGCTCTTCACATTCAGCAGTTAGTGCACAAGTTTCAGTTTGCCCAGGATCTCCCAGCGTCCGAGTTCTTGAGACTGCTCGGCCTCATGGCATCCTGCATTCTTCTGGTGCCAGAGGCTCGTCTGCGGATGAGATTTTTGCAGTGGGCACTCAAGCTCCAGTGGTCTCAGTCCTCCGGCAGGCTGTCGGACCCTGTTCAGGTGCCGTCCTCGGTAGCCCGGGACCTTCTGTGGTGGGCCGTCGAGGGCAATCTGATGAAGGGGGCCCCATTTTGGCTGCCCTGGCCGGAGGTGACGATCGTGACGGACGCATCCCTCACGGGATAGGGAGCTCATGCCAACGAGTTGACAGTCAGCGGTCGTTGGTCTCCGTCGGAGTCCAGACTCCATATCAATCTGTTGGAGCTGAGGGCCGTCAGGCTAGCCCTCAAGGCTTTTCTGCCGACTTTGCGCGGAACGAGTGTCCTGATTCTAACGGACAACACGGTGGCCATGCACTACCTCAACAAAAAGGGGGGGCAGGGTCACTTCCTCTGTGCAGGGAGGCGATGCAGCTCGAGTTCTGGGCCATCCAGCAGGAAGTTTCGATCTCGGCTGTTCATCTGGCTGGAGACGACAACGAGACGGCAGATGCTCTGAGCAGGCAGAGCACGATCTCTCACGAGTGGGAGCTGGCTCAGGAGATTCTCCTGGAGATTTTCGCCCTTTGGGGGACCCCTCAATTGGATCTCTTCGCCTCCACTGTCAACCGGAAGTGCGAAAGGTTTTGCTTGCGGGAAAAGGAGCCTTAGGAGACGCGTTCGTGGTGGAGTGGTCATTCCCACTGCTGTACGCGTTTCCTCCAGTCCCCATCATCCCGCAAGTGCTGCGAAGGTTACGGAAGTTCGGTTCCCGGATGATCCTCATTGGTCCGGCGTGGGCTCGGAGGACGTGGTACCCGGACCTTCTCGACTTGTCCATCTGCCCTCCACGTCGTCTTCCCTACCGAGACGATCTGCTCTCACGGGAGGGGGGGGGGTCAGGTTCTCCATCCAGAGGTCAGATCCCTCAACTTTAACGCTTGGCTTCTGAAAGGTTGAGGTATAAGGATTGGGACCTCCCTGAAGACGTGATGGAGGTGTTGCTCTCGGCCAGGCGGCTGGCAACAAAGTCTCTGTACCGTTGCCGTTGGAAAAAGTTCTGCGACTGGTGCAGAGCTCAGAATGTGGATCCTTTTGAATGTGACATTCCCATGGTTTTGTCTTTTTTGCTTTCTTTGGCCCACAGGGGCTTGCAAGTGGGGACCATTAAAGGTTACCTGGCGGCGCTGTCCATATTTAAGCGCTCGTCTGAAGATTGTTCCTATTTTAAGATTCCTTTAATTTCGCAGTTTTTGAAAGGGCTCACTAATGTGTTTCCTCAGTCACTTTTTTTGGTGCAAGGTTGGGATTTGAACCTTGTTCTTAAGTTTCTTATGGGTGCTCCGTTTGAGCCTTTACATTCTTGCCCTTTGAGGCTGTTGACTTGGAAAACTGTGGTTTTGGTTGCGGTTACTTCCGCTCGCAGAGTGAGTGAGTGAGTTACAGGCACTTTCAGTTAAGCCACCCTTCACTGTGTTTCATAAGGACAGGGTTGTCCTTGGAGTTCGTCCTTCTTTTCTTCTGAAGGTGGTTTCGGAATTTCATTTGAGCCAGAAGGTTGTTCTTCCGGCGTTCTATCCTCCTCCACATCCTGGTAAGGAATAGGAGATGCTCCATAGGCTTGATCCTCGGAGAGCGTTGAGCTTTTATATCTCGCGCATGTCCCGGGTCAGAGTGGACAATCAACTTTTCATTGGTTATACTGGAAAGCATTTGGGACAAGCTGTGGCGAAACAGACTTTGTCTCGTTGGATTATTTTAGCTATCTCCGAGTGTTACCGCATGGCGGGTAAGGACCCTCCGGCTGGCTTGCGGGCCCATTCTACCAGAGGAGTGGCTGCGTCCACTGCTCTGCAGAGGGGAGTTCCTATTCGTCACATCTGTGATGCAGCCACCTGGGCTTCAGTACATACTTTTGTACGTCACTATTCCCTCGATTCCATCAGAGGGCAAGATCTGGCCTTTGGCAAGGCAGTTCTCTATTCCGCAATTTGATTGGGCATGCTAAATTTGTATTCTAAATTCTTTCCCACCTCCTTGCTTGGTACTGCTTTGGGAGTCTGTGATAAATATGGAATACGTCGGAGGACCCAATCCCCTCGAAGAACAAGTTACTTTCTTACCTGGTAACGTTCTTTCGATGGGATGGTCCGACTGCGTATTCCATATCGCTCCCTCCCTGCCTTCCCCGCTGCAGAATTTCTTTTGCGATTGCAGCTTGCATTCCGCAAGGCCTTGTGTGTCTGACTGGCAGAAAACTGGTGGCACACGTTCTGGGAAAAAACTATAACTGAGGCTATGGGCCTCGTGCGTCCTACTTATCACATCGGGTGACGTCAGCCGTCGGAGGAGGTCCTCGGGGACGGCGCATCGACGTCATAGACGCAGGACGCAGACGCCAAAGATTTTCCAAAGCAGCACAGCTGTGGACATTACCTGTCATAGATATGGAATACGTCGTCGGACCATCCCATCGAAAGAATGCTACCAGGTAAGAAAGTAACTTGTTCTTCTTTAGGGATTTTGCCTCTTCGTTCACTTTGTTGAGATTGCTAATGCTGAAACTGTGTGCAAAGTGTAACTTGCTGAATATTTGAACACATGAACAGTAGTTTTTAACAATGAACAGTAAAGGAAAGTTGAAAAGAGGAAGTAATAACCCATTCCAGATGGCAGCTCAGGCCCTGTGAAATGAGGTATAACAGAAAATAGAATAGAGCATATCCTGAGAAGCAAACAGAGTTTTGGGATCGTAGAAAGGTAAGATAACTATCTCTATCAAAGACTTGGGGCATGATCAAAAAAGGTATCAAAGAGCGAAACATGGTAGGGACTCATGATCCAGCTTGTGCAATAAAGGAGTTCTGCTTCAGTTGAGTGACCTGGGCATAACATGGACCAAAGGCACAAATAGAATGGTAAGAAAGGGTAGCAGTGGAATAGTTCAGGCATTACATGGACTGATGGACTGGACCCCTCTGATTGATGCAGATCGCCATTCATCCCGTGCAACTGTTAGAGGCCACCAAACTAATGAATGACTCTTACTTTTATTGTTTATTGACTTCATACTCCTTGTTATCCCTTTTCATATCCCAGCCAGTGATAAATGGTTACCGAAACAAGTCTACCTTCTCTGTGAACAGTGGTCCAGATGGTGATCCAAAAACCGTAGGATACTACGTGCGGGATAGCAGAGGTCAGTGAAACTAAATGGCATTGAAAGAGCTTCCTTTATATGCAGCTAGTACAATCTGCCAGGCCTATATCTGCATGCTCTGTTTTGTTATGTTACTCACTTGATTTTGCATACCAAGGGATGGGAAGAGTATCATGCACAGCCTTTAGTATCAAGAAAAGAGATTGATTGGTTTACGCTTCCATCTATAACATAGCTCTTCAAGGAAAACAGCTATTTCTTTCAGTTTCTTTCAGTCGTAATTTAACCTTTTAACTGCTGAGGTTATGGGTCCTTTTCATTGCACAAGACCTGGATGCCTACATCCTTGCGGCACACATTATAACTGCGGGTAACACACTAGGGAAGAACGTCAAGTCGTGGTAAAGAGATTAGTGACACTGTCATAGATTTTACTCTTGCATTCTGCTTCACTTTCAAACTGTTTGGTCAGCACTGCTTTGTTTAATTTTAAAAAAATATACTAATTATCCACAATTCATTGAAGGATTTTAAAACTTTCTATGCATAGCAATGGAAAGTGTGCAATGTATAAGACAATAAATACAAAAAGGATGTCAACTCAATGCAGATTCCTTCTTTTATAAACACATATATACAAAATAAATCCTTCACCAAATACGTTGCTTTGGAGCAGCTCCCATATATAAGGTAAATAAAGATTTAAAAATACACACATCATTAATGAACCTGTTAAAAATCCAGATGATTGATCTGGTTGATAAAAAAAGATTGTCAAACTGCAAAGTGGATCAAACATGTTAGTGAAAGCAAGCAATGCATGTGGCTAATTAGAGTTTCTGAAGTTCATCAGAATAAGAGAGCTAGTAAATAACTTCAAATAAATCTGACCGGGAAAGAGAAGTCAATAGCATGATTAAACACATGACTGTGCCTCAGTTTCATAGTTTTCATCAGGTAAAGCTAAACTGCAAAATAAGTTGATTGTTTGTTCAGTAGAGTCATCATAACTGGAAGGTTGCATTGGCACCCTTTGATTTTAATGTGGTGCCACATTTTCTTTCCAGATAGTAACATAAATCTGGCTAAATAAAATAAAATGGAGCATGGTTTCAAATGAATTTTTCTTCTGTACATTTATCATCTGTAGTAGCAAACGTTACCTTGTTTAAGCACAAACAGGGAAATACAGTTCCGTAACTGTTTTAAAGGTCAGAAAAGGGAAGAGGTTAGAAAGTGTCTAAAACATACAATCCCCAGGACAAAGTGAGTCTCCTCTCTGTCACTAGGCAGTAGAAAACAAATATTCTCAATGCAAAAAAGTATTTTTATAATGACACAATGATAGCCTCAGGATTCTTCCAGAAGGAGTTTGTATTATACCTGTATTGTATTGGTCAAGGTCCCTTTGGCCACAAAAAATCAAAACTCAAACGTCACATCAACTGCTCAATGATATTGATATTTTCTTCCACTGTAAGAATTGAGATCATTTCATGCTGGCATTAATAATGGTGCATCAGCCTCTATTGACACCTCTCAGGTCTTCCTTTCTTCCAAATATTTAATGAATTTGGACCTTTTATCTCCTCTTGCATTTGTTAGGATTGGAACAATCATTAAACTTTCAAGATTCCCTATGGACCCTTGTCCTCATTCTATATTTAGAACTCTGCAATAAATAAATTTAGAATGTTTCAATGATCCTCCATGGGCTTCTGAACGAGTCCTTAGGAGCGGGTCTGCTCGTTATTGCATGAAATTGGCCATAGTCAATATGTCAAGACCCATAGGGGTATATCGACACCTCCTCCCGAACCACGGAAGCCGAATGGAATACGACTCTCCCACTGTGGCTGGAATGGGTTCCTGATATAGCAGTAACAGGTAACCACGATGCAGCCGATGTGGGGAAGAGGAATTGGGGAGAGGTTATGGGATAGGTAGGGGGATTTTAGGGAAACCAGAAAGAGGGTTAGGGTAACTTGATTGGATAGATTGATGGGTGGGAGGTTGGGAAAAACACAAGTAACACTCTCAATCAGTCTTAATTGTGATTTAAGCTTGTGTTTACCCCTGCCCAATCACCTACACATCTGTTACTCACCATACCATATCAACTAGGGCTGTTGAATAGACGTCCCAAGGTCAGCAAGGGGAAACAGCAAGTAGAACCTCTTGCAATCGACAGCTAGCCTGACTTCACTGAGACCCCAATAAGTCAGGCCTCCTCAACTTGAGGGAACTCTTCTTTACGATACACCCCTCTTCTGTTCTAACAATAGACAGATAGATGTGTTGATCATACAAAAGAGCGGGGAACATGCACACCTTTAAACCAATGCTGTAAGAAATGTACACAGAGATGATTAGTACCAAGATGGGACCAACAGTACACAGACCTAGATACGTTGATTACAGTAATACCTGAATAGTCGTCTTGCTAGGGCATATGGAATTTGAACCTGTATGAAGAACCAAAGACACCATAATCCCTTTGAAATGGCTGATCCCCTATACGTACCTCCCCAACTAATATAAGGGAATGTGCTTATCCCAAAGGTTCGAATTGAATCAGAAGGGAGAATTACATAACAGAACAAACAGAGGGATAAAATAACAAAGAGGAGGGTTAGTATAGGAAGAATAACCGTGGCAGCACGAGGGACGCACTAGTAACAGGTTGGTTCACTGGCCAGCAGAGCATTCGAAAGTGCACTTGTTGTTGTGGTCCTATGGTAAGTCCAAAAAGGAACCAGTACAGATTGTGATGTAGTAGTGAAGACTAAGGTCCAGAATCAGGCAAGAATGGGTCCACAAATATTGCAAAGGTAAGTCAGCAGGCTAATATTTGTAATGTGAATGAGATAAGGGATGAGAGTTTTCAAGATAGTGTGGAGTTTAATACAGTGCAGGTAGAGTAATACCGGCAATTACAAAGGCTGCAGCAGAAACAGAACTCAAGGATCTTATGGTAATTCCTAATGAGGCAAAGGAGTCCGGGAGCGGTCCGAGGTCAGTAGCCAGGAAGGAACACTGGAGGTAGAATCAAGAGGCAACGCAGTCCGGTAACGGTCTGAGGTTGGTGGCCAGAAAGATAAACCCAGAGCAGAATCGTGAGGTAAATGAGTCCGGAAGCGTTCCGAGTTACAGGAAGATCGAGGCATCGAAACACAGGATGAGGTGGAAAGGAGTCTGGGAGAACGTAGTTGAGTCGGGAAATGAGCAATTGCAGAAAATCAAATACAAGAAACGCTACAGTTAGAAGCACCTTGGAATGGATGAATGCCGGATTTAAGCTGTAGTATGAAGGCGGGACATGCGCGTAAGTGTAGCCGGCGAGATCAGCTGCCGTGTCACATGACACGGAAGGTGCGTTTTAGTTGACAGTTATCATGGCAACTTCCATTTCTGGTGGATGGAAACTTTCACGCACCGTTTCAAGTTGTGGAAATGCTGCAGGGAAAACGGTGCATGTAAACGCTGCCCATCACGCTGCCTATTGGGAAGTTGCCCATGTATGACAATAGCCCAAGCATTTAACCATAAAAGCCATCATAAAAGCAATGAGGGTTATTGTAGCCTAAACACATGGAGGCATTATGAGCAACAGACAATCAAACATAACATCATAGCCTTGTTGCCATGACAACCTCCTGAGTTGCAAGAAACATGAAATGAAACATGAAACAAACACATGCAAAGTATGAAATGAAACGTGAACTCGAGCGCATAATGATTTGTGTGTCCCTCCCTTAATAATGAGCACATATAATTTGGGTCCAAAAATAATAAGCACATGTGTTTTAACTCCGATCACACACGGACCAAAAGCATTTTTCTGTTCAAGAGGCTCACTTAACTGAAACCCGAGAGCCTCACAAGTTGTTCCCAGGCATGACTGTCTCCAGCGTTGCTGCAGCACAAACTCGTCAGGAGGCGGGCAGCAGCAATGCCGACGCAGGAACCAACTCTTGCCGGCCTCCCCATGCACCTTCCACACTCCGCCAGACCTCGGTCATGCTGTTCTCCGCATGCCTGCCGTAAATCTTCACTTATCAGCAACTACCACGGGCAGACTGTATGAGACATCTAGCGACCCTTGCGCGGCTCACGCTGCACACAGACCTTCTGGGCAACGTGGGCCGCATCTCCAGGGCTTGTTAGCCCTTTGCTGGTGGCTCTGGCCACAGTCTTCCCCGCAAGTCCCCACGACCCCAATAATCCTGATACAATACAAGTCTAAAAGAAATCCTATGGCAGACCCTTTAGAGCTGGTCAACTATCACCCAAAGTCCAATTTCCCTTATTTGGCAAAAGTGATTAAGAAAACAGTGGTTGGGCTGGCGCTAGAGAGCCAACCAAGATGGCCGCCTCTCTGTGAGCTCTGCCACACCTGGTGGGGGCCAATACACAGGGCTGGCCCCATACACAGGTCGGGATCACCCGACGTGGTCCCTCATTGCGGCGCTCACGCCACGGATACATGGGTGGGGGTCACCCCACCCGCTCTGGATCACCGGAGCGACCCACGTGGCTGGTGGCACCCAGCACACTGCGACCCCGGCTCTGGGGTCACCCAGGCCGGGGTCGCACCAGTAGCCATGATCACATGGCGTTGGCAGCCTTCAGGGACGGCGTTGCCCAGCAGGGGCACCGTCTGTAACGCTCACCTGGTTCCCTCGGAGGCGCGGGTCTTGACTGGGCGGTGAAACCGTCTTCAACGTTAGGCGTAGGATTCGTTTGGCTCCCGGATTTGGCCCCTTTCTCACCGAAAGTTTGACCTGAAGGGTGAGGTGTCTGCAAGTGGAAAATCAAGGTATTAGTGGCTGGAAGGGGGAGAAGTTCCAAGCCCCTCTCTCCCTCTTTCCCCGTGGTACTTGGTCGATTGTTGTGCTCACCTTAAATAGGTGAATGCTGGGCTCTCCATCCTGCGTCTTGTGCAGGGGCGCTGGGTCCAGTTACTTCACTGGATATGAGTTCAGCCTCTTGATTGCAGAGGTTAAGTTGAGAGCGATGCCGCCGTGTGCTGCACGAGCGTGACTTGTAAGTATTAAAGTTCCCTTTAGATTGCTCTCTTCAAATGTCTTATCTCCTTAATGTCTATGTCTTTTCCCTTTCAGATGCTGTCGGTGCCGAAGAAGATGCTCCCCCAGGTTCGTGGCAGAGAGCGTAACAAGATGATGGTGAATACGAAGGCACGTAAGTAGAAAGGCTGCTCTAGGGCTGTAGAATTCACCTTAATGTCTTTACAGGTGCCGGAATGCAGCGCGAGCAGAGTTGGAGCGAGCGTAACACAGGTAAGCAGTTTTGTAACTAAGCGTTACTAACCAATGTTCTTTGTCTTTGCAGGCCCGATGCCGGACGAGAAATGCAGAAAAAACGCCTTGAATGCTGCCGATGGATCGGGTAAGTTGAACCGCTAACTTTGCCTTTGCCTAACCTGTGCCTTTTGTTTTGCAGGAGCTGCTGAAGACTGAAGATTGGTTCCCAGCAGGTAATTTTCGTATTCACAGGATCCGGAACTGAAGATTCGCTGGAGCTGACACGGTGAGCATCCTGCTGCAGATGCAGAATAACGCAAAGCACGTTGCACCAATCGGGTGTGGTTTAAATAGTCCATAGGAGTGCTTAGGTGTCTTCTTCCACAGCCTCGCCCAGGCAAAAGAGTTCCTGCTTCCAGAAGGGGTCCAGCATCAATGATCCAGGGAGTGGTGCCTGCCCCACCCAGAAGGAAAAGTAGTCCCTGCCAGAAGAGAGTGAAACATCATCTTGCTGGTAAGTAAGCAGCATGGTCTGTTGCAGGTAGGTCCACCCAAGCACTTTCACACTTGTTATGAGCCCGGCGCTTCCTGTGCCAGGACGGGTCCATGCTATGAGCCTGGCACCACCGGTGCCAGGACAAGGTCCAAAAGGTCCCTATTGGGACTTGCTGGTGCCGATAGTATATGTTATGAGCCTGCTTCCAAGGATGTTGGGTAGGTCCTGACTCTTTGGAAGCAGTGGTCATGAGAGCACCCCCCCCTCAAGGCCCCTCCCAAATTCGTCTTCTCCGGGGGTTTCGGTTTATCAGGAAAAGTTTGATGAAACTTCTTAACCAGGCGGGGTGCATGAACATGTTCCGACGGTTCCCAAGATCGTTCCTGGGGGCCATAACCTTTCCAGTCAATCAGATAGTATAATTTTGATTTGGAAATCTTGGAGTCTAAGATGTCTTGTATTTCGAATTCCAGTTCTCCGTCCACAAGAATAGGGTCTGGAGATTTCGTCAAACGGGTTCCAGGTTGCATGGGTTTCAGTAGAGAAACGTGGAAAACTGGATGTATTTTCATATGGGCAGGTAGGCCCAATTTAACTGCCACTGGATTAATTATGGCAGTGATTGGGTAAGGTCCCAGGTATCGTGGATTGAAAGTATGCGGTCCTTTTAGAGGTAAATGTTTGGTGGATAGCCAGACTTGATCTCCCACAAGATATTGAGGAGCTTCCTTTCGATGTATGTCCGCACACTTCTTGTATTGTTCCTTGGCCCGCTTAAGGTGAGACGTGGCCTCTTTAAAGGCTTGAGTGATTGTAGAATGCAGATGATCTACAGCGGATGTCCCAAGAGTCTGAGGTGGATCAAGATTTGAGGTGCGAGGGTGGAGTTCATATAAAAGAAAAAAAGGAGTTTTTCCGGTTCCGGCATGGACTGAATTATTATAAGCGTACTCCGCAATCCAGAGAATGTCTTTCCAAGTGCCCTCCGACTGTTGTAACATGCAGCGCAGATACTGTTCCAGGGTTTGGTTGGTCCTCTCGGTCTGCCCGTCGGTCTGGGGATGATGGCTGGTTGAAAGCCTTACGTCAATTTGGGCTAGGCGACAACAACTCCGCCAGAAGTGGGAAATAAATTGACTTCCTCTATCTGAGATTAAAACTGAAGGAAAGCCGTGCAACCGAACGATGTTTTCGAGGAACTCTCGGGCCAGAATTGAAGCTGTAGGTAACCCTTTCAATGGGATAAAATGAGCCATCTTCGAGAATAGGTCCACAATCACTAAGATTGTATTAAATCCGGAGCATGGTGGTAAATCCGTGATGAAGTCCATGGAGAGAGTATGCCACGGGTGTGGAGGAATGTCTATTGGATGTAAGAGGCCTGCTGCCTTCTCCTTCTGGCTTTTGCTTTGAGCGCACACACCACAGGAATTTATGAAATCCTTAATGTCCTTTCTCCAAGACGGCCACCAGAAATGTCTTTTTATCTTTTCCGACGTTTTGGCAATGCCGGGATGTCCTTCCATTAAGGAGTCATGGTAACAAGAGATCACCTGTCTTTGTAAATCGGTACATGGTAGATATAATCTTCCTCGAAAGTATAGTAAGTTCTTATCCATTGTGAAATCTTTTCCCTTGAGTTGCCAGTCTTGCACTTCTGCTGGAGTCAGAAGTTCTTTAACTTTAGCTTCAATGTCTTCAATGGATTGTGCATTTATCAAACCCAGGATTCTCTGTTCCGGAATTATGGGTACGGGTTCAGGATTGGTCGTGAGTTCATCTACTCCAATTCGGGAGAGAGCATCTGCTTTACCATTCTTGTTGCCTGGTCGGTAAGTTATCACAAAGTCGAATTCGGCAAAAAATAATGCCCAGCGAATTTGCCTAGAGGATTGAGCTTTGGCTGATTTAAGGTACTGTAAATTACGATGATCCGTGATGACGGTGACTGTGTGTCGGGCTCCCAGGAGATAATGCCGCCAAGCTTTAAGGGCGGACTTAATAGCCAAAAGTTCCTTATCTGTAATGGTATAGTTGATTTCGGGAGCCGAAAATTTGCGGGACCAAAATGCCACTGGGTGTAAGTGGTTTGTTTCTGGGTCTCTTTGCGAAAGCACTGCTCCCATTGCGAGACTGGAAGCATCAGTCTCCACGATATAGGGAAGTTCCGGGCGAGGATGTTTTAAAACTGGAGCCGAGGTGAATTTTGTTTTTAGTTCCTGAAAAGCTTGTTCAGCCTCCGTAGACCACTCAAAACGTTTATTCTTTCTGAGAAGGCCTGTAATGGGTTGGACTACTCGAGAAAAATCAGGAATAAATCTACGATAAAAGTTGGCGAAGCCCAACATGCTTTGAACTCCTTTCACAGACGTTGGTGAGGGCCACTTAATGATAGCGTCCACTTTTCTTGAGTCCATGTGGACTCCATTAGGTGACAAAATAAATCCCAAAAATTCGACCTCAGTGACATGAAAAACGCATTTCTCCAGCTTTGCAAAAAGTCTGTGTTTTCGGAGCCTCTCCAGTACTGCTGTGACGTGTTTTCGATGATCCGCCTCAGAGGACGAGTAGACCAGAATGTCATCAATATAGACAACTACACATACGTCAGTGAGCTCTCTGAGGACGTCATTCATAAAATATTGAAAAGCAGCCGGTGCGTTGCATAACCCAAAGGGCATTACTTGATACTCGAACAGTCCATATTTAGTACGAAAGGCCGTCTTCCATTCGTCGCCCTCTTTTATTCGTACTAAATGGTAAGCTCCTCTGAGGTCCAGCTTTGTGTAGATACAGGCACTTTTAACTTGGTCAAGAAGTTCAGGGATCAATGGTAATGGATATCTGTTCTTAATCGTAATCTGGTTCAGGGCACGGTAATCTATACATGTTCTTAGGTCTCCTTCTTTTTTTGGAACGAAGAACAAAGCTGAAGAGGCTGGGGACTTCGAAGGACGGATAAATCCATTAGCCAGGTACTGGTCCAAATACTGCCTCAGGTGAAGATTTTCAGGTTCTGTGAGGGCATAAATTCGACTGCACGGAGGAGTGGATCCCGGAACCAAGTCTATCTGGCAGTCGTATGATCTGTGAGGAGGCAGCGAATTAGCTTGATCTTTCCGAAAGACATCTTGAAATTCCCGGTATTCAGGAGGCAGGTGAGGACTCTCAGAAGTAGTTGCTACTAGCTTAGTGGGAGGCTGAGGATAACAGGTAGGAGCGCATTCTGGAAACCGGATTGTCTTTGCTCGCCAATCGATTTGGGGATTGTGTTTCTCCAACCAAGGGATTCCCAGGATAACTTGAAACTGCGGAGCCTTGATCACATCAAACACGATCTTCTCTTGATGTCCATCTTGGCTTACCAACGTCACTTCCATGGTGGTGTGAGTTACTGGTCCGGAAGCTATTTCCGTAACATCCACGGTGGTGATGACGTCTTTCACCGTCTTAGGACAAAGAGATAGATTCATCCTGGCGGCCAATTCACAGTCCACGTAATTGCTGATTGCGCCACTATCAATGTATGCTTTAATGGCATGCATACGATTGGGTTGTTCTGGACTCACGAGGACCATGGGCATGATGAAAATCGAGGTCAAAGAACTGGTTTTAACGCTTGGCAAGCGGACCTCTACACTTGTCGGGCGAGGTCGTTTTCCGACTCTGAACCTTTGGCACCGTTATCGGAAGCTCCTACTGTCTTCTTCCTTGGTTTCACTGGGCAATCTTGAAGGAAGTGCCCTGAGTTTCCGCAATAGAGGCACAATTGCAGTTGTCTTCTCCTTTCCCTTTCCTTTTGGGTTAGAGGTCCTTTCACAACCCCAATCTGCATGGGTTCCACGGTATCATTTCCTTTAGCGGAACTCTGTGGTCTTGAAAAAGTTCGAGTCTCAATTCTGGAACGATCAGCTTTTCGATTTTGTATTCTATGATCCAATTGAACCACCAGATTGATGTATTCGGAACAGTCTTGTGGAGGATTCACCACCTGAGCCAGAACGTCTTTAAGTTCTCCACGCAGGCCTCTGTAGAAAAGGGTGATCCTCTTATCCTCAGGCCATCCGGTTTCAACCACTAGTCTGTTAAATGATGCAATGTAGGCCAGAAGATCTTGATTGCCCTGTCGTAGTGAAAGAAGTTCATTGTCCAGGGCCTGTCCCTGAGAATGTCTTGCAAATAATCTTTCCATACTAGCTTGGAAGTCCTGGAAATTATAAAGAATAGGGTTATCCTGAGTCACTAAAGGAATAGACCAATCTGCGGCACTGCCACTAAGATATGAGAGCACGAAGGCCACCTTAGCCTGGTCCGTTGGAAAAGCGGCAGGTCTACACAAAAAGTGCAAACGACACTGATTGATGAACACAGCATATCTTTTCGGATCACCTGAAAAGCGTTCGGGCGGGGCCAAAGGTACATT